>NC_041382.1:160015255-160073777 GCF_002162155.2 Triticum dicoccoides | reverse complement strand
CTGATTTAATTACCACTTAATTGCTTAACCCAAAAGGTATTATTTTTGCGGGGGATAATTTAGTGGCCGTTTTTTGGGGGGCGGTTGAGGCGGCCTTCAGGGAAACCAAGGGAAAAACAAAGATTCGAGAAGGGGGGCTTTAGTGGCTGCTTTAATTAACACTTAATTGCTTAACCCAAAAGATATTATTTTTTGCAAGGGGTACTTTAGTGGCCGTTTTTTGGGGGGGCGGTTGACGCGCTCTTCAGGGAAACCGAGGGAAAAACAAAGATTTGAGAAGGGGGGGATCAAAACAAGAAGAGGGGAGGACGTACTAAGGTGTTTGGACGAAAGAAGGAGCAAAATGGGAAGTGATCCTTCTTTTCATGAAAGTGTAGGCATTTCCCCAAATAAATATCCTTTGTTTAAGCATATCGATAATTATTTTAAATATCTTCTATGAACTTGTATATTTCCCCTTTAAACCTTCTTGCGGAAAAAACAAGGCCATGTTCGGGACGAAGGATTTATCACAGGAATCGTACAACTTTCCTTTCCTATGGATATTTTCCTTTGGAGGCGTTCGGGACAAAGGAAAGAGCGCTACACTTTCCTTAGGAAAGGCAACTTTCCAGCGATTTTCACGGGAAACAGAACATCTACCCAGACCTAATGGAAACACACAGGAAACAGAGTCGTCGCCCCTCCTTTCTATCTCGTACTGCTGTCTCCTATCTCTAGCACTGCCGCCGCTCCCCCCAAATCCCCCATGGAGAAGGACGAACCCTAGATTATTTTGGCGTGGAATCAACATGGAGCACCAACGGAGCACTGTAGGCTGGCGAATCCACCCTCCTCCGCCTCCACATCTCCCCCCTCCATCCACACAAGGGCTTGATGACCAGAAATTTGGGGGAGGTCAAGAAATCTCCCTATGAGGTAACCATCCAACCCTTTTTGATTTATTCTCCTAAAAATTACGAGTACTTATTGATTTCTTCTCCTAGAAATTATTTCTACTTCAGATCTATAGGCTTAAAACGAAAATAGGTCACACAGATTGAGAATGTTTAGATGCGTAAATGAATAGACATTTTTTTGTGCTGAAGTTGTTACACAGGGAAAGATCTACTTCTACTTGTTCGTCTATGATATATACTAGGAGGAAGTGCTGCTAGCCTGCTAGATGACTTCCTGCATAGCTAAACTTCCTGGTAGCATATACTATTACAGGATATCCATTTTCTGATTTAGTTTTTTTCTATATGTGCTTATCTTGAAAAAATACAGTTAAGAGCCTATCCTGAAGCTTAGTAGTTCTGTGGTGTTGCTCTGAATAAAAAAGGCTTGGTTGTGTGCTTGTAGTAAAGAGATAAAACAGAGTCATGGTATTTTTAGGATTTAAGGAATAGACCCAATATATTACCTGCCTTCAATACCACAAACAAGATTACACTTGATTGTTATTATATTCAGAGAAGTAACTATACTCACGATATCTACTTTCTGGAGCCCTAATATGCACTTCTCATGTTGCTAGGTATGTCTAAGAATTCTAGTAGAGCCAAGTGGAATCATCAGATGAAGGCATATCTCATTGAACAGTTAAGAGATCATGATGTTCCCAAATACCGCACACAAAATGCATGGAGTAAAGAGGCCTGGACAAATATTGTTGCTAAATTCAATCAAAGATTTGATGTATCATTCACGGTAGTTCAAGTGAAGCAAAAGGAGCAGGATCTAAACAGAGATTTCAAAGCTATAAAAGACTTAATATCTGAAAGTGGTTTTGGCTGGGATCGTGACAGAAAGATGGTGGTGGCGCCCGATAATGTTTGGGCTGCACTAGAGGCACGTAAAAACAAGGATGCACTCTTCTGGCGAGGAAAGTCATTTCCATATTATGAAGATATTTTTGCTCTATATGATGGTGAGCTTTAAATCGTTGGCTTAATTGGCCCAAATTTTGTTTTGCTGATTCTTATAAATGTTCCTTTTCTTTTACTTAATTCATCTAGGACGCTATGCTCAGGGAAGGAGTTGCCATGGCATGGATTATTATGCGAACAAAGCAACTCAGCTCTCACAGTTACCAACATCACATTCACCACAACAACAAGGGCTAGAGGCGCATCTGCACACACCTACACCAACCATACATGCTCCTGGTGATTCATCCATGCAATTTGACATTAAAGAGGATAGTGAAAACACAAACTGGTTTTCTAGCAATAATACATTCAGTCAAGTGGAGGCAAACCCGACTCAAGGAAATGACTTGACATTACATGCTCCATCCCAAGTTGAAACAGTACCAATTTCCTCACAGCGCGTTGGACAGACTTTGCATGAAATTCCACAAGTTGTACATCGCAATCCTCGACCAGCTAGCTCAGCTCCTGAGGTTACTAGCACCAAGAGAGCGAGAAAGCAAAAGACGACCAGTATTGACGATTTTCATGAGAGATACCTGAAACTGAGAAGGGAAGAAATAGATAGGTATGCAGCCATTGAGAAGAGGAAATTAAGGGACCCGTTCAGCATCAAGAAATGCATCAAAGCACTGGAAAGGTTGGAGGGTCTTTCGATGGCAGATATGCTAAAAGCAGCGGACATCTTTACTGCCAATAAGGAGAACAGGGAGGTATTTCTATCATTTTCAAGTAACGAATTACGGTTGGGTTGGTTGACTGAAAAAATTCGGAATACCTAATCAGATGGAACTAATATTTCATACTAGGTGAGTGCTACCTTTAAAACAATGATATATTTTGTTCATGTGCATTTATAGGCACATGATTATGATCCTTGGCGTAGTTAACTTGTAATAGGATGTGATATATTTTGTTCATGTGCATTTCTGGACACATGGTTATGATCCTTGTCATAGTTAACTTGTAGTAGGTTGTGCATGTGCATTACTGGGCACATGATTGTCAAACTTATTCGACTATTAGTGCAATGTTAAATGGCTCTTAAAGCAATGTCTTTCTGCAGTGTTTGACAAAAATAGTCATATTAAGTGGAGTACAGTACAACCAAATAATTACATAACATATGAGAAAATTACACAATACATATGCTTATCTTCTGGCAATGTAATCTGCCCACATTTGCATTGCCATTGCATCTCGCATCTCATTTCCAGCTTGTCTCAAGTTGTTAAATATCATCACATCTTTTTTGTATTTGGCATCTCCATCTGGTACATCCTGCATATTGCTTTCATTAATATCCATTGTAGCTCTGTCAGGCAACGTCATATCTCCATTGTGTAGTCTTATGAAATTGTGCAAAACACAACAAGCTACAACTGTATCAACTTGTGTGTCAATATCAAACATTGTAGCTGCCTTTAGTATGGGATACCTTGCTTTTAGTATGCCAATAATTCTTTCGACATGATTTCGTAGTTGAGCATGTCGAAGGTTAAATAACTCCTTGTAGCATTGTGGCCTTTGCTGAACTCTTCCTTATTCTTGTAAATGATATCTAGTTCCTCGGTATGGAGCAATGAATTGGGGTGTATTTGCATAACCCGCATCTACAAGATAAATTTTTCCAGGCGGTACATTGAATCCATGTTCTAGTGCATCTTGCAAAACCCTTGCATCTGATGCAGATCCCTCCCATCCAGCATGTACATGCACAAACTTCATGTCAAAGTCACATGCAACCATTACGTTTTGTGAAAGACCTTGTTTTCTATTTCTTTATGGATCTTGTTGCCCAGGCGGAATAGTCATGGGAAAGTGAGTACCATCAATAGCTCCAATACAGTTCTGTGGGTTTAATTAAATAGTTAGATATATAAATATAAGCTAGATTTAATAAATACCAATTCACCATGATAGGATTTGAAAAACAATTACCTTGAAGTATGAAAACTTCTGTTGCCTTAATATGGGATGCTGGTGTACAGAAGGTTGTATGTAGTTGCATGTGAGTCGTGTAATCGCGTTGAGCACGGCGTGGAAATAAGTACTAATTGAATCAGCGCCATGCTGGAATCTGTCTTGCAATGTTCTGTTGGTTGCATTCTTTGATACTGCATATAAAAATATGGCTACTTGCTCTTGCACAGAGATGTACCTTGCATCCTGGAGAAGGTGATTTTCACGCAGTTTTTGTGCTAAAGCTTGAAAGATTGATCTCTCCATATGGAACCTCCATTCACATAGAACCTCATGGCCAGTAAGAGCTTCATGCACATAAGTAGCTCCATTCAGGATGGATGTATGTATTGCTCTCCTCTGAGATGATTGGGATGAGCTACCTTGTAATGTAGGGAGTATGAAATGTACAAAATCATCTTCGTTTCTTGACCGTCGGCTGTAGTTTGGATCCATTCAGCTTTAGGAATGAATGGATTTTGAGGTTATATAGCAAGAGAAAGAATGGACTATGTGTCCCTAGAGAAGTTCTTACAGGGGAGGAGGAGAAGAAATGACAAGCAAGTTGCTAGCAGTGCATTGCATGTGCTTATATAGCAAGAGAAAGAAGAAGCAACGGCTAGAGAAATCAACGGCAAGAATGCAGTGACAAGTCACATAACTGCTAGTTCTATTTCCTAGAGAAGTGTGCAGATTCCAAAACTTGTTTCCTTTGTTCAGAACACCCCATAGGTTCCCATTCCTCCTTTTGGAAGCCTGTAGGTTTCCACTTGGCACTCCATCCCATACCTATGCATTTTTCAAATCCTTTGTTTTGTGAACCCACGTCCCGAACAGGGCCCAAATGTATTGATGTGCTACCCAGCTGTATGTTGTTACCATGGGATAGCAATGCACCCCACCCCCACCCCAAATGTATCTAAGGTGTGATTAACTTTTTCTGTTTTTTCATGTGCAACTTTGAATGCGACTTTTTGGTATAATACGTCTACAAAACTATAATATAGACATATGATGTTAAATTAGTTCATAAAAAATACAAATAATACCATTCAAATATGCCTAATTCATTTTTGGGTGTGTATTAGTTCAAATCGTGCATCAAAGACCATGAAATGTCAAGTGTGCCTTACATTTTTCATGGAAGAAGTAAGAATTAATCACTTTCAAGTTTCTAGTTTCAAAACCAAGTTACATGTCCCAATAGCATGTTCCAAATCATCATTGCAACAATAAAGCTTGTGAATTTATAAAAATAGATAAGTGAAAATTTCTAAAAAAAAAATAGATAAGTAAAGAAAACACTTGTATGTGAAGAAAAGAAACATGGAAAGCTTTCAACAATTGTCTGGAGCAACACCAAGATTTGACTCGAGGCATCCAACACCAACCCCAGCGACACCATGGATACCTGAAGCTAATGTGGAAATAGACCATATTTAAGGTGTAACCCAACAATGACAGAGGGGAAGTAGGAGGAGGAGGGCTTCAGTGAGGGAATGGGTAAAGTTTAGTTGCAAGAAGAGGAGAAGTTTTTGGCTTTGTCGATTACAAGCTAGCGGTGTGTTAGGGTTGGGAAATGTTTCCTGCGATGGCAAAAAATGAAATGGCTGGTGAGGGGAGGGCGGTAAATTCTAGTTGCGGAAGGAGGAGAACGTTCTAGCAATTGTGACAGTAGGATATCAGTATGATGATGTGTTAGAACGTGAATTAGGGTTCATGGGATGGCGTCAGGGGGAAGAGGAGGAAGGGGATTAAACAAGAGATGAAATGGAGTCATATATGTGTTGTGGACCGTCAATAAATTAGACATTGGCTACAAATTTAGTAGCAAAAGGAGAAGGTTCTATCGGTGCTGATAATAGTATTCAAAGATGGTAATGTATTAGAAGAGGAAATAGGGTCCATTGCATGGATGCGGGGAGGGGCATGGGTGGGTTAAATAAGAGATGAAGTGTAACTCGTAGGTAGTCCGTTGGTAGTTTGGTGTATCCAGCCCAATTAGAAGTTGAATCGTCATTTCTAGATTGATCAAACATTTTATCTCTCTCTCATTCACCTTGTCCAACCACCTCAAAGGTACCTTTAGTTTGCAAGGATATAACATGAATTCTGCCGATGATAAGTTAAATCACATGCAGGTTGGTCCTCATCGTCGCTTTATTGGCCACCCCAAAGGCCCAAGGACAACACATCAACATGGAAAGTGTAACCGGCTTGGAGTACAAGAAGGAAGTTGAATTCGAGAAGGACTCCCAAGACAACCACCTCGTCAATCTCAACATAAGGCGGCCAATACCCACCAAAGAAGGAGCCTATCTCCCACACCATAATTTAGCATATACCATCTAGATGCATTCTGGTGCCTATCGCTCGACTTTTCATGTCGTGAAAATAATCCGGACAATACTAGGGTGGAAGGAATGGAGAGGTAATCATATCTAACGAACGATGCAACTGAGAGTATGCTTGAGGATTTATACATGTTCAGGCTCTCTACGGTGGAGGTAATACCCTCCTCCTGTGGTGCTCTCTTGGTGTAAGGTACAAAAGCGTGGATGTTCAACCCTTAGCACGGATCTTCCCTCTCAGCTTACATAGAGTGCGCTAGGAGGGGGTACATTATGGGCTAGTATTAATGATGTTCATAGCCTTGGGTGTGGCCAAATGTTACCTGGCATTTACTACTGGTAGCTGTCGTATTTAACTGGATTATACCATCGTTGGGTAACTACCATTATTAAGGCACCGTGGGTGAGAGACATCCTAGGTAGCTTTCGACTGCTGGACTACCCGACTGCTCCCTTCGTCTTCATAGCCGATTGTTGGCTATCGATAGTCGACCGAGTTGGTATCCGACCATAGTGTCTTAGCATGGTCTTGAGCTGCCATCCTTATCTCTGATGGGTTGATGATGGTGGTGTTGGGAATATGTCCTAGAGGCAGTAATATTGTATTATTATGTTTCCATTATTCATAATTAAGAGTTTACATTTCATGCTATAACTGATACGATCCTGGAATATGTGATTCAGTGGAAAACTCATATGCATGTGTGCAATGATAAAAGGTAAACAATAGGTTCCTGGTCTCGCTCCTAAGATTGGCTCAAGTGTTGTTGGTGATCATGTTTTCTGGATCTTAGGATATCGTTAAGTGTAATGATAGTCCTAAAACAACATTGAGGGGATGACATTAGAAGAATGATCATACTGAATCGACCCAATACTTGTCTGTTATACTTTTTGATTATATTGTCTGAAACCATTCTTATAACACAGAGTGTTAGCATGTGTTTTAGTTCCTCATACCATGAGAGTGTCTCGGTCACTTCCTACCAGACGACAACTTTCAGGCTCACCGGAAAGTTTGACAAGTGACCGGATAGCTTGAGAGTGGGATTTTCTCCTTCAATGATGGCCAGATATTCTTAGGGCCCTCCTGGTGTGACGGTATCCATCATCGTCTGGCCAGACACAGGTGACTACGTCACGGGGATGCCGAAACACATCAACGAGAAAGAAGAATAAAACCGATAACGGGAGCAACGGTATAGTGAGCATGGTGATGACTCATGAGGATACCGATACACATAGGGTTTTCTGAAGTATCGTGAAGCAAAGGTAACATCACATGATAACCAAAGGTTCACTTGAATATCATTCATGTAATCATAGGGACCGATATGGATGCCCATAGTTCCGCTATCGGTCATTGAACGAAGGGGTTTCATTCATGTGTATGATTTACTGAACCTACAGTGTCACAAGCTTAAGGTAATCACATTCTGATGAGTGTTAGTGGTATGGGAGTAATGAGAATATATTTGTGGAATTGTTTCACTAATATTTGGAATAGTTCCGAGAGATTCCGGAAGCATTTCGGGGTCACCGGAAGGGTTTCGTTGAAATTGGGTAATATCGGGTATTATCAATTAACTATATATAGGTGGAAATTATTTCCGGGGATGTTAAATTATATATAAAATGCTCTTAAATTTTTTAGAACATTGTAAATTTAAATATCAACGGGCCTAAAAAGGCCAAGAGGTGGAAGGCAACTTGGGCCCAAAAGGCCCAAGTGGGAAAGTGCCTCCCTCCCCTAAGGAAGGGGGCCGAATTGGGAAAGGGGAGGAGTCAGACTCCTCCTACCCTTAGATGGCGCACCAAGTGGAACTCCTTCCCCTTGGTGGCAGCCCTCCCTCTCCCCTCCAACCTATATATACTACGGGATTTTGCTCTTTTGAGATACAAGTTTTGGAACCTCCTCTAGTTGATCTAGTTCTAGTTCTTGTTGTCCCTAGTTGACTAATTAGAGCTAACCCTAGCCACCTCTAATCCTCACAATTATAAGCCTCGTATGGTTCTAATCTCCTCCCTCTAATTCTTCGGCAACGATTAGCTCTGTATGGTGAAGTGTTGCCGGATGGTGAAGACCGTACGCTTGCAACCAAGTAGAGAGGTCATGCTTTTGGTCTTCAGTTAGAGGGATCGTTTGAGGGTGGTTCGTGGGATCATCATCGACATTCAACGGACTCCAAGTACGATCTACACCGACTCATCTACTTCTGCCGCACTTCTAGAGTCGGTAACGATCGTTGATCCAAACCCTATATGCATCTTCATAATTTTCCTGGGTGATCGTAGGGCGAATTGTTTTGTTTTCTACTATATTTCCCAAGAGTGGTATCATGAGCAGTTCTATGAGTAGATGTAGGCTACGATTTATATCACATGTGGATGTCAGGGTGATGTTCTTGCTATTCTTCCCTCGAGTGTTGCTTCGGTTCAGTTCATTGATGGCATGGTGTCGCTTTTTACAAGGTTTAGACAATCGCTCGGCTCTAGCTATCGACGGTCTGCTAACAGTTTCTTGGGCTTCACCATAGTTAAGAATAGTGAACCATCGCATACGCAAGAGGGCGATGAAGATGGATGATCTTCTAGGGGGTCACGCATATTAGATGAAGTTTAGTGTGGGGGGCGAGATTTTTAATTAAGTCTCTTCTTTCACACACCCCAAAAGTTAATCTAGCAACAAGGATTATCACTTTATGGTATGCACGTAGGTAGCTAGGTTTATCCAGAAACCCTAGAAGCCACGTAATTAAAATTTGCCAAACCAATTAGAGGACGTCTAACTTGCTTTTGCAGGGTTTGCATATGATGTGGTATAGCCTTCATGATGATAATGAGTTTATGTATGAGATGATTATATGTTGTAATGTTTAGTGGCCTGCGCGTCACGGCATGATAGCTGGAGCCAAGAGATTGCCACCTTAATGTAAATAATGTAGAGATAGGTTACACGTGTCGGTGGCAAGACGTACTCGGAGGACCCCGATGAGGAGAATGTGTACCAGGCATGGGGCAAGGAGCTATAATTTCGTGCCATGGTGGAAGTTTAGATTTTGGTGCCACGACAACATTTTTCTAAGATTGCTGCCACGACAATATTTTTGAAACGGTTGCCATGGCAACAAAATATTGGTCGTGCATAACTTCAACTGGAGATTGAATACGATCATGGAGAACTCCCAACGTCCAGGGCTATACCATATCATGCTATTATGAATTGCTTGAGATGTTTATCATTTTGTTGTTTGCAACTTTTGATTGTGCAGTAGTCTCTGTTGGAAAAGGCAGTGCCTAGGAGGCGCTTAGGCACGCCTAGGCGCTAGGCAATGGCCCAACGCCTCGCCTAAGGCATAAGCAGAAGTCTAGGTAGAGCAAGTAATAAATTGTCTACCCAAGCGAGAAATCGTGCCATATTACACTGATATGCCAAAAGGGCCATATTCCAATTGCAGTAGCTGATCGTTAACGTACTTATATGCCCTAAATTAATAGAATACACATATAATAACCACATATACACCCTAATAGTAAAAATTATATAATCGCCTAGGCTACGCCTAGGGCGTTTAAGCACCACCTAGGCACTAGGCGAAGGACAACCGCCTCGCTTACACCTACCGCTTTTTCCAACCTTGGCAGTAGTCAATTATTAGGGTGATCTCTCACAGTAAATATCAAGTTAAACAGTGCTCTTCCGAGTATTGCAACCTTCTATAACACGTAGCGTTCTGGAGCCTTCAGGATACAAAAGTTCCTGAGTCATTTTACCACCTCTAGTCATAACCCTAACAACATTATCATTATTCTTACTATTCAATTCATTAAGCAAATCATCCCGTGCCTTAAGTACTTGTTCTACTTGAGTTGTAACCATGGAAGCATGTTTACTAATAAGCTTAAGATCATTAACAGTTCTACTCGTATAATCACCCAAGTGGTCAAGCATGTAAGCATTACGTTTCAATTGTCTACTAACATAAGCATTGAAGTTTTCTTGTTTAACAGTAAAATTATCAAACTCATCCAAGCATTGACTAGCAGACTTATTATGAGGGATATCACCTTCATAAAATCTATAAAGAGAGTTTACCTCTACTACATGTGTCGGGTAATCAAGACCATCTATTTCTTCAATAGGCGGTAGATTCTTAACATCTTTAGCTTTAATACCTTTTTCTTTCATTGATTTGTTTGCCTCTTGCATATCTCAGGACCGAGAAATAGAATACCTCTTTTCTTTGGAGTTGGCTTAGGAGTTGGTTCAGGAAGTATCCAATCATTATCATTACTCAATATATTATTCAATAGCAATTCAGCTTGCTCAATAGTTCTTTCCTTGAAAACACAACCAGCACAACTATCCAGGTGGTCTTTGGAAGCATCGGTTAGTCCATTATAAAAGATATCAAGTATTTCATTTTTCTTGAGAGGATGATCATGTAAAGCATTAAGTAATTGGAGAAGCCTCCCCCAAGCTTGTGGGAGACTCTCTTCTTCAATTTGCACAAAGTTAAATATTTCCTTTAGAGAAGCTTGTTTCTTATGAGCAGGGAAATACTTTTCAGAGAAGTAGTCAATCATATCCTGGGGACTACGCACACAACGAGGAGCAAGAGAATTAAACCATAACTTAACATCACCCTTTAATGAGAAAGGAAACAACTTAAGAATATAGTAATAGCGAATTTTTTCCTCATGAGCAAATAGGATGGCTATATCATTCAATTTAGTAAGATGTGCCACAACAGTTTCAGATTCATAACCATAGAAAAGATCAGATTCAACCAAAGTAATTAACTCAGGATGACAGAGAATTCATAATCCTTATCAGTAACAAAGATAGGTGAGGTAGAAAACTTAGGATCATATTGCATTCTAGCATTCAAAGACTTTTCTTCCAGCTTAGCTAACAGTTTCTTAAGATCATCTCTATCATTACAAGCAAGAAAGTCTCTAGCAGTTTCCTCATCCATAATATAACCTTCAGGTACAACAGGCAATTCATATCTAGGGGGAGAATTAAACCCGGGCAAACGTCGGGTCGGGCGGGTTTTGGGCCGGGCTTGTAAAAGCCCGACCTTCATTTCTCAAGCCCGAGTGTCGGTGTCAAAACTGGCGGATCTCGGGTAGGGGGTCCCGAACTATGCGTCTAGGCCAGATGGTAACAGGAGGCAAGGGACACGAAGTTTTACCCAGGTTCGGGCCCTCTTGATGGAGGTAAAACCCTACGTCCTGCTTGATTAATATTGATGATATGGGTAGTACAATAGTAGATCTACCACGAGATCGGAGAGGCTAAACCCTAGAAGCTAGCCTATGGTATGATTGTTGTTCTGTATGTTGTCCTACGGACTAAAACCCTCCGGTTTATATAAACACCGGAGAGGGTTAGGGTTACACAAAGTCGGTTACAATGGTAGGAGATCTATATATCCGTATCGCCAAGCTTGCCTTCCACGCCAAGGAAAGTCCCTTCCGGACACGGGACGAAGTCTTCAATCTTGTATCTTCATAGTCCAGGAGTCCGGCTGAAGGTATAGTCCGGCCATCCGGACACCTCCTAATCCAGGACTCCCTCAGTAGCCCCTGAACCAGGCTTCAATGACGACGAGTTCGGCGCGCAGATTGTCTTCGGCATTGCAAGGCGGGTTCCTCCTCCAAGTACTTCATAGAAGATTTTGAACACAAAGATAGTGTCCGGCTCTGCAAAATAAGTTTCCACATATTTCCATAGAGAGAATAATATTTACACAAATCTAATCTGCTGACGTATTCCATAGTGCGACGCACCACGGCCAAGCCTTTATTCGAATCGTTTTATTATCCCACCTCAGCGTGTCACGCGAGGCGGTCTCCTTGGCACGTCTTGTTAAAGCAGAGATCGTGTCCCCTTATTCCGGGATTCTCGTCAATACGGGCGTGGGTAACCCAACCGCGCCATTGATTACGGCGCTTGGAGATAAGCGAGTTTTACCAGGCTGGTGGGGACACGTAGTTGCATCCACCCATATAAGGGGACAAGGATCCACCTTTTCACCTACGCCTTCTTCCTCCTTTGCCTATCCATTTTCGCGCACTCGAGCTCCAGCGCCCAAATCTGCACTCCCCACCTCAACCTTCTCCAGCCATGTCCGGAGCGGGAGGCAAGTGGATGGTCTCCTTCGTCACGGAGGGACACATCAAAAAACTGAGGAAGGCCGGATACTTGTCTAACGACATCGCGCACCCGCTTCCCGAAGAGGGGCAGCTCCTCCCCACCCCAAGGCCCCATGAGAGGGTAGTGTTCCTTCCCCACTTCCTCCGTGGACTGGGCTTTCCTATCCACCCATTCGTCCGGGGACTCATGTTCTACTACGGCCTGGATTTCCATGATCTGGCCCCGAACTTTATCCTCAACATCTCGGCGTTTATCGTCGTGTGCGAGGCTTTCCTCTACATCCGCCCCCATTTCGGCCTATGGCTCAAGACTTTTAATGTCAAGCCGAAGGTGGTGCGCGACAACCAGGCGGAGTGCGGAGGCGCCATGGTGGGCAAGATGCCCAACGTCTTATGGCTCGAGGGCTCCTTTGTGGAGACCCTGAAGGGGTGGCAATCGGCATGGTTTTACATCACCGATCCGCGTGACCCTGAGTGGGTCGTAGCCCCCGAGTTCCGGTCCGGACCCCCAACGCGGCTCACGTCCTGGAAAGAGACGGGCCTATCATGGGGCAACAAAGGAGAGGCGACTGGACTGCAAACATGCATCCAAACCCTAGTGGACAAGCAGCTCAAGCTTGTCAATGTAGTCCAGGTCATGCTCATCCGCCGGATCCTCCCGTGTCAACAACGGGCCTTCAATCTGTGGGAGTTCAACCCGGCGCAGCACCGAACTCTGAGCAGGCTCTTCGACACGTCGTACAAAGATGTCTGGAAGGTGCTTTTCAAGGGTGCCGAGGCTCCCGCATTTGCTACCGAGGATCGCGGATTCAGCGCGCAGCGTCACGCCAGCGCGGTAAGTTGTTTGTGCCTTTTACAGGGTATTAGTTTTTCATAGTTTAACTCTATGCGGGATCTAAGCTCCCTTACCTCTGACAGGTTTGGCAGGCGAAGTCCGGACAGATCGACTGTCCGGCTCCTTTGCCCGAAGACCCAACCGACGCCCGCTTGGCGAAGTTGCTGGTTCCGGCACCCTATGTGGTGCCGGAGAAGAAGGCCACGAAGAGGGCAATGGGGACTCGAAAAAGTGCCCGACGCCAGGAGGTGTCGGGTTCATCATCCGACGGCTCCAAGGCGCAGTCCTCCCGTGAAGACGAGGAGGAGGAGGAAGAGACCTCTCCCCCTCCAGCGGGGGGAGAGAAGAAAAGGAAGGCCGCCCTTACTGAGGAGGCCGAAGGGTCCAAGAAGGGGAAAACCTTTCCTCCGGACTACTCCACCGACGCTGACGACGGCGGAGAGGAGTGGCCGCTCAGGGCCAAGCCCCTGGCGAAATCGTAAGTATCCGGATACCAGAGTAATTCATAGCATTCCTTTATTGCACAGCTTTCCCTTATGTCGAATATGTTTATGCAGCCCACCCAAAGACTGGCTCGATGCGTCGTCGAGAGGTTCACTGGACTCGTCGGATGTGAATTCGCTTCCGATGGCTTCCTCCCCCCGCCCTATGGACGACGCTGAAGTGTTGTCCCAACAGGTTCCAACCCAGGAGGAGGTGGTCCTGGAGGCACCGCAAGGCGACCTCCCGGACTCCAGGAGTAAAGGGGATAAAACCCCCCAGGGCTCCAAGTCCGGCTCTAGGCCGGACACCGCTCCGGAACCTTCAAAGGTTCTAGAGTCCAGCGAGCGACCTCCTTCCAAGAGGAGCAAGCCCACCGTGCCGGTGACCCCCGTCCAACCGGAGGCGCCGGACAATCTGTTGGAGGCGCTCAAAGGCGCCTCCATCGACGAGGAGCACCGCACTATTATGAGTGCGGTGGTCTAGAAGGTTCAGTCCGCCAAGAGCGGACTGACTGAAGCTTGTGTTAGCCTTTTAACAGGCTTTGAGGTAAGTAAAGAATGTGTAAATAATATTACCGCATAGACAGTAGCCCCTGATGCTCTGTTTCGCGTTCGGGAAGAAAAGCCGAATAGAGGATCAAATTAAATTCGCATGAGTCTAACAAAAAAGAGTCAATATGCGTATGCAGGCTTCTCTGCTGGCGTCCGCCGTACTGACTGCGGAAGTGGACACGCTAAAGCAGAACCTCGAGCAGTCCGAGCAAGAGCTCGGGCGTGCCAATAAGCAGCTCGAGGACAAGAAAGGTAAGAAATACCTTGTTTAAATATATAAAAAAAGGTGCAATTGCAAAAAATGATAGGATTATCGTGGCTATTGTAGGGGCCACGTCTGAGGTGGCGACCCTTAAGCAAGCGCTGGTCGAGGCCGATAAGAGGGTGGCCACGGAGCGCACCGAGCGGGAGAAGTATGTGGCCCAGGTTGGCAAGGTGCAGCAAGAGCTCCAGGTTCTCATGGAAAAACATGAGAGTTTGGAGCTTGACTCAAAGACGTGAGCGTCCGAGCTCGCGGCGGCTATTGAAAATGCCAAGTCTGCCAAGGCCGAATCCCAGAAGACCTTGTAGGAGTTGGATGCGGTGAAAAATATAGCGGCGGGTAAGGCATTCTTTATGCAAAGCAAACACATAAACGTGAGTTACTTGTTACTTACCCGAATCCGGAGCTCTCCAGGAGCGTTCGCAGATCTTCCCCGTAGCGTGTCTGATGCCGCCGCATTCTATCGAGTCGAGGAGGGCAGCTCGATAGAGAAGGTGTTCTGGTCTGAGTATGCTGAGGCCGGACACCCCGTGCCCCTGAGCGACCAGCTGAAGCAACTGGTCGAGCTCCACAAGGCGGCCGAATAGGCCATCAAGGGCCTCATAGTTCGGTTGTGGCCTGGAGAGGCTCTGCCTGGGAGCTATTTTGGGCTGGTGCGGCGGCTAGTGGGGGCCTGTCCAAGGCTCGAAGTCATCAAGCGCTCCGTCTGCATTGAAGGTGCCCGTGCTAAGGTGCACTGGGGCAAGCTGGATGCTGAGAAGCTTGTGAAGGACGGGCCACCGCCGGGGAAAGAGCATCGCAAGCCCAAGAATTATTATAAGGATGTTCTGAAGGGTGCCTGCCTTATGGCGGATGAATGTTCCAGGGATGTAATTTTTGAGTAAAACTCGCTCGTTTTGTCCTGTGCGCTGAAAACTTGTTCATATCTGCTAAGCAATGCTTATGGAATTTAAAATATTACCTTCTGTGCGGCTGTTTATCAATTCTGAGAGATGGCGAGTCATCGGCTTCTGCCCCCGTGCCGCTAGTGCTGGGTTGTTCGGGGATAAACCTGAGCACTCTTTTTCCCATGTTTGGGTCCTTCGAGGGAGGCGCTCAGCACAACAAACAAGGCAATCGGACTATAATGCGTGAACACTCTCACTTAGCCATAGAATTCTATAATTTTAAATTTCGGCGAAGCCCCTGGTATTCGGAAGACCGAGTTCGGGCCGCTATCCACGCCTTGGCCGGACAGAGTCAACTCCTCTCTCTAAGCGGCATAAGTCTTTAGGGACTCGAAAAACCTCTCGAACAGCGACCAGCTCTCGCTTCATCATGACAGTCAGTTTTAGCTTTCTCTACTAAGGTGCTCGACCCAGCTCAACTGGGGCACAATCGCAGTAGTTATCCTAGTGCTACCTTAGCCGATATAGCAGAACGTAAGGCCCCAAAACATAGGAGCCGGGCAAACCCAACTATTGACCCAAGACATGATTCGGAGCCGATGCATATAATGCTATAAGTTCGGGGTGCCGCACTTGTTAAAGTGTTCGGACTTTTCACACCATATTGAGCGGTACTAAAGCCCCTGGCGTATTTTGGCCGTACCAAAGTGTACGGGTGCAACATGTCATTAAGAAACATATATTTGTGAAAAAAGAGTAATGCAAAAATAGACAAAAGCTATGCATTGTTTATTAAAAACGGCTGCGATCAAAGCAGAACGATACAAAATAATGCGATAAGCAAAAGGTTGGACTATTTAACATGTCCGTTCCAGGGGCAGGCTGCGGAATGGTATGCGAAACAGGTATACTGCTCGTGATAGAGACCACCTGGGAGTTCCGTAATGCGGCATGGCTTGTCTGCTTCCCTGGGTCTTGCATCATTTGTGCGGCAATTGAACTGCCGAACAGGCCTTCCGAAGAATGGAGTCCTGAAAGTAAGAGAAAATTAAAAAATCGGCAGCCCCTGGTGCGGTTTAAGCTGTGTTTCGGGCGTGCTGTGATGGTGCCCCTCCCCCTGTACCCATGGTATTTCTAGGGCGTAGTTATGTACGTGAAGCACTGGTGTCGCATTTTTGCGAGGGCTGGGGTTGGGGCTGCATTGCTACGCCTGCTCGGAACGTGCCAGGCGGTCTTGTTGTAGGTTACTCCGGGCGCGCTTGACGGTGTCCGGACGTTTAATGGCTGGACTGGAGAACTGCCTGGAGAGGCTGCTTTGTACTTCCGCTGCAAGGGCCGCCGTGTGCTCCTCTGTTCGGAGGGAGCGTTCGGTGTTTCCATTGACCGTAATTACTCCTCGAGGGCCTGGCATCTCGAGCTTAAGGTATGCGTAGTGCGGTACCGCATTGAACTTGGCGAATGCGGTTCGTCCGAGCAGTGCGTGATAGCCACTACGGAATGGGACTATGTCGAAGATTAACTCCTCGCTTCGGAAATTATCCGGAGATCCGAAGACCACCTCAAGTGTGACTGAGCATGTACAGTTGGCCTCTACACCTGGTATTACGCCTTTAAAGGTCGTTTTGGTGGGCTTAATCCTCGAAGGATCTATGCCCATTTTCCGCACTGTATCCTGGTAAAGCAAGTTCAGGCTGCTGCCGCTGTCCATAAGGACTCTAGTGAGATGAAATCCATCAATGATTGGGTCTAGAACCAATGCGGCGAATCCGCCATGACGGGTGCTAGTGGGATGGTCCCTTTGATCAAAGGTGGTCGGACAGGAGGACCATGGGTTGAACTTTGGGGCGACTGGCTCTACCGCGTATACGTCCCTTAACGCGCGCTTCCGCTCCCTCTTGGGGATGTGGGTTGCCTATATCATGTTCACCGTCCGCACTTGTGGGGGAAAACCCTTCTGTCCACTGCTGTTCGGCGGTCGGGGCTCTTCGTCATCATCGCTATGCAGCCCCGTGTCTTTATTTTCGGCATTTAACTTGCCTGCCTGCTTGAACACCCAACAATCCCTGTTGGTGTGATTGGCCGGCTTTTCGGGGGTGCCATGTATCTGGCACAAGAGGTCGAGTATTCGGTCCAAACTGGATGGGCCCCTAGGATTTCTTTTGAATGGCTTTTTCCGCTGACCGGATTTATAGCCTCTAAATCCGGCATTAACTGCCGTATCCTCAGCATTGTCGCTATTAATGCGGCGCTTCTGCTTGTTGCGACGCGACCTGCCACTACTGTCCCTGGTATCCGAATTACAAGGGTTCTTGGTTATATTTTTGCTACGAGCAAGCCAGCTGTCTTCTCCCGCGCAAAAGCGGGTCATGAGTGTCGTGAGTGCTGCCATAGATTTCGGCTTTTCCTGTCCAAGGTGCCGGGCAAGCCACTCGTCACGGATATTGTGCTTGAAGGCTGCTAGGGCCTCTGCGTCTGGACAGTCGACTATTTGATTTTTCTTTGTTAGGAATCGTGTCGAGAATTTCCTGGCCGATTCCTCTGGCTGCTGAATTACGTGGCTTAGGTCATCGGCGTCTGGTGGTCGCACATAGGTGCCCTGGAAATTGTCGAGGAATGCGGCTTCCAGGTCCTCCCAACAACCGATTAATCTTACTGGCAAGCTATTAAGCTAATGTCGAGCTGGTCCTTTAAGCTTGAGTGGGAGGTATTTGATGGCGTGGAGATCATCGCCGCGGGCCATGTGGATATGAAGGAGATAATCCTCGATCCATATTGCAGGATCTGTTGTGCCATCATATGATTCGATGTTTACGGGTTTGAAACCCTCGGGGATTTGATGATCCATTACTTCGTCTGTGAAGCATAGTGGGTGTGCGGCGCCTCTATACTGGGCTATATCCCGACGTAGCTCCAATGAGCTTTGTCTATTGTGTTCGGCCCTACCGGATTTGTGTCCGGCGTGACGGTTACCATCTCGAGTTGTGGGGCGCCCACGTGATCCGTAGATCGATCTTGTTTGCCTTGCCTTGTTCTCCAACATATCCTGCAGGTCTGGCGCATTTTCCCGTGCCTTGGTACGGGATGCGGCTTGAGTGGAGGGCCAAGAGGCCTCTCTGTCGCGGCCACGAGGTGGCCGGTCGGTCGTATCAAGTGCTGGTGATGTAGGTTTAAGCGCTTCCTCCTCTAATCGGGGTAGCACCCTACGCTTTGGGTAGCTCTTGGAGGGGCGTTCGAGTTTATGCTCTTCGGCCGCAAGGACTTCAGTCCATCTGTCGGCTAGCAAATCTTGATCAACTCTAAGCTATTGCTGTTTTTTCTTGAGGCTTCTTGCCGTGGCCATAAGCCTGCGTTGAAAACGCTCTTGCTCAATGGGATCCTCTGGCACGACGAATTCGTCGTCGTCGAGGCTTGCCTCGTCTTCGGAGGGAGGCATACAATTATCGTCCTCGACCTCTCTGTCTACTGCTCTCTCATGAGGTTGGCTTCTCCATCCTCCTATGCTGAATCTTGTTGGAGGTGGTTTTCTTCAGCACTCTCCGGAGTATTATTATCTCCCGTGCTGGAATCACTTGTCACATCCCTAGTTCTGGTATGACCTAGGCTAGCTAGTCATGTGTGCATCATGTTTAAATTTCATTTAACTTTGAAATGGGGATTTTGAAACCCTCAGAAATCATTTCTGGAAATGACCCAAATAAAAATTTCTCCAAAAAGGTCCAAGAAAATGCTCATGTTGCTCTCTGAAAATATTGGACAGAGATAAAAATCAAACCAATATCTTTAGGAGCTCATAAGTATTTATTTTGGGCATTTGGAATTAATCCAGTAATTATTTGCGTTGGATAAATATTTTATTATATATAAAATATTGTCCAATAATTCTGAATTTTGGTGAGGGGCTTTGGAGTGGTCCAACTAGTCCCTACTAAAATTTACAGAATAAAATAAAATGATTTGGTATTTTTATTAAATCAAAACAAATGCCAGAAAAATAGAAAAGAAAACAAATAAAGGAAAAACCCTTACCTGGGCCTCCTACCTGGCAGCCCAGCGGCCCAGCAGGCCAGCCCAGCCAGCTGGCCGACGCCAGTCGTCGCCTACCTCCTGCCAGGAGGACGGCGCGCATGTGCCCGACGCGCGCGAGCACACGCCGGCCACCTCCTGCTTCCCCGCTCGCCGCTGGAGGCACCCAACAACGCCACACACTTCCCCGAACCTCTCTCTCGCTCTCTCTCGCTCTCTCTCGTCCCCATCTCCTCCTCTGCTCTCTTCCCCGCTACTGCCTGAATGCTGCCGTCGCCGCCGCTCGCCGTTGTCACGCTCACTGCCTCCCCCTCGCCCTCTCGTCGTGCCCACGAGCTCCGCGCTGTTGCCCTACATCGTCTTCCTCAGCCACGCAAGCCGGAGCGCCCCGAGGAGCCGCCATCGTCATCTTCTTCACCGCCGGCCGCCGTGGATCCCCACCGCCCGCACGTCGCCGTCCGGCCTTCCCCGTGCCCGCTTCGAAGCCTGCTGCATCCTCTGTGAGCCACTGCGTCGATCCCCCCTCTTCCCTAGCTCAATTTCTTCCTCTAACAACAATGTCGTCAGAGCCGAGAGCTCTTCGCCGCCGTTCATGTCACCGTCATGGCCGTTGTCACCTAGGGCTGCAACCGAGCACACCACCGTGCTCAGTGCAACACCAGGACCCCAAAACCCTCACCTGCTGCTCCTGCCATGCACCGTAGCCCTTCTCCCCTCCCCGCCGAACTCTGGCCACCGCCCAAGTGGTCGCCGCCGTCGATTTAGGCCGTCTCCGGTGAAACGGAGGGCACCAGTGGATGCGCGCGAGCACCAGCTCCTCGGAGATGGTCTCCGCGGCCCATTTGGTCGCTGGAGACGCATTTCCGACGCCCTCCGCCGTGTTCGGCCTCGCCGGCGTCAAGCCGCCGGTGGGTTTGACCCGCTGACCGGGGTTGACCCTCCCCCTTGTGTCACTGACGCGTGCGCCACCCCCCTGACATTTAGTTAGTATTGGATTAACACTAATTAACCTAGGTTAGTTACCTAGTTAGTCACTAACCAGTGGGCCCGGCGCTCACTAATCCTAATTAGGCTAAATAAACCCCCTGTGAACTAACTGAGTCACTGACGTGTGGACCCCACACGTCAGGTTTGACTTGGTCAGCTCCTTTGACCTGCTGACGCATTGCTGCTGTCATGCTGACGCAATATATCATTTTCTGATATTAATAAATCAGGAAATTCCATAAAATGATATAAACTTCAAAAATTCATAGAAATTCAACCGTAGCTCAGATTGAAATAATTTATACATGAAAAATGATCAGAAAAATTCAATCTATCCATCTGTACCGTTTTCATGCATGACAAACCAACCTATACATGCTGTATATATGAAAACACACTTATGGCATATTTAAGGGCTTATTTTGGAGTTGCATTTGAACCCTTGGTTCAAATGGACCTCAACTAAATAAATGCTAGATGCATTAACTCAAACAACATCACATATTCATGCCATGATCATGCATCATATTGTTGCATATACTTGTGTTTGATTTTCGACACCGTTCCTTCTCGATAGGTCTTGCTCCAGAAAGTGTTCGGGAGCACCTATCAGTGGAGCAGTGCCCCCCTATTGATCTACCAGGCAAGCAACCCCCCCTTGTTCATTCTGATACAATCCCACTCTCTCGCTCCTGCTCTCTTTTATTGCATTAGGACAACAACGATTCAACTGCTACTTTATGCTGCGGTAGTTGAACCCATTCCTCTGCATGACCTGTCATTGCCACAGTAAATAGTTGAAACCCACTAGCATGTGTAGGAGTTGATTGAGCCATGTTATGCTTCTACCATGCCATGCCTGCTATTGCTTAGAGTTGTGTCAGGTCTGATTCATTGGGAATGGATTGGAGTGCTATGCTATGTTCTGATGCCGGGAGTTAAGCGTGTGAACACGATTTGGTAAAGGTAGCGGTGAGAGGCCATGTAGGAGTACATGGTGGGTTGTCTCATTGGGACCGTCCTTAAGAACCGAGTGCTATGTAAGTTGCCCAATGACTAGCTACTACCACACATTGGGTTCCGGTAACTCGACCCCTCTCGACTTATTAACCAACTTGATCTCTGTCCAGGAGTTGCAACTAGTTTCTGGTGTTTGTAGGTAGTGCTATTTTTCTATCGAGTGGCACCCGGCAGGGTGGGATCAGGACAGACTAGGCACAGGTGGCACGGTGTACCAAGTGGCACCCGGATGGTGGGCTTGGGAACCCTGCTCACATCGTTTGGGGCCGTGAGCGACACCCCGGCGGGATCTCCTTGCGGATGGAACCCAAATAGGTGATAAACCTGGACTAGAGTCTTGCGTGGTTAGTCAGGTCGTGGTCGACACCCTCGCCAGGCTTCCACTTGAAGGTTGCCGAGATACATGATGGGTATATGGTGATAAGTGGTGAGAGCGTGTGTGATGAAGTACACCCCTGCAGGGTTATCATGATCTACTCGAATAGCCGTGTCCTCGGTTATGGACTTCTTGGATGCTTACGTGGTACATAGACAACTTAAAGTGGATACTCTAAAATGCTCAAGATAAGTGTGAGTGCTATGGATGGCCTTCTCGTAGGAGAGACGGGGATGAATCCATAGTAGTGTATTGATGTGGTGATTAGTGGACTCGTGTGCGCTGCCTCACCTCAAAGAAGTTTCTCATTGTCGTAGAACAGGATAGCCAGTGAGTCAAAGCTGGCTTGCTGCAGCTAAACCCCACATTACCTTCTTGATACAAATGCATGTATGATAGGATCTGACGTAAGTCTTGCTGAGTACCTTTGTACTCACATTTGCTTTATTTATGTTTTGCAGATGAGACATCTGTCTCACTAGTAGTACCGCTTGGATTTCGACGAGTAGCTTGTTACCTCAGCTACGATCTTGTACCTTGGAGGGACTTGTAGATAGTCAGGCTTCTCGGCCTTTTTCTTTTGTAGTTGTCTGTACTTAGACATGTAATGCTTCCGTTGCTTGTATGCTCTGAATGATGGGTCATGTGACCCCTGTTTGTATTTATGCCATGTGGCTCTTCTGAGCCTTTATCTATATGAGTTGCGTTATGTTGTGATGCCATGTTGTACACCACATACTTGCATGTTATGCGTACGTGTGACGTGTATTGCTATGTGTGGGATCCGACAATCTGGTTGTTTGTCCTTGGCAGCCTCTCTTATGGGGAAATGTAGTCTAGTGCTTCCTTGAGCCATAGTAGTCCACTACAGCCCGGTTCACCGGAGTCTTGCTAGCCCAGCACTACTGCTCAGAACACTTGACTGGCCGGCATGTGTTCCACTTCGTTCCTATGTCTATCCCTTTGGGGAAATGTCACGCGGTGACATCTAGAGTCCTGCCTAGCCTGCTATAGCCTGGGTTCCCGGAGTCCTGTTAGCCCAATGCTACAGCCTGGATTCACACGCTGCTGACCAACATGCTCGATGTGATTCATGTATGCCTGTCCCCATAGGTTAGTGCCGCTTTGGGTTCACGACTAGTCATGTCGGCCTGGGTTCTCTGTCATATGGATGCTAGCGACACTATCATATACGTGAGCCAAAAGGCGCAAACGGTTCCGGGCCATGGTAAGGCGACACCCGTGGGAATACCGTGCGTGAGGCCGCAAAGTGATATGAGGTGTTACATGCTAGATCGGTGTGACTTAGAATCGGGGTCCCGACAGCTTTGGTATCAGAGCCTGACTGCCTGTAGGATTTCCAAGCCAACCTGGTCGAAGTTGAGTCTAGAAATTCTTTAGCTATATAGGGGAATTGATTGTGGAAGGGAACGTAAGGCTCTTTTTACTCCTTATGCCTCATGCCTTCAGATCTGAGTCATCCTATTTTTCCTACGGGGTTAAGGAACTAGGCTTTCTCTTCCGTCTATCAGGATCACATGTTACTACTCCGTAGTCTCTAAGGTTTGGTTGATCTGAGTCATATCCCAGTTTGAGTACCTCCGGTGTAACCTATTTAGCAATATCTCAGAACCTTGAGTGATGATGTTGAGTATGGTGCTACTCCGTCTTTTGTAGAATGTCTCATTTCGAGCATTTTACTGCCGTTGTGCTGTCGGAATTGTCCTAGGAGTTCAAGAGATAGTATTTTTCCTCGTACTATATTCTACATCCTTATGATGATGCTGAATCCATCCTTGTTTCCTTGGTTGGTTCTTCAGGATGTTGCCGGTTAACCGAAGTTCTGTTGCTCGTAGCCGGAACCACGGAGATGGTAGGGATGAGGATCCTCCCGACTAGTCTTTGTTGATAGAGTTCATGTTAGAGATGGAGAGGAACAAGCATGAGTCTAACCGCTTGTTAGCACGTATCGAGGAGAACACCGCACCCCAGTGCAAAGAGTCAGCGACCATCTATGATTTCATTGGTCTGAAACCACCTACCTTCCATCATTCCATTGAACCACTCGATGTAGATGACTGGCTCTGTAGTATCACACACAAGCTGCGTTCGGTGAACGTAGCTGAAAGTAACAAGGTCACCTACGCTGCATATCACCTGGAAGGTCCTGCTAGTCTTTGGTGGCAGAACTATGAGGCTATGCTTCCAGC
This sequence comes from Triticum dicoccoides, assembly GCF_002162155.2. Lineage (NCBI taxonomy): Eukaryota > Viridiplantae > Streptophyta > Magnoliopsida > Poales > Poaceae > Triticum > Triticum dicoccoides. Next base: position 160,049,755 of record NC_041382.1, on the reverse strand, counting down.
TGGCCAGATACCTACCTGGAAGGATTTCACTGAGGCTTTTCGCGAGCATCACATTCCTCAAGCCCTCATTGACCACAAGAGAGAAGAGTTCTATAGTTTCACACAGGGTAAGATGGCTGTTGATGCTTACAATAGAGAATTTGAGAACCTTGCCCGCTATGCTATAGAAGAAGTGTCCACAGACGCCAAGAAGCAGGCTAGATTCCGGAAGGGTTTCAACCCCAAGTTGCGTCGTGATCTCCACTTGCATCATTGCAATACCTTCCAGGCTCTTGTGAACAAGGCCATTAACGCAGAGACAGCTCAACTCACATACGAGGAGTCTCGTAAGCACACCCGTGATTTGGGTTCCTCTTCCGGTTCTACTTTGCAGAAGCGCCGGATTTGGGTTCCGAACTCCGCTCTTCCACCTAGGGGGGCGCACCCTCCACCCTTGTGGATAGGTGGTGGGTCCCCTCTGGTTGAGTCTTTCACCAATATTTTTATTTATTCCAAAAATAATCTCCGTGAAGTTTCAGGTCATTCTGGGAACTTTTATTTCTGCACAAAGATAACACCATGGCAATTCTGCTGAAAACAACGTCAGTCCGGGTTAGTTCCATTCAAATCATGCAAATTAGAGTCCAAAACAAGGGCAAACGAGTTTGGAAAAGTAGATACGATGGAGACTTATCAATAATTCATAGGGATTTCCTGACGTCTACTAATAGTGTCAATTCTGTGGCATTCATCACAAGACAAGACAAACTTACGAGCATCCTTGAAGAGAGTAGGCCAATAAAAACCAGATTGCAATACCTTGTGCATAGTTCTATCTCCAGCATAGTGTCCTCCATGAGCCTCGGAGTGGCACTTGCGTAGGATCTGTTCCTGTTCATGCTCAGGTACACAACGTCTAATAACACCATCTACTCCTTCTTTATAAAGGTGTGGGTCATCCCAGAAGTAATGTCTTAAATCATAGAAAAACTTTTTCTTTTGCTGGTATGTGAAACTAGGTGGTATAAATTTAGCAACAATGTAATTAGCATAATCAGCATACCATGGAGCAGTATGAGAAGCATTTATGACAGCTAATTGTTCATCAAGAAAACTATCATCAATATGTAGTGGGTTATCAAGAACATTTTCTAACCTAGACAAGTTGTCTGCAACAGGGTTCTCAACTCCCTTTCTATCAATAATATGCAAATCAAATTCTTGTAGCAAGAGAACCCATCTAATGAGTCTAGGTTTAGCATCTTTCTTTTCCATAAGATATTTAATAGCAGCATGATCGGTGTGAACAGTTACTTCAGAATCAACAATATAAGGTTTGAACTTATCACAAGCAAATACAACTGCTAAAAATTCTTTTTCAGTAGTAGCATAATTTCTCTGGGCACTGTGTAGAGTTTTACTAGCATATTGGATAGCATTTAATTTCTTATCAACCCTTTGTCCTAGAACATCACCTACAGCATAATCACTAGCATCACACATAATTTCAAAGGGTAAATTCCAATCTGGTGGCTGAACAATAGGTGCAGAAATCAAGGCTTTCTTAAGTATTTCAAATGCTTGTACACAATCATCATCAAAGACAAAAGGAACATCTTTTTGTAAGAGATTAGTCAGAGGCCTAAATTTTTTTGAAAAGTCTTTAATGAACCTCCTATAAAAACTGGCATGACCAAGGAAACTTCTTATACATTTGATGTCCTTAGGACACGACATCCTTTCAATGGCTTCAACTTTAGCTTTATGAACTTCAATACCTCTTTCAGAAATTTTGTGCCCCAAGACAATACCTTCATTAACCATAAAGTGTCACTTCTCCCAATTCAAGACAAGATTAGTTTCTTCACATTTCTGCAAAACTCGATCAAGGTTGCTTAAGCAATCATCAAAAGAAGTTCCATACATGGAGAAAGCATCCACGAAAACCTCAACAATCTTTTCACAAAAGTCAGAGAATATAGTAGTCATACATCTTTGGAAGGTAGCAGGTGCATTACATAAACCAAAAGGCATACGTCTATAAGTAAAGGTACCTAAAGGGCAAGTAAAAGTGGTCTTTTACTGATCCTCTTTCGACATAGGTATTTGAGAGAAACCAGAATAACCGTCTAGAAAGCAAAAATGTGTATGTTTGGATAATCTTTCTAGCATTTGATCAATAAAAAGGTAAAGGGTAATGATCCTTTCTAGTAGCTTTATTTAATTTGCGGAAGTCAATTACCATTCTATAACCTGTAACAATTCTTTGTGGGATCAATTCATCTTTATCATTAGGAACAACAGTAATACCTCCCTTCTTAGGGACACAATGGACAGGACTTACTGATACATATCCATCGTATCTACTTTTCCAAACACTTTTGACCTTGTTTTGGACTCTAACTTGCATGATTTGAATGGAACTAACCCGGACTTACGTTGTTTTCAGCAGAATTGCCATGGTGTTATTTTTGTGCAGAAATAAAAGTTCTCGAAATGACCTGAAACTTCACGGAGAATATTTTTGGAGTGTATAAAAAATACTGGCGAAAGAATCAACATCAGGGGGCCCACACCCTGTCCACGAGGGTGGGGGGCGCCCCCCTATCTCATGGGCCCCCCTGAGGCTCCACCGACCTCAACTCCAACTCTATATATTCATGTTCGGGGAGAAAAAAATCAGGGAGAAGGATTCCTCGCGTTTTATGATACAGAGCCACCGCCAAGCCCTAATCTCTCTCGGGAGGGCTGATCTGGAGTCCGTTCGGGGCTCCGGAGAGGGGAATCCGTCGCCATCGTCATCATCAACCTTCCTCCATCACCAATTTCATGATGCTCTCCGCTGTGGGTTGGATGAGATTTATCATGTAATCGAGTTAGTTTTGTTAGGGTTTGATCCCTACTATCCATTATGTGCTGAGATTGATGTTGCTATGACTTTGCTATGCTTAATGCTTGCTACTAGGGCCCGAGTGCCATGATTTTAGATCCGAACCTATTATGTTTTCATGAATATATGTGAGTTCTTGATCCTATTTTGCAAGTCAATAGTTACCTACTATGTGTTATGATCCGGTAACCCCGAAGTGACAATAATCGGGACCACTCCCGGTGATGACTATAGTTTGAGGAGTTCATGTATTCACTAAGTGTTAATGCTTTGGTCTGGTACTCTATTAAAAGGAGGCCTTAATATCCCTTATTTTCCAATAGAATCCCGCTGCCATGGGAGGGTAGGACAAAAGATGTCATGCAAGTTCTTTTCCATAAGCACGTATGACTATATTCGGAATACATGCCTACATTACATTGATGAACTGGAGCTAGTTCTGTGTCACCCTATGTTATAACTGTTGCATGAGGAATCTCATCCGATATAATTATCCATCACTGATCCATTGCCTACGAGCTTTTCACATATTGATCTTTGCTTAGTTACTTTTCCGTTGCCACTATTACAATCACTACAAAACAAATACTATTACTTTTTCCACTGTTACCGTTACTTCCATATTACTTTGCTACTAAATATTTTGCTGCAGATATTAAGTCTTTCAGGTGCGGTGAATTGACAACTCAACTGTTAATACTTGAGAATATTCTTTGGCCCCCCTTGTGTCGAATCAATAGATTTGGGTTGAATACTCTACCCTCGAAAACGGTTGCGATCCCCTATACTTGTGCGTTATCAAGACTATTTTCTGGCGCCGTTGCCGGGGAGCATAGCTCTATTCTTTGAGTCACTTGGGATTTATATCTGTTGATCACTATGGAGAACTTGAAAGATGAAAGAACCAAGATTTATCCCTCAACTACGAGGGGAGGTAAGGAACTGCCATCTAGCTCTGCACTTGATTCACCTTCTGTTATGAGTAAACTTGCGACACCTACTCCTGATATTTATTCTGATATGTCGCATGTTATCGATGATGCCACTTCTACTATGCATGATGCTTATGATGAAACTACTTCTATGCTTGATAATACTGTGCCATTAGGTGAATTTCTTGATGAACAAGTTGCCAGGGTTAGAGAGAATGAAATTATTGACACTGGTAATATTGATGAAAGTGATGATGAAGATTCTCCCCCTAGATATGAATTGCCTGTTGTGCCTGAGGGTTATGTTATGGATGAAGAAACTGCTAGAGACTTTTTAGCTTGCAATGATAGATATGATCTTAAGAAACTGTTAGCTAAGCTGAAAGAAAAATATTTGAATGCTAGAATGAAACATGACCCTGCTTTTTCTGATAAGGATTATGATTTCTCTATCGATCCTGAGTTAATTACTTTGCTTGAATCTGATCCTTTTTATGGCTATGAATCTGAAATTGTTGTGGCACATCTTAATAAATTAAATGATATAGACACCATGTCCACTAATGATGAGAAAACTCGCTATTACTTTATCCTTAAGTTATTTTTGTTCTTAGTAAAGGGTGATGCTAAAATATGGTTTAATTCTCTTGATCCTGGTTGTGTGCATAGTCCCCAGGATATGATTTATTACTTCTCCGCTAAATATTTCCCCACTCATAAGAAACAAGCTGCCTTAAGGGAAATATATAATTTTGTGCAAATTGAATAAGAGAGTCTCCCACAAGCTTGGGGGAGGCTTCTCCGATTACTTAATGCTTTTCCTGATCATCCCCTCAAGAAAATGAAATACTTGATATCTTTTATAATGGACTAACTGATGCTTCCAGAAACCACCTGGATAGTTGTCCTGGTTGTGTTTTTAGGGAAAGAACTATTGATCAAGTTGAATTGCTATTGAATAATATGTTGAGTAATGAAAACGATTGGACACTTCCTGAACCAATTCCTAAGCCAACTCCGAAGAAAAGGAGTACTCTATTTCTCAGTCCTGAAGATATGCAAGAGGCAAAGAAATCTATGAAAGAAAATGGTATTAAAGCTGAAGATGTTAAGAATTTACCACCCATTGAAGAAATACATGGTCTTGATAACCCGACACAGGTAGTAAAGGTAAATTCTCGCTATAGATTTGATAAGGGTGAAATCCCATCTACTAAGTTTGCTAGCCAATGCTTGGATGAGTTTGATAATTTTATGGCTAAACAAGAAGACTTCAATGCTTATGTTGGTAGACAATTGAAACACAATGCTTATATGATTGAACACTTGAGTGATTATATGTATAGAGTTAAAGGTGAACTTAAACTTATTAGTAAACATTCTTATATGGTTACCACTCAAGTAGAACAAGTACTTAAGTCTCAGAATGATTTGCTCAACGAATTAAATAATAAGAAAAATGATAATGCTGTTAGAGTTGTGACTAGAAGGGGTAAAATGACTCAGGAACCTTTGTATCCGGAGGGCCACCCTAAGAGAATTGAGCATGATTCTCAAAGAACTAATGCTGATGCACCTAGTTCTTCTAAGAAGAAGAAAAAGAAAAATGATAGGAATTTGCATGCTTTTACTGAACCTGTTATTGACACACCTGAGAATCCCAATGATATTTCTATTTCTGATGCTGAAACACATTCTAGTAATGAACATGAACCTAGTGATAATGTTAATGATGATGTTCATCTTGATGCTCAACCTAGCAATAACAATGATGTAGAGATTCAACCTGCTGTTGATCTTGATAACCAACAATCAAAGAATTAATGTTATGATAAGAGAGACTTCGTTGCTAAGAAGAACGGTAAAGAAAGAGAACCATGGGTTCAGAAACCCATGCCTTTTCCTCCTAAACCATCCAAGAAAAAGGATGATGAGGATTTTGAGCGCTTTGCTGAAATTATTAGACCTATCTTTTTAGGTATGCGTTTGACTGATATGCTTAAAATGAATCCTTATGCTAAGTACATGAAAGTTATTGTCACAAATAAAAGAAAGATATCAGAAGCTGAAATTTCCACCATGCTTGCTAATTATACTTTTAAGGGTGGGATACCAAAGAAACTAGGAGATCCCGGAGTACCTACTATACCATGCTCCATTAAAAGAAACTATGTTAAAACTGCCTTATGTGATCTTGGAGCCGGTGTTAGTGTTATGCCTCTCTCTTTATATCGTAGACTTGATTTGAATAAGTTGACACCTACTGAAATATCTTTGCAAATGACTGATAAATCAACTGCTATACCTATCGGTATTTGTGAGGATGTGCCTGTTGTGGTTGCAAATGTTACTATTTTAACGGACTTTGTTATTCTTGATATTCCCGAGGACGATAGTATGTCTATAATTCTTGGTAGACCCTTTTTGAATACTCCAGGGGCTGTTATTGATTGCAACAAAGGCAATGTCACTTTTCATATTAATGGTAGTGAGCATACGGTACACTTTCCGAGGAAACAACCTCATGTCCACAGTATTAATTCTATTGGAAAAACTTCAACGATTACTATTGGATGTTTTTAATTCCCTCTTCCTACTATCAAGAAGAAATATGGTATTCTTATTGTCGGGGATGTGCATATCCCCGTTGAGGTAACCTAGTGTTATTCAAAAATTCTCCGGTTTCATGTTATTCGAAAAGAGTTTGTTAACAAGACTTGATCAACCTTGTTAGTGGATTCCTTTTGATGAGCATGAGATGGATATAGTTAGAAAGCACAACTCTCTGTACCCTCCTTTTACTTTCTGTTATTTAGATTAAATAAAGCAAAAATAGTATTTTCTGTCTGTTTTCCGAATTATCCTTGCAATAAAAAATACCCCAAAAATAAAAGTTCTCCAAATGCCCTGAAAATTTTATATGATTTTTTCTAGAATATTTAAGAATTATTGGCAATGAGAACACACCAGGGGGACCCACCACCTGGCCACGAGGGTCCAGGGTGCGCCCACCCCCCTGGGGCGTGCCCCCTGCCTCGTGGACCCCACGTGGGCTCCCTTCACTTATTATTGCACCCACACACTTCATCTTCCTCCAGAAAAAATCCTCCACCAGCTCAAACCCGAGTTCTAACTCATCTTGCTGCCATTTTCGATCTCCTTGCTCAAAGCTCCATTCACAAAACTGCTTTGGGGGATTGCTCTTCGGTATGTGACTCCTCCAATGGTCCAATTTTTTTTGATCGAGTGCTTTATTTATTGCAAATTTTTGCTGCTTAGGTGACCCTGTTCTTGAGCTTGCATGTCAAATTTATGTGGTCAACAGTAGTTTTAATGCATGATATAGTCTCTAGGCACTTGTGGGAGTAGTTGCTATTAATCTTGTTGAATTTGGTTCACTTTTATTTTGAGTTACTAAAAATTTCAGGAATTTTCAGAGGAAGAAATAAGTTTAGGAAAATGTACCAAGGTGGTTCCTCAAGAAAGCAGGCACCTAGGCTCGTGATACGTGAGCCGGATTATGAACTACCAAGGGAAGCTCAAGTGCGGCTGTGTGAATGGCCGTCAGAGGAGTTTATGGTCGGAGCCGGTATCAAGGATGAACTTGAGGCGTATGTGCGTAATGCTGATCTTGAGGGCTTCATGTCAGATAAGTGCCCGCAATACCATTACCTAACTGATTCCTTTATGAGAAGGTTTAAATTTACATCATCGCGCAATTCTCACACTGTTCTATTTGATCTTTATGATAAATCATATACTATGGACCTAGAATATTTTAATGCTGCTTGTAAACTCCCACAGTGGGGCAAAGTTAGTGAACCACGTAAATCTGAATATAAAGATTTTCTTGCTAGTATTAATGTTGGGGAATCTAGAGAAATCACACAAGCTACCATAGGGAGCATTCATTTTCCTGCCATACATCATTTTGCTCTTTTCGTGGGTAGATGCATTAACGGTAAAGATGAGGTGTGCCACATGTGCGTTCCAGATCTTTGTGTCCTCAAGAGTGCGGTACTAGGTGATAAACAATATAACTTGGGGGCCATCGTTGCATGAGGGTTGCATCTTAATAGTTTGAGTGGAGACTTGTTTGGTGGAATTTATGCAACCCATGTAGCTAATTATCTTGAGATACCCATACATGAGAATGATATGGAATTGCCTCCTGCTTATCTAGATTATAATGCTATGGTTTGTCATCAGTTTGTTGAGAGGAATGAACAGTTCCTCCAATACCGACTAATCTTTGATAGACATCGCACTGTCCATGTTGCTCTCCTGCTCCTGCTTTCTTTGACTTTCAGACAAAAGGGAGATATGTTATAACCAGGGAGGAGGCCAACGAGTATGAGAGGAGGACGGAGGCAGCTCGCCTCCAAGCTGCAGCTCATGAGGCAATAGCCGCTGCATCTCAGTACGACCCCAGTTACAACTTTGGATATCCGCCAGGCTAGAAGTGGGCATAGACCAACTTAGGCCAAAAGCCAAAGCTTGGGGGAGTATGTATTTCTCACCGACATTACATTCATGCGCACCCACTCATGCCAGTTGTCGGTGCTCATACTTTTTCATTGTACTGCCCATGCTAGTTTATTTTTTTAAGCCTTCTTCTTGTGTGTTTGAAAAACCTTAAGAAAAACCAAAAAAAAATTAGTTGTACCTTTTAGCTAGTTTACTTTCCATGCTAGTAGTAATAATTAAAAGAAAACCCAAAAAGATGTCTCGTTCTCCTTTTGCTTGTTGGGAGCTTTTCCGTGTAAATAGTTTTGTTTCTTTTCTTTTCTTTGGGGGTCGAGAGGAGAAGACCATGATGAAAATGTTGAGTGGCTCTCATATGCATTATTGTTGATCTAACAAAGAGCCCATATTACCTTGTCTTCTCCCTTGTATTAAATGCTTGCAAATTCTAGCTTAGTCCAATGCACGTGCACTATTATTATTATCCACACCGTTCGGTCGTGTAAGTGGAAGGCAATAATGACGATATATGATGGACTGATTGAGATGAGAGAAGCTGGTATGAACTCGACCTATCTTGTTTTTGTAAATATGATTAGTTCATCATTCCTGATTCAACCTATTATGAATCAAACATGTTTGCAATGACGATTAGAGATTATAGTTGCTCATGTCATGCTTAATTAGCTAGGAGTTTATAATGGTTTACCTTGCGTGCCAACATGCTATTAAAATGGTTGTGATGTGGTATGATAGGGTGGTATCCTCCTTTGAACGATTCGAGTGGTTTGACCCGGCACATGTTCACGCATGTAGTTGAAACAAAATCAACATAGCCTCCATGATATTTATGTTCATGATGAATTATATGCTACTCATGCTTGCACTCAGTGTTGATTAATTTTAATGCATGTTCATGACTGTTGTCGCTCTCTAGCTGGTCGCTTCCTAGTCTCTTTCTAGCCTTCACTTGTACTAAGCGGGAATACTGCTTGTGCATCCACTTCCATAAACCCCAAATTTATTCCATATGAGTCCACCATACCTTCCTATATGCGGTATCTACCTGCCGTTCCAAGTAAATTTGTATGTGCCAAACTCTAAACTTTCAAATGAAATTCTATTTTGTATGCTCGAATAGCTCATGTATCAACTAGGGCTATATATATCTTCCATGCTAGGTGGGTTATTCTCAAGAGGAGTGGACTCCGCTCCTCATTCACGAGAAAATGGCTAGTCACCGGGATGCCCAGTCCCATGCTTAAATTAAAATAATTGCAAACAGAACTCCCCCAGGATTGTTGTTAGTTGGAGGCACCCGTTGTTCCGGACAAGCCATGGATTGATGTTTGTTGGTGGTGGGGGACTATAAACTTTACCATTCTGTTTGGGAACCGCCTATAATGTGTATAGCGTGGAAGATATCGAGATCACTCGGTTGTTATGTTGACAATGAAAGTATACCAATCAAAATATTATTTATCTCTATTTCAGAAATCGAGCTCTGACACCTCTACAAATCCCTGCTTCCCTCTATGAAGGGCCTATCTATTTACTTTTATGTTGAGTCACCATCCTCTTATTAAAAAGCACCAGTTGGAGAGCACCGCTGCCATGTGCATGCATTACTATTAGTTTATATTGAGTATGACTGTGACTGGATCTCTTTTACCATGAATTACAATGTTTAGTCAGTCCTTGATCTTCAGAGGTGCTGTGCATTTATTTTTTGCGGTCACAAAAAGGGCTAGCGAGATACCATCTTGTTATATCATATTATGATTGTTTTGAGAAAGTGTTGCCATCAGAGATTTACTATTATTGCTCGCTAGTTGATTATGCCATTGATATGAGTAAACATGAGACCTAAATGTTATCGTGAATATGGTTAGTTCATAATATTTGCTGAAAAACTTGAGTGCTAGCTCTACATATTTACAACAACGAGATCACTTTCAGTTTGTCAACCGAATTGCTTGAGGTCAAGCAAAGGTTTAAGCTTGGGGGAGTTGATATGTCTCCATCGTATCTACTTTTCCGAACACTTTTGACCTTGTTTTGGACTCTAACTTGCATGATTTGAATGGAACTAACCCGGACTGACGCTGTTTTCAGCAGAATTGCCATGGTGTTATTTTTGTGTAGAAATAAAAGTTCTCGGAATGACTTGAAACTTCACGGAGAATATTTTTGGAATATATTAAAAATACTGGCGAAAGAATCAACGTCAGGGGGCCCACACCCTATCCACGAGGGTGGGGGCGCGCCCCCTATCTCGTGGGCCCCCTGAGGCTCCACCGACCTCAACTCCAGCTCTATATATTCTCATTCGGGGAGAAAAAAATCAGGGAGAAGGATTCATCGCGTTTTACGATACGGAGCCGCCGTCAAGCCCTAATCTCTCTCGGGAGGGCTGATCTAGAGTCCGATCGGGGCTCCGGAGAGGGGAATCCGTCGCCATCGTCATCATCAACCTTCATCCATCACCAATTTCATGAAGCTCACCGCGTGCGTGAGTAATTCCATCGTAGGCTTGCTATACGGTGATGGGTTTGATGATATTTATCATGTAACCGAGTTAGTTTTGTTAGGGTTTGGTCCCTAGTATCCATTATGTTCTGAGATTGATGTTGCTATGACTTTGCTATGCTTAATGCTTGTCACTAGGGCCCGAGTGCCATGATTTCAGATCTGAACCTATTATTATTTCATGAATATATGTGAGTTCTTGATCCTATTTTGCAAGTCAATAGTCACCTACTATGTGTCATGACCCGGTAACCCCGAAGTGACAATAATTGGGACCACTCCCAGTGATGACTATAGTTTGAGGAGTTCATGTATTCACTAAGTGATAATGCTTTGGTCCGATACTCTATTAAAAGGAGGGCTTAATATCCCTTATTTTCCAATAGGACCCCACTGCCATGGGAGGGTAGGACAAAAGATGTCATGCAAGTTCTTTTCCATAAGCACGTATGACTATATTCGGAATACATGCCTACATTACATTGATGAACTGGAGCTAGTTCTGTCTCACCCTATGTTATAACTGTTGCATGAGGAATCGCATCTGACATAATTATCCATCACTAATCCATTGCCTACGAGCTTTTCACATATTGATCTTTGCTTAGTTACTTTTCCGTTGCTACTGTTACAATCACTACAATACCAATACTATTACTTTTGCCACTGTAACCGTTACTTCCATATTACTTTGCTAATAAATATTTTGCTACAGATATTAAGTCTTTCAGGTGCGGTTGAATTGACAACTCAACTGTTAATACTTGAGAATATTCTTTGGCTCCCCTTGTGTCGAATCAATAAATTTGGGTTGAATACTCTACCCTCGGAAACTGTTGCGATCCCCTATACTTGTGGGTTATCACTTACCCACTGACTATCAGCAACATGATAAATTATACCTGCCTCCAGAAGCTTTAGTATTTCATTTCTTACCACTTCTTTCATCTTAGGATTTAACCGTCGTTGGTGATCAACAACAGGTTTAGCATCTTTCTCCCATTTTATTTTGTGCTGGCATAGAGTGGGACTAATGCCCTTAAGATCATTAAGAGTATATCCAATAGTAGAATGATGCTTCTTCAGAGTTTTCAATAATTTCTCTTGTTCCTGCTCTGAAAGGTTAGCACTAATAATAACATGATATATCTTCTTTTCATCAAGATAAGCATATTTAAGAGTATCAGGTAATGGTTTAAGCTCAAACACGGGATCACCCTTGGGTGGAGGAGGATCCCCTAGAATTTCAACAGGCAAGTTGTGTTTCAAAATAGGTCCCGGTTTAAAGAATACTTCATCTATTTCCCTTCTTTCATTGATAAACATATCATTTTCATGGTCTAGCAAATATTGTTCTAAAGGATCATTAGGAGGCACGGCAATAGAAGCAAGACCAATAATTTCATATTTACTAGGCAATTCTTTATCATGGTGTTGTCTACGAAATTTAGCAAAATTAAAATCATGAGACATATCCCCTAAACCAATAGTAACAATATCCTTTTTGCAGTCTAACTTAGCATTAACAGTATTCAAGAAGGGTCTACCAAATATAATGGGACAAAAGTCATCTTGTGGGGAACCAAGAACAAGAAAATCAGTAGGATATTTAACTTTCCCACACAAGACTTCAACATCTCTAACGATCCCAATTGGTGAAATAGTATCTCTATTGGCAAGCTTAATTGTAACATCAATACCTTCTATCTTAGTAGGTGCAATATCATGCATAATTTCTTCGTATAAGGAATGAGGTATTGCACTCGCACTAGCACCCATGTCACATAAGCCATGATAACAGTGATCTCCTATTTTAATAAAAACTCGATCAAGGTTGCTTAAGAAATCATCAAAAGAAGTCCCGTAAACTTATAAGTCATCCATGAAAACCTCAACAATCTTTTCATAAAAGTCAGAGAATATGGCAGTCATACATCTTTGAAAGGTAGCAGGTGCATTGCCTAAACCAAAAGGCATACGTTTATAAGAAAAAGTACCGAAAGGGCAACTAAAAGTGGTCTTTTCTTGGTCCTCTTTTGACACAGGTATTTGAGAGAAACTAGAATAACCATCTAGAAATCAAAAATATCTATGTTTAGATAATCTTTCTAGCATTTGATCAATAAAAGGTAGAGGGTAATGATCTTTTCTAGTAGCTTTAGTTAATTTGCGAAAATCAATTACCACTGTATAACCTGTAACAATTCTTTGTGGAATCAATTGATACGTCTCTAACGTATCTATAATTTTTGATTGCTCCATGCTATATTATCTACTGTTTTAGGCAATATTGGGCTTTATTTTCCACTTTTATATTATTTTTGGGACTAACCTATTAACCGGAGGCCCATCCCAGATTTGCTGTTTTATGCCTATTTTAGTGTTTCGAAGAAAAGGAATATCAAACGGAGTCGAAACGAAATGAAATCAACTGGAGAAGTTATTTTTGGAAGGAAACCTACCGGATAGACTTGGACCCTACGTCAGAAGATGAAGGAGGAGCTCATGAGGGTAGGGGGCGCGCCCACCCCCTGGGCGCGCCCCCTGCCTCGTCGGGCCCCCGCGGCTCCTCCGACGTACTTCCTGCATCCATATATATCATCGTACCCTAAAACTTCCAGAACAGACAATAGATCGGGAGTTCTGCCGCCATAAGCCTCCGTAGCCACTGAAAGCCAATCTAGACCCGTTCCGGCACCCTGCCGGAGGGGGCAATCCCTCTCCGGTGGCCATCTTCATCATCCCGGTGCTCTCCATGACGAGGAGGGAGTAGTTCTCCCTCGGGGCTGAGGGTATGTACCAGTAGCTATGTCTTTGATCTCTCTCTCTCTCTCTCGTGTTCTTGATTTGGTACGATCTTGATGTATCGCGAGCTTTGCTATTATAGTTGGATCTTATGTTTCTCCTCCCCCTCTTCTCTCTTGTAATGAATTGAGTTTCCCCTTTGAAGTAATCTTATCGGATTGAGTCTTTAAAGATTTGAGAACACTTGATGTATGTCTTGCCATGCGTATCTGTGGTGACAATGGGATATCACGTGATTCACTTGATGTATGTTTTGGTGATCAACTTGCGGGTTCCGCCCATGAACCTATGTATAGGGGTTGGCACACGTTTTCATCGTGATTCTCCGATAGAACTTTGAGGCACTCTTTGAGGTCCTTTGTGTTGGTTGAATAGATGAATCTGAGATTGTGTGATGCATATCGTATAATCATACCCACGGATACTTGAGGTGACATTGGAGTATCTAGGTGACATTAGGGTTTTGATTGATTTGTGTCTTAAGGTGTTATTCTAGTACGAACTCTAGGGATGTTTGTGACACTTATAGGAATAGCCCAACGGATTGATTGGAAAGAATAACTTTGAGGTGGTTTCGTACCCTACCATAATCTCTTTGTTTGTTCTCGCTATTAGTGACTTTGGAGTGACTCTTTGTTGCATGTGATACTCCCACTATTCCGACTAAGAAGAAATTTGCTTATGTGGAGAGTAATAAAATTTCTATGCTTGTAGATCATGAAAAGAATGCTTTAGGTGCTGGTTATATTGTTGAATTCATTCATGATGCTACTGAAAATTATTATGAGGGAGGAACATATGCTTGTAGGAATTGCAATAATATCAAGTTTCCTCTCTACGTGCTTAAAATCTTGAAGTTATGCTTGTTTTACCTTCCTATGAAAGTTGATTCTTGTTCCCACAAATTGTTTGCTCACGAAATCCCTATTCATAGGAAGTATGTTAGACTTAAATGTGCTAGTCATATTCTTCATGATGCTCTTTTTATATGTCAATTCTTATCTTTTATGTGAGCACCATTGAAATCATCATGCCTAGCTAGGGGTGTTAAACGATAGCGCTTGTTGGGAGGCAACCCAACTTTATTTTTGTCCCATGATTTTTGCTCTTGTTTAGTAATAAATAATTCATCTAGCCTCTGTTTAGATGTGGTTTTATGCATTTAATTAGTTTTTCTTCCAAGTAGAACCTTTGGGAAGACTTGGGGAAAGTCTTGTTGATCATGCTGTAAAAAACAGAAACTTTAGCGCTCACGAGAATTGCTGCCATTTTTATTTGGAAAGTGATATTTAGTTAATTCTTTTTGCAGTTGATTAATAGATAAACTCCTCAGGTCCACCAATTTATTTGAGAATTTTATGAGTTCCAGATGTATAAGTTTGATCCAGATTACTACAGACTGTTCTGTTTTTGACAGATTCTGTTTTCCGTGTGTTGTTTGCTTATTTTGATGAATCTATGGCTAGTAAAATAGTTTATAAACCATAGGGAAGTTGGAATACAGTAGGTTTAACACCAATATAAATAAATAATGAGTTCATTACAGTGCGTTGAAGTGGTCTTTTGTTTTCTTATACTAACGGAGCTTACGAGTTTTCTGTTAAGTTTTGTGTTGTGAAGTTTTCAAGTTTTGGGTAAGGATTCGATGGACTATGGAACAAGGATAGCCAAGAGCCTAAGATTGGGGATGCCCCGGAAGGCATCCCCTCCTCCGTCTTCGTTCATCGGTAACTTTACTTGGAGCTATATTTTTATTCACCACATGATATGTGTTTTGCTTGGAGCGTCAATTTATTTTGTTAGGATTTGCTTGCTGTTATTTAGAACAATTTTTTGCACCTTTTATTCCAATAAAAGTGGCATTGATAGCCTTTACTATGCCTATGTTACAAGTATACATGTTTCTGTTTGAAAACAGAAAGTTTACCGCTGTTGCAATAATTCCCTAGAAAAGTCAGAATGTGATAAAATGTTGAAACCTTTTGCATATTAAGCTAAGATAAATTTACTACAGAGGGAATTTTCTTTCATAATTTTTTGAGCTAGGGAAGTATGGATGTTGCAGCATTCTTTACAGACTATCCTGTTTAGGCAGATTGCTGTTATGTTTGCATATGGTTGCTTCTTTAATGATTCTATTTGAGGATAGGACTATTAAATATGCAGAGGCATTTAGTATGCAATGTTGAATAATAATTTTAGTGATTTGCTACAGTAGAGTATGATAAGGTTTTTGCAATGGTTTATACTAACTTATCTCACGAGTCCTTGTTGAGATTTGTGTGGATGAAGCTTTTGAGATTTAGGGAGACTGTGATATGAGAGGAATTAAGGAGACACAAAAGCTCAAGCTTGGGGATGCCCAAGGCACCCCAATATAATATTTCAAGAAGTCTCAAGCATCTAAGCTTGGGGATGCCCCGCTAAGCATCCCACCTTTCTTCTTCAACAATTATCGGTTAGTTTCGGTTGATCCTAAGTTTTTGCTTCTTCACATGATGTATGCTATTCTTAGATGTCATTTTATTTAGTTTTTCTTGCTGTTTGAATAAAGTATCAAGGTCTGAAATTATTGAATGGGAGAGTCTTCACAGTTGCACAATTATTCGACTACTCATTGACCTTCACTTATATCTTTCAGAGTAGTTTGTCATTTGCTCTAGTGCTTCACTTATATCTTTTAGAGCATGGTGATAGTTTTATTTTGAAGAAATAGACGAACTCTCATGCTTCACTTAGATTATTTTAAGAGTTTTATATAGCATGGTAATTTTCCTAAATAATCCTAATATGCTAGGCATCCAAGAATAGTAAAAACTTTCATATAGAGTTTTGAATACTATGAGAAGTTTGATACTTGATAATTGTTTTGAGATATGGAGATGGTGATATTAGAGTCATGCTAGTTGAGTAGTTGTGAATTTGAGAGATACTTGTTTTGAAGTTTGTGATTCCCGTAGCATGCACGTATGGTGAACCGTTATGTGATGAAGTCGCAGCATGATTTATTTATTGATTGTCTTCCTTATGAGTGGCGGTCGGGGACGAGCGATGGTCTTTTCCTACCAATCTATCCCCCTAGGAGCATGCGCGTGGTACTTTGTTTCGATAACTAATAGATTTTTGCAATAACTATGTGAGTTCTTTATGACTAATGTTGAGTCCATGGATTATACGCACTCTCACCCTTCCACCATTGCTAGCCTCTTTAGTACCGCGCACCTTTCGCCGGTATCATACACCCACCATATACCTTCCTCAAAACAGCCACCATACCTACCTATTATGGCATTTCCATATCCATTCCGAGATATATTGCCATGCAACTTTCCACCATTCCGTTTATTATGACACGCTTCATCATTGTCATATTGCTTAGCATGATCATGTAGTTGACATCGTATTTGTGGCAAAGCCATCGTTCATAATTCTTCCATACATGTCACTCATGAGTCATTACACATCTCGGTACACCGCGGGAGGCATTCATATAGAGTCATATCTTGTTCTATGTATCGAGTTGTAATTCTTGAGTTGTAAGTAAATAAAAGTGTGATGATCATCATTATTAGAGCATTGTCCCAGTGAGGAAAGGATGATGGAGACTATGATTCCCCCACAAGTCGGGATGAGACTCCGGACGAAAATAAATAAATAAATAAAAGAGGCCAAAGAAGACCAAAAAAATAGAGAAAAGAGGCCATAAAAAAGAGAAGGCCCAAATAAAAAAAATAAAAAAATGAGAGAAAATGAGAGAAAAAGAGAGAAGGGGCAATGCTACTATCCTTTTACCACACTTGTGCTTCAAAGTAGCACCATGATCTTCATGATAGAGAGTCTCCTATGTTGTCACTTTCATATACTAGGGGGAATCTTTCATTATAGAACTTGGCTTGTATATTCCAATAATGAGCCTCCTCAAGTGCCCTAGATCTTCGTGAGCAAGCAAGTTGGATGCACACACACTTAGTTTCTTTTGTTCAGTGATACGTCTCCAACGTATCTATAATTTTTGATTGCTCCATGCTATATTATCTACTGTTTTGGATGCTTATGGGCTTTATTATACACTTTTATATCATTTTTGGGACTAACCTATTAACCCAGAGCCCAGTGACAGTTTTTGTTTTTACCCTGTTTTAGGGTTTCGAAGAAAAGGAAAATCAAACGAAGTCCAATTGACCGGAAACTTCACGGAACTCATTTTTGGAAGGAAAGAAGCCCAGAAGACTTGGAGTGCATGTCGGGGGATCTGCGAGGAGGTCACGAGGCAGGGGGCGCGCCCATCCCCCCTGGGCGCGCCCTCCACCCTCGTGAGTCCATCGTGGCCCCCCTGACGTACTTCTTCCGCCTATATCTCCATATACCCTAAAAACATCCGTGAGCACAATAGATCGAGAGTTCCGCCGCCAAAAGCCTCCGTAGCCACCGAAAACCAATCTAGACCCGTTCCGGCACCCTGCCGGAGGGGGAAATCCTTCTCCGGTGGCCATCTTCATCATCCCGGTGCTCTCCATGACGAGGAGGGAGTAGTTCTCCCTCGGGGCTGAGGGTATGTACCAGTAGCTATGTGTTTGATCTCTCCCTCTCTCTCTCGTGTTCTTGATTTGGCACGATCTTGATGTATCGCGAGCTTTGCTATTATAGTTGGATCTTATGTTTCTCCTCCCCTCTTATCTCTTGTAATGAATTGAGTTTCCCCTTTGAAGTAATCTTATCGGATTGAGTCTTTAAAGATTTGAGAACACTTGATGTATGTCTTGCCGTGCATATCTGTGGTGACAATGGGATATCACGTGATTCACTTGATGTATGTTTTGGTGATCAACTTGCGGGTTCCACCCATGAACCTATGCATAGGGGTTGGCACACGTTTTCGTCGTGATTCTCGGGTAGAACTTTGGGGCACTCTTTGAGGTCCTTTGTGTTGGTTGAATAGATGAATCTGGGATTGTGTGATGCATATCATATAATCATACCCATGGCTACTTGAGGTGACATTGGAGTATCTAGGTGACATTAGGGTTTTGATTGATTTGTGTCTTAAGGTGTTATTCTAGTACGAACTCTAGGGCTGTTTGTGACACTTATAGGAATAGCCCAACGGATTGATTGGAAAGAATAACTTTGAGGTGGTTTCGTACCCTACCATAATCTCTTCGTTCGTTCTCCGCTATTAGTGACTTTGGAGTGACTCTTTGTTGCATGTTGAGGGATAGTTATGTGATCCAATTATGTTAGTATTGTTGAGGGAACTTGCACTAGCGAAAGTATGAACCCTAGGCCTTGTTTCCTAGCATTGCAATACCGTTTACGCTCACTTTTATCATTAGTTACCTTGCTGTTTTTATATTTTCAGATTACAAAAACCTTTATCTACTATCCATATACCACTTGTATCACCATCTCTTCGCTGAACTAGTGCACCTATAAAATTTACCATTGTATTGGGTGTGTTGGAGATACAAGAGACTCTTTTTTATTTGGTTGCAGGGTTTCTTGACCGTCTTCATCCTACGCCTCCTACGGATTGATAAACCTTAGGTCATCCACTTGAGGGAATTTTGCTACTGTCCTACAAACCTCTGCACTTGGAGGCCCAACAACGTCTACAAGAAGAAGATTGTGTAGTAGACATCATCAATTCATTCTTATCATTAGGAACAACAATAATACCGCCCTTCTTAGGGACACAATGAACGTGACTCACCCATCTACTATCAGCAATAGGATAAATTATACGTGCCTCGAGAAGCTTTAGTATTTCATTTCTTACCACTTCTTTCATCTTATGATTTAACCGTTGTTGATGATCAACAACTGGTTTAGCATCATGCTCCAATTTAATTTTGTGGTGACATAGAGTGGTACTAATGCCCTTAAGATCATAAAGAGTATATCCAATAGCTGCACAATGATTCTTCAGAGTTTTAATTTCTTTTCTTCATGCTCAAATTTTTTAGCACTAATAATAACTGGATATATCTTCTTTTCATCAAGATACATACTTCAAAGTATCAGGTAATTGTTTAAGCTCAAACACGGGATCACCCTTGGGTGGAGGAGGATCCCCAAGGATTTCAACAGGCAAATTGTGTTTCAAAATAGACCCTTGATTAAAGAATATTTCATCTAAATCCTTTCTTCCATTCATAAACATATCATTTCCATGGTCTAGCAAATATTGTTCTAAAGGATCAGTAGGAGGCACGACAATAGAAGCAAGAGCAATAATTTCATATTTACTAGGCAATTATTTATCATGAGGTTGTCTATGAAATTTAGATAAATTAAAATCATGAGACATATCCACAAAACTTATAGTAACAATTTCTTTCTCACAGTCTATCTTAGCATTAACAATATTCAAGAAAGGTCTACCAAATAAAATGGGACAAAAGTCGTTTTGTGGGGAAGCAAGAACAAGAAAATCAGTAGGGTATTTTATTTCCCACACAAGACTTCAACATCTCTAACAATCCCAATTGGTGATAAAGTATCTCTATTGGCAAGCTTAATAGTAACATCAATATCTTCTATCTCAGCAGGTGCAATATCATTCATAGTAGCGCCCACATCACACAAGCCATGATAATAAGATCTCCAATTTTAACAGAAACAACAGGCATGCCAACAACAAGTCTATGTTTATCTTTAATATTTGGTTTGGCAATTCTAGCAGCTCGATCACAGAAATAAATAACATGCCAATCAATATTTAATCAAAGCAATACTAGGTTCAACTTTATTTTTCTCAGGGGGTGTAGGTGTTCTAGTATTACTCTTACGAACCATAGTTGAAGCTTTAGCATGATCCTTTATTCCAAGAGAAAAAGGTGGTTTCTCAATATAAGCAGTAGGAACAATAGGATCAACATTATAAGTAATAGTTTCTTCTTCAACTTTAATATGTTCTACTACTTTTACTTCAATGGGAAGATGATATTTAAACCACTTCTCCTTAGGGAGATCAACATGAGTAGCAAATGATTCACAAAAAGAAGCTACTATCTCAGAGTCAAGTCCATATTTAATGCTAAAATCACGAAAAGCATCACTATCCATAAAATATTTAACACAATCAAACTTAAGGTTTATACCCGACTCCTTACCTTCGTCGAGTTCCCAATCTTTAGAGTTGCATTTAATTCTTTCCAATAAATCCCATTTGAATTCAATATCCTTCTTCATAAAAGAACGAGTACAAGAAGTATCGAGCATGGATTGATCATTATGAGAAAGCCGAGCATAAAAGTTATGAATAATGATTTCTCTTGAGAGCTCATGATTGGGGCATGAATATAACATTGACTTAAGCCTCCCCCAGGCTTGAGTGATACTTTCTCCTTCACGAGGCCAAAAATTATAAATGTAATTCCGATCACGATCAACTAGATGCATAGGATAAAACTTCTGATGAAATTCCAATTTCAATAGATTGTAGTTCCAAGTCCCAATATCACCGCATAGTCTATACCATGTCAATGCCTTCTCCATCAATGATAAAGGGAAGAACTTCTTCTTGACTTCATCCTCGGGCAAACCTGCAAGCTTAAATAATCGACAAACTTCATCCACATAGATTAGATGCATATCAGGATGTAATGTTCCACCTCCTGTATAAGGATTAGCTAGAAGTTTCTCTAACATACCCGAAGGAATTTCATAATAAATATTTTTAGTAGGTGTAGTATGTTGAGGGGAAACTCTTTGCTCTTACGGTCGGGGTGAATATACCCTGAACAAACCCCTCAAAGGATTATTTTCCATAGTAACAAGTGGCAGTGAATTTTAGCACGTAATATAAATGTTTCCTTACCAAATACCATTTACCAAAGGTGCTTCACTCCCTAACAATGGCGCCAGAAAAGAGTCTTGATGACCCACAAGTATAGGGGATCTATCGTAGTCCTTTCGATATGTAAGAGTGTCAAACCCAACGAGGAGCAGAAGGAAATGACAAGCGGTTTTCAACAAGGTATTCTCTGCAAGCACTGAAATTATCGGTAACAGATAGTTGTGTGATAAGATAATTCGTAATGGCTAACATGTAAAAAAAGTATATAAAGTGCAGCAAGGTGGCCCAATCCTTTTTGTAGCAAAGGACAAGCCTCACTACAAAAAGTTACACTTCTGTGATGATACGTGTTTGTCACAGTAGGTCGCGTTTTCTGTCATGCATGTACATCCATGACAAATTTATGACAGAATCAAGATAGTCATACCTGTGCTGTCATAGAAATGTTCCATGACATTGCCAAAATTATCATCACGGAAGTGTCCACTTCCATGATGATAAATAGCGCGTCACAGAAGTGCTTTTGTCAAGGGTGACCGACACATGGCATCCACCGTAACATCGTTAAGCTATCGGGTCGGATTTTGGATCCGATAACCCGTTAACAGCCACGACCAATGCCGATTTTCCACATGTAAAATTCTCATTGGCTGACGGATCCACGCGTCAGCTCCGCGTTGGCACAGGTGTCACTCATCCAATGGTCGAGATGGGCCTATGACATGTTGACACGTGGACCGGCCCAAAAGTGGCCCACAAAGTTTAAATGGGCCGGCCCAACCGAAGGCCCATAAGATTTAGTGGACCATAATGGGCCGGCCCAGCTAAAGGCCCACAAAATTTAGCGGACCATAATGGGCCAACCCAGCTAAAGGCCCACACGATTTTGCAGACCATAATGGGCCGTCCCAGCTAAAGGCCCACAAGATTTTGCGGACCACAATGGGCCGGCCCAGCTAAAGGCCCAGAAGATTCTGTAGACCATAATGGGCCAGCCCAGCTAAAGGCCCAACATTCTTTGTCAAATCGGCCTGTCAACGGCCTGTCCTAAACTTGTCATCAACGCGGCCCATGGTCACTTCTGGCCCGTTAACAGTCCGCTAAGTAATTAGGCCGAATTACTGCCCTGTGTATTTCCGGCCTATTAAAGGTCCGGCTTCATTTGGGCCCATTTACAGGCCATCAAAACTTTCGGCCCATAAACGACTGTGAAGGATTTGGGTCATATTCGGCCATGTCTGACATTCGGCCTGTTAGAGGCCCACTATAGCTTTGGGCCACTTTCAGCCTGTTGTCATTTTCGGCCTGTTAATGCCGGACGTAAACCATGGGCCATATGTGGCCCAACGTCATATCGGGCCCATTAATGGCCCATATAAAAATGACGATAATCTAGCCCGACCGAAGTTCCGGCTTGTTAAAGGCCTGTGTATTAGGTCAGCGCATTTATGACCCATCCGAATTTCGGCCTGTCAAAGATCCGCATCGTAAATGGGCCACCATTTCGGCCTGCTAAGTCCAGTGGGTTATTTGGCACAATCACGGCCCAATCTCACTTTCGGTCTATTAAAGGCCCATGTTTTTTATGGGCTCGAGATATTTACACCTGTAAACGGCCTATTTTTACTGAGGGCCCAAATTATGTTTAGGCCTGTTAAAGGCCCACTATGGGCACATGCCTACCAGAAAAAAATGAAAGCTTATGCTGATTTAGGCCGAGATATTTTTAGTGGGCTACATGCCAATTTCGGCCCGTAATCATTTTTAGCCCAATTGGAATGGGCCCGATGAATGTTGGCATGTTGGGCTCCTACGAAGCTTTCGATCGAATACATTACTAAGATAAACCTACACTATACAAAAATAGCGTCATAATTACTACAGCCTGAGGCAGCATCATAAATGTTGTATCACAACAAAATAAATTCCAACCATACAACAAAAGGCCTGTTGGCATAAAGTTTACAGTCCTTCTAGATAAAAGCACCATCAGATGTATAGAAGCACAGATCATTTGACCTAAGTGCTAATGTTTCAGGCTGTAGAATCTGATGGAGCAGCACGATCTCCACCTTTTTCCCGCCATTGCTCTTGAACAACGAAGCGAATGTATGATAGTCTGGTTTCAAAACCATTCATATCTTGACGACATTTCTCAATCACTATTCTTGTTTCCGAAACAACGTCCATTAGGGATTGGACTTGTGTCTAGAGCACAGATATATCACTCTGTCTAGCAGGAAGATTTTGTTCAGTAGGCGATTTGGACGAGGTTACCTTGACAACCAACCCAGAATTACGCAGGAAGGTTCTTTTTGCACTGATAGTGGAGAGATATTGACGCACTGCAGCAAGATGTGACATTGTGCCTGTAGTAGCCTCATCACCTTCAGGTGGTTGTGGCTGTTCAATCATTTGTTCCATAGCTTCGTGAAAGTTTGAACTTGTAGATTAGTGTACCAGATAAGTTACTAATGAGACAAAAACAAACAAAGTAGGTTAAACGTTTATACATAACTTATTTTGGTGAACTACTGTAATACATTAACATGTATTGTAGTGCCAACTACATAATAAAATCACTTTCGGGACATATGTCAATGTAGCATGCCAACTGTATTGTCTATTTCCTCACATTCATTGACATCTAAGGATAAAGAGACATGGTTTAAAGTAGGATGAACATAGTATGACACCATTCATATCATGGGCAAACAGATATAAACCAAACAGGCTATTTTATCATTGTGTGCGCACGTGAACATAACAACTAGATTACAGATCAAGACCAAAAGAATATCCTTCATCTCTTTTAAACCATGTAAGGTGAAATGATACGTTAAGACAACTGTGAATAAAAGTGAACAGAGTAACTGACATTGGCTGCAAACCAAGTAGTTAAATGAACACATCACAGTACCAATCAGTTCAAGGCAGGAGGAGTAAGGACTTACAACAGCGGCTTGAACTGGTGTGCTCATGCCCTTCATCTTGCTGGTGTGGCAATCCTTGAAGATTTACACTGCATTCGGTTCAGGTTATTTTTGGTCCGCACGGGCTTTCCTCTGTATTTGGAACAAGTCAATATAGATACGATAATATGGCACAAAAAAGAAGGAAGTAGTAGCTATTTACAAGAGCCTCGTAGTGTGCAATATAGCTACGAGATCCTATTGTCTGTTGGAATTTCACTTTAGAACGGTTGGTTTTGTTCTTCAAACAGTTAGCCTAGAAGAAGATACACTTGTAAGGCACATACATAAATACAAGTTCAATATGTGGTCTGATCAAATACATATAGCCTACCTGATATTTGGATTAGACCAGTGTTTAACGAGGGCTGTCCAGTCTTCATCTGTAATATATTCCACTGGAGATGTTTGGGCGATTCATTGTTAGCCTTGCCTTCAAAGTGAGATTTTCTAAGGTGGTATCGATACTATCACAGAGCAGACTGAAAAACATGAGTGCATGCTTGTTTAGTTGCATCATCTTTCGGTTCCAACTTGAACCTCATCTATTGAAAAAAGAATGTGAGTCTTATTAGGAGGAAGCTAGAAAGTATGGGACAGAGCAAGACAATATTACTAATTGCGATGAATAACATTACTTACGGATAAATGGTCAAGGAAGGTGTTAAAATGGGTATTGTCTTTCTCATTCCTGTACTGGATCCACGTTGGGAGGATACGTGCATGACACCTAACAGCAACGGCTGCCTCTGATACTAACTTGGCTGACTCTGTAGCATCACGTGGCCTTTTTAAACCTACCTCAAAATGGATCTCCATTCTTCCTCCTTTAGATTTTGTTAATCTGTCAAGCATTATCCCTGATGTCTGTTTCCGCTTGCGCCGTGGTGCTAGTTCAACAACGAATATGGAAAGTGTTAGTGTACATCAAACTATGAGAGTACAGATAAAGGAGCATGCAACTGCAACTTGACTCGGTCAGGTACCGTCTTGGTGTTGATGCTCATGAGGTTCATCTGATCTTGCCAAGTCCTGTTGTGTCAGCAGTGCTTCGGAAGTAGTGTTAGGTGTGAAGGCAGCTTGGGAACTGGCTAGTTCGGGAGCAAACGAACGAGTAACTGGTTGAGATGCTGGTACAGTTGAATCGGATGCTGCAGCTGGTGGAGCAGGTGATATTGTGTTTGTAGATTTAGCCGGTGGACTTGGACCTTCTACTGCACTATAAGTACAAGTAGAATCTCGATGACAGAACCTTTTCCATTTCACCCGACGAGTAACAACACTCCCTACTATATTATTTTCCTTGCTCTTTTTTGACTTTGCCATGTCAAGCTGTACCCACAACACAAAAGAATAAAATCACTCCTCAGAACTCATTGATGCATGATACAGACAAGCAATACTTTGATGTAAGACAACCGTATGAGGATGGAATATGTAAGAAAAATAGGACGACATGACATATTCACAGCCTCGATGTGCAAACTAAGTAGAAGGATTTTCAAGAAAATAGAAGTAATGCAAGCTAGACACCATATGAAAGATGCAACCAATATTACTCTCCTAAGTTAAAAGTGTCTTGTCATAAGTGGCAATTCAAAAAATTAGAAGCAGTACAACATAGAAATCAATGCAAGATGCAACCACTATCAAACTGCCATGTTAAAAGCGTCCAATCATGAGTGACTGATGCGGGATACACAACATCAGTACTTTGATGTAAGAACATGGTATGATAGATAGATGCAGTGTATTCTCGACACAGAAAGCCATGTCATATGCACATGTATAACGTATAAACTCAGCAGGTGCAATTTAATCAAAATAGAAGAAATACAGGCTAGACAACATATGCAACATGAAACCAATTATCACACTATCAACTTAGAGCAAGCACCTGCGATGGTGGAGTACGGGAGATGAACTCATCATGTAGACTTGGGACTTCAACTTCATTAGCAGTAGAAGTGGCAAATCTAGAGAGTCTCTGTTTGCGTTGGTGCGGAGGACCACCAACATCCCCTAACTTACTCTTTTCCTTCCTATTTTCTGATATTGCCTTATGAAGTCAAAACCACAAGAAGATGAATAAAATTAGCTCTGCATAACTGGTTGATGCATGATACAGACGAACACTACTTTGATGTAAGGCAAGCGCAGGATAGGAGGATGGAATATATAGAAAAAAAGACAATGTTTCATATTCACACGTACGATAGGAGGGTGGAATATATATGAAAAAATAGTAAGCAGAAGGCATTTCAACAAAATTAGAAGAAATGAAAGCTAGGCACCATATGAACATGCAACTAATATCACTCTATCAGGTAAAAAGTGTCTCGTCGTAAGTGCCATTTCAAAAAATTAGAAGCAGTACAAGCTAGAAGACAATGCAAGATGCAACCTACATCACAGTTCCAAGTTAAATGTGTCTTATGGGTAAGTGATCGTTGTAGGCATAAGTTGTAAGCTACGCAGATGCAATTCAACATAATCAGAAGCAATACAAACTAGACATCATACGGAAAATGGAACCACGTATAACAGTTCCAAGTAAGAGCAAGCACCAGTGATGGTGGAGTAGGGGAGATGTGCTCATGATGTACACGTATCTAGAAATAGGAACACGTGTCATATTCACAGGCATTATGTGTAAAGTAAGAAGATGCAATTCAAGTTAGAAGCAATACAAGCTAGACATCATACACAACATGCAACCACATATAATAGTGTCAAGTTAGAGCAAGCACCTGTGATGGTGGAGTAGGGGAGATGTGCTCATCATCTACACAACTACGTTGACTGTCTAGCCTTGTGTTGTCTTACGAATCTTGTTGGGAGGATGGTGGAGTAGAATGTATAGAGACCCCATGTTTGAGTTGCTCCGAAGGACCACCATCATCCACTGCCGGACTAATTTCCTTCAGCTGTAATGATTTTGCATTGTGAAGTCAAACCGATAAGAAAAAGGAATAAAATTTGCTCTTCAGAACTCATTCATGCATGATACTGACGAACACTACTCGGATGAAAGGCAAACACATGATGCGAGGATGGAATATGTATGAAAAACAGGATGGTGTGACATATTCACACCTATGATGTGGTAACTAAGTAGAAGGCATTTCAACAAATTAGAAGCACTTCAAGCTAGACACCATATGAAAGATGCAACCAATATCACTCTTCCAAGTTCAAACTGTATGGCTTTTCAACAAATTAGAAGCAGTACATGCTATAAATCATATGCAAGACACAACCAATATCACAGTGGAGACTTAAAGGTGCCTTATCATAAGTGACTGATGTAGGATATGCAAGAATAGTAGTCTGATGTAGAAACAGGAACACATGTCATATTCACAGGCATTATGTGTAAAGTAAGCAGATGCAATTCAACAAAGTTAGAAGCAATACAAGCTAGACATCATACGCAACATGCAACCACATATAATAGTGCCAAGTTAGAGCAAGCACCTGTGATGGTGGGGTAGGGGAGATGTGCTCATCATCTACACAGCTACATTGACTGTCTAGCCTTGCGTTGTCTTGTGAATCTTGTTGGGAGGATGGCGGAGTAGAATCTGTAGAGAACCTCCGTTTCAGTTGCTTGGAAGGACCACCATCATCCAATGCCTTGCCAATTTCCTTCAGCTTTATTGATTTTGCATTGTGAGGTCATACTGACAAGAAAAAGGAATATCATTCACTCTTCAGAACTCATTCATGCATGATACTGATGAACACTACTCTGATGAAAGGCAAAGTCATGATACGAGGATGGAATATGTACAAAAAAATGGATGGCTTGACGTATTCACACCTATGATATGGTAACTAAGCAGAAGGCACTTCAACAAATTAGAAACACTGCAAGACACCATATGGAAGGTGCAATCAATATCACTCTGCCAAGTTAAAACTATCTCGTCATAGGTGGCGTTCATCAAACTAGAAGCAATACATGCTAGAAATCATATTGAAGACGCAAACCCAATATCACACTGCCAACTTAAAGGTGCCCCATCATAAGTGACTGATGCAGGATACACAAGAAGAGTAGTTTCATGTAAGAACATGGTGTGATAGATAGATATAGTATGTACCAAAAACAGGAAAGCGTGTCATATTCACATGTATCATGTGTAAGCTAAGAAGATGCAGTTTACACTAATTAGGAGCAATACGAGCTAGACACCATATGCAACATGCAACCAGATATCACACTGCCAAGTTAGAGTAAGCACCTTGGATGGTGGAGTAGGGGAGCGGAGACTTGGACCTTGTAATGCACTATCAGTACAAGGAGAATCGGTACAGATGCTCCGTTTACGTTGCTACAGAGGACCACCATCATCGCCTTCCTTAATCTTTTCCTTCCTCTTTCTTGATTTTGCCTTCTCAAGTCAAACCCACAAGAAAAAGGAATAAAATTTGCTCTTCAGAACTCATTGATGCATGATACTGACGAACACTACTTTCATGTAAGGCAGCCGCATGATAGGAGGATGGAATATGTATGAAAAATAGGATGGCGTGACATATTGACATGTATGATGTATGAAGTGTAAACTAAGCACAAGGTGCTTGAACTTGTTAGAATCGATGCAAGCTAGAAACCGTATGAAAGATGAAACCAATATCACTCTGCCAAATTAAAAGGGTGCCCTAACAAATGTATTTGACCAAATTAGAAGCAATACATGGCCACAAGCTAGAAATAATATGCAATATGCAACGAATAAAGGTGACTCATCGTAAGTGATTGATGCAGGATACAGAAGAGAGGTAGTTTCATGTAAGAACAAGGTTAACAAATAGATGTAGTGTGTACCAAAAATAGGAAGGCATATCATATTCACAGGTATAGTGTGTAAACTAAGCAGATGCAATTTACCTTAATTAGAAGCATTACAAGCTAGACACCGTATGCAACATGCAACCACATATCACACTGCAAAGTTAGAGCAAGCACCTGTGATGGTGGTGTAGGGGAAGTGCGGTCTTCAGGTACAGAACTACGTTCAATATCTTCATTTAGGCTTGTTGTTTCTTGAGAATCATGTGGAGAGGATGAAATTGCATTCTTTATAAGAGTATTGCATCTCATATTAACCCACGCGCGTGACTGTCTCATCATAAGCGATAGACGCGGGATACACAAGAACAGTAGTTTGATGTAAGAACATGGTGTGATAGGCAGATGTAGTATGTACCAAAAACAGGAAGGCGTGTCATATTCACATGTATAATGTGTAAGCTAAGGAGATGCAATTTAACAAATTAGGAGCATTGATGAGGGATACACAAGAAAAGTAGTTTGATGTAAGAACATGGTTAATAGAAAGATGTAGTATGTACCAAGAACAGGAAGGCATGTCATATTCACAGGTATAATGTGTTAACTAAGCAGATGCAATTTACCCTAATTAGAAGCATTACAAGGTAGACACCATATGCAACATGCAACCACATATCACACTGCCAAGTAAGAGCAAGCACCTGCGATGGTGGTGTGGGGGAATTGTGGTGATCAACTAGAGAGCTACGTTGACTATCTTCATTTAGCCTTGTTGTTTCTTGAGAATCATGTGGGGAGGATGACACTGCACTCTTTAAACGAGTAGGGCGTCTCATAGTAACCCACTCGGGTGACTGTCTCATCATAAGTGATTGACAAGGGATACAAAAGAGCATTAGTTTGATGTACGAACATGGTTAATAGACATATGTAGTATGTATCAAAAACAGGAAGGCATGTCATTATCGAAGGTATAATGTGTAAAGTAAGCAGATGCAATTTAACCGAATTGGAAGCAATACAAGCTAGACACAATATGCAACATGCAACCACATTTGACAGCGTGAAGTTAAAGCAAGCACCTGGGATGGTTGTGTGTGGAAATTGAGATCATCAACTGCAGAGCTACGTTTACTATCTCCAACTGCTGACACTGCACCCATTAGAGCGCTAAAACGCTTAGTGCTTATCTTAAAATTACACTGGAGCGACTTCTGTCTTTTCTTTTCTGCATTCATCAACAACGCATCAGAGTTTGAAATACCCATGCATAAAAAACAATAGTGTGAGTATGGGTGAAGTGTGTGCACAATTAGTACAGTGTAAAGGTAGCAGATAGCAGGTCGGTGAGAAATAAATGACGGGAGACATATGATAGCTCTACAACATGCATGGAACACTAAATTACTACATGATTCTATGAAAATAACAGTCAACTGAAAGCAAATAGGTCAGTCCATTTTTTCTGCACCGTCTGATGTACAAAGAATGCCAGCGACCACCGGCCCAGTATTCCTCCCCTGCCTGCGCCCTCCCCTCGACCTCACCGCACCGCCCCCTCGGCCATTCAAGCCCCGCCGACCTCCATATCAGGCGCAAGCAGCTCTTGCGCCCCACACCCCTATGATAGACACCGACGCGCTGCTTCCTCGGGGAACAGGCGGACTAGGTGCTCCGCGCACCTAAGCGGGTGCTGCTTATTTTAATTGCGGTTCGACTGACCCTGAATTGAAATCCAGGCGGGCTACTGACCTCTAGCAAAGGTGAAATAGTAAAAGGGAGGAAACCTTGTGCATTTAGTATCACGAAGAAGATGCAGTAAGAAGCATTCAACTAGTTTCTTTCATGGGATGAATACGGTGTGAGCGGAGACGTAAGATTTGCACGAATAAGGGAAGAGGAGTACCTCTTTCTGTTGGCAGTGTTGTGTCCTCTTTCTGTTTTTCCGACGATCTTCTTGTTGTTCGCCGGAAACCAGAAGTTGTGGAGGACGGTGCAGCCTTGGGCGAACCCATGGCCAAGTTGTTGAGTGTGGTGCGGTGGCCGTCTGTCGGCGGCGGGGAAGCAGATCCGAGGCGGCGAACGATGGCGTAGCGGGAACAGCTCCGGTGCGGTGGACGGTTGCGACAGTGGATCCGCAACAGTGAGGCACATGACGGTGTGGTCAGAATGGTTTTGGTATGGCGCACGTCGGCGTCGGCATCGTGGAGGCAGCTCTGCCTCGGCTTCAGCTGCTAAGTCCTTGAGGGCGTTGCGGTTGCGGTTGCGTTGGACGACGACGTCGGGGTACCATCTCCGGCATGATGGAGGAGGGCAGCGGTGTATTGGCCGCTATGGGGTGGAGGACGGAGGAGGCTGGGGTTTCGCGGCTGGTGGAGAGGGCGTTTTCGTGCCCACGGATTATGAATGGGGAAACGGAGGGAGGTGGGGAACTAAGGGGGAACAATGTTTCGGTTTGAGACGCGCTTGTTTGAAATTTGGGGAAAGTTACAAACTTTCCCCCCATCTAAAATTTTGGACATATTGCGGGTTGGGGGTAGGACAGTCATGTGAGGTGTCCCAAATGTGGGCAGGATAGATTTCGGCCGAGCGCATGGGTAGGCGCCCACAGCGTATGAATGCTTCTCGGAGGCGGTTGAGACTGGCGTCTTGGTGAAGTTACAAACCTACCCCAGTTTAGACCTTTGGACATAGGGCCGATAGGCTACACGGGCCAGAGTCAGGAGAGTAATTTCCTACCACCAAAACATTAGTCTCACGCGGTTACGGGTGACCAGAGGCCTAATTGGCACTTCGTTCAATATTTGGGAGCAGAAGCATTATTGTTTTCGGTTCTCTTGAATTGAACTTTCAGGATTTGTCAAACTTCACAAATCTTTACTCTTGAAAATCCTAAAGCTACGATTATTTTGGAATGGAGGGGGTACATTTGAATATACATTGTACATGAGTATATATTAAAAAATATGCAACTTACCTCAGTTCATGCATGGTTCCAGATATAATCTCCTTGGTTGCAAAAAAAAGTTAGATATGCGTATGAATATATATAGCATGTTCAAACTCACAACAAAGATTGATGCTCCCTTTTACATCTGATTTACAAATGCCATTATCTCGGGTTCAAATAGATGAATGCACTTCCTATGAATTCGAATATTCGAAACCCCCTTTATGTTGAATTCGACATGTATTCTATTTCATAGCTAGCAATTTGGAATGTATCCATGCAAGTGACAAATGTATAAAGTGCTTCACACTAACAACATGGAGTGCACTAATTAATGTTTATATATGAATTGCAAAAGCATCCATTGCCTGTATTTCAAACCGCTCTCACTCTATGGATCGATAATATGAAATAAACACATGCACATGCTAGAATTCAATAGAGTATGGGTGTCTGATAGACCGATTTTCGTCCATGCGCAATTTGCAAAATTCATGATCTCATCCAAAAATAATAATGTCATTTATATTTTAATTTAATGCGTAGAACCGCCTTTTACACGTAGATGCACTATGCCTCGCCCCTTTCTCACAAACGCGTTATATCTCTCTCTATCTAACACATAAGTGCACACACTTTATATGCATCGACATTTCTCTTTCACACATGCCCACAATCTCTCTCAGGGTGTCGGGGTGCCTCACGCACATGCTCTCTCTCTCTCTCTCTCTCTCTCTCTCTCTCTCTTTCTGACTACTATGTACCACTCTTTTCACTAATCTTAGTTGGAAAACACTATTTCTCTCACATGCATATATACACATGCACTGTCTCTACTAGCCCTCTATACGCACATATATGTGCCTACCTGTCTCCCGCATGCACATTATCTTTAGGCCTCTCTCGCACACATTCCCCCCGACACACCTCTCTCTTAGTAGTTGGCAGATATGATTTCATCATATCATTCGGTAGGATATCCCTGGATGTTAGGCTGGATGGTAATACGAGGCTAAGTTTTACCCTAGTTCGGATTGGACCCTTGCAGTTGAAGAGAGAGCCTACTCCTGGTACTGTATATTAGTGATAGGGGTGTGTACAAAGTACACATGAATACCAGGCATTGTGCATGTGTGTATACTATCGACGAACTAGCCCCCAAGCTTGTATAACATACTAAGGGCCTAGGGTTACAAATTATATATAGTCGGCTTATCACCAGTGGGGATAGAGTCCTCCGCGACTCTGGTAGCTTCATGTTGTACGCCGAGTCCTCCACATGGGTCTTCGTATAACATGTCTTGGTCCAACCTATATGTGGCGCAGGATGGAACCGACCCATGAGTCTTCATGTTGACCCACCACAACTAGAAATGATGTGCCCACCACACCACACACGCAATCAGCCACTAAGAAAATAAGCATACACAATAGTACAACGGTATCTAGCTCACGATACGTCTCCATATTTTGTTGATGACACTGACGGACTTTGCATTTGATGCGTGCTCCGTATTTTGTTGACGACACTTACGGTCATTGTATTTGAAGCGAAAGCACGATATGGTCACTGGACTTCTGAATAAGCTCATCATGGTCACCACATACATTTTGTCACGCTAACCAACATGTGGTTGGATGGTTAGAGGATAGTGGTTTCTCGAGCCCACCAAGGTTAAAGTCCCGGTGCTCGCATTTATCTTGTGTTAATTTCAGTATTTTCCGGTGATGTATGTTCAGTGGGAGGAGATGTTCCACTCGACTATGAGGCACCTATGGTGATCGTAAAATCTCAAGATCATATATGCTAGCCCACTCTCTCGAAGGTGCTCATAGGGGTAGGGTTCGCGTGTGTGCACTTATAGCGGTGAGTGCTTGCGCGTATATATGAGCCCTTGCGTCTGTACCGTGTTAGACAAATACATATCATGATTATACGGTCACTGGCTCACCCGTACAACTCCGTATTTTGTTGATGACACAATCAATTGACCAGTCAAACGTTCCACGCGGCGCAACTAGTGTTGCACCATCGGTACGCGTAACCGTGGGGCCCACCTGTCAGCCCGTATATGAAAGAAAGAAATGGTAGTTTGAGTCTGTACTGTGTTAATAAAATAGGAGTACATTTTAGGGTGATCATACGGTCACTGGCTCACCATACAGCTCCGTAATTTGTTGATAACACAATCAATTGACCAGTCAAACGGTCCACATTCAGCAGCGCACATTACCATAGGGCCCACCCATCAACGCGTATATGAAGGTCATAAATGGTAATAAATTAGTGGTCGGTGGGTATTCGAAATCGTGAGACCTCTGGTTGGCAGTCACCGGTAGTTGGGGGGGCGTCCATTGGGCGGTGGGGTGGGGATCCCCG
>NC_041382.1:160003647-160015089 GCF_002162155.2 Triticum dicoccoides | reverse complement strand
GGTGCGGCGGCGAACCGGCGGCGGGGAGTGGTTTCGGGGAGGGCGGGCCGGCCGCGGGCGGCGGGGGCGGGCGGTTCGGCCGTTGGTGGCTGGAGGCTCAGGGGGGGTGGAGTTTGATGATAAACTGGAGGCCCTTGATTTCGTATCCAATGGCTGGAAAATCTAATGACCAGATATGAAAAAGTTAGTCGACTGACCTGTAGCCTCACCCCGCACGTACACATGCACGCACTCAAGACACGCACGCATGTAGGCGTGCAATACTGACACGTACAAAAGCACGCATGCTGGCGCGCAACACCGACACGTACACACGCACTCATGAACACACGCATGTACACACCCATGCATGCAACACTAAAACGTACCCTTGCACGCACGCAACACTTGCACGCCTGCATGCGCAAAGCACACGACGCAAGACACACGCTCAACCTATACGTGCATGCACCCTTTGTTAAGGACATGGATTGTTACGGGTATTAATCTTATCTGTGATAAGCAGAACATTGATGTTTGCAGCGGTTTTTATGAATCACAACGTATCGAATGGGCTATCAACATAGTAGGGTTATCTACAAGAAAAAGATGACATCACACTCAATGAACAATCATCGGTTTATGAAATGCCCACTTCTGACCGCCCTAGCCCACCAAAGGTTCCTCTGCTGTGCGCTGCCTGCGTTGGGCCACTGACATGCAGGCCATGCACCCAAAGAGCCCACACGTCAGTGGAAGAATGGCGCGGTGTCCTAGGTCAGAGTCGAGGGCGCCACTCGTGGCACGCCCGGCTGAACACGCCTCCGTGCCGCATTCAAACGCCTCCATGAAACTCGCTTGTGTGGAAGCTGAGAAACCCACTCTGGACACACGTCCGTTCATGACCGGGCCGGCGTTAAACGCAACGCCGGCCGAGCTCCTCCCATCCGCCGTCTATTTAATCTCCTATTTAAACGAGGCCAAACGCAGACCAAGAATCGCACACCTCCGCCGCTCCCCTATCTCCTCCACCATTTTGTCCACTCTTACAATGGCTTACTAAGAGTAGTTATTCCGCATCCAAGCCGGCTGGGTAGCCCGCCCGATACGAGCTATGCAGCTCGCTGATCCACCTCCCTCCCCTCGCCCGACGGAGCCAGTTGCCGCCCAAGCTGGCGCGCGGTTCAGCAACTCGCCGCTCCAGGCCAGCTCGACGAGGAGCAGCACACGGGCGTTGTTGCTGCCGTCCATGCCGCCGCCTCGTACCGCGTCTCCCGTTTCTATGGCCGAGACTCCCATGCTGGCGGCTGCGCCATGCAAGCAGCGACAGAAGCCGGGTGCGTGGAGAGCGACGAGTCGGTGGCCAGCGCCTCCACGTCCGCCGTCATCATCGAGGAGAAGTAGAACACGGGAGGCCGCCGCCTCTTGGGTCCCATGAAGGCCACCGCGGAGGCGACGCCGGCCTACACAACAGGTGTCTTGCCGGATCCTTTTGTTGCGAGGACCTTCGTCGACCCCGCATGGGCTCCACGGAAGAGGGGAATGTTAGGATGAACTCGAGCCGATGCCGGCCATGGCGAAGTAGTGGCTGGTGATGAACTCGAAACAGTGCCGGCCACCATCATCTTCGGCACCAGCCAATGATATCAGTTGGGTAGTGGGGAAGCGAGCCGTCCTTTGCGCTGAAGCATATACCTCCGGGGCTCCTGGCAGTCCGATGATTGTGCTACCGGACATGAGGAACACAAATCGATCGGTGGGCGACTATTTAGGCCAGGTATTATATACATGTGCTGTCCAGAACTAGCACCGCGTAGTTCATTTGAATGTAATGAAATCCGTCATGTTTGTATGAAAATCCGGTATTTTATATGATTTCCGTCGTTGTTTATATGAAATATCAGTTTGTCTACGTGTTTGCGTGAATTTCATCCAGTTGGTTGAGTTGCTGTCATAATGTGTGTGGCTACGGTTGTATGGCGTAATTTGCGAGTCGCCGGTCGGTCTGCGGGCGGCTCGAGCGGCGTTGGAGGACAAAAAAACACAGCTCGTGCGAGCTCGTCTCCACGTGCACGCTAGAGGATGCATGACAGAATGAGCACCCGAGCCATTCCTCATTCATCGGTGGCAAAGGCACCGGTGGACAAAAGGGTCGCCAATATTTTGGCTACCCCGGGCAAGATCCAAACAGCCCCTCCCAACAGATTCAAATCCCTCGTTCGCCGTGGAATTTTGCCATGTGTTGTTTTCATGGACTAGCAAGATGCTCGTGCATTGCACGAAACATCAAGATGCATTTTTTACAAGCTCCCGCATGCATGCAAGGGATAATTAATGTCCTCCTTTGATAGTACCATGAGGCAAACACCATTAATATTGCATCGATTAGTGTTAGTGGCCTTGTATATCTGCAAATTGTAATTTTGATAGTGGCCCCCTTGTATATAAAAATGGAGGGAGAAAGATGAGAGATAAGGTGAGGAGTGGGGCGTGGTGGTGACTGGTGGTCGGACTGGGCGGAGGCATGGGGATGGACGGCGCATTATGTCTAGGTTTGTATCTCTTTCTCTCACACCCCCACGTAGGTGGGGGACGTGCACGAAGAGAAGAGGTTCACGCATGACGCACGTACTCCCGTCTCTTTCCCAACCACACCCGCGCGGGTACACGGTGGAGCTCATTTCTGTACGAAAAAGGCAGCCCACATGGTAATTTGGCACGTGTACTGGTTGTCCACTTGGTGGAGGGAGGATCGTCTACCACGGGTGAACAAACAAATTGCGACTTGGCGCGTTATGTTAAATTAAAAAAAGAGGCAAACCATGTGGGGCCTACCTTAGAGGCAAGGCTCTATACACTGGAGTACTTTTGATGTGTCCCGTCAACTCGCAGAACAAGGAGAAGCTTGCTTAGTACGCCGTCTCCCCCACCCACGGGCGCGGTGGCTCGCAGGATTAGGTGAAGCTTGCTTACGAGTAGTAGTAGTAGTAGTAGTAGTATTGTACGCCTTTACGCCCGCTCCCTCGCCCACGCGCGCGGTGGCTCGAAGCACGAGGAGAAAATTTTACTACTCCCTCCGTTTACTCCTCGTCCCTACTATGTACTTTGGTTAGTACTCCCTCCATTTACTTATACAAGGCCACTATAAAAAATACATTTTGCATCTATACAAGGCCACAAATAGTAATCGAGACAAAAGTTACTACTCCCTCCTTTCAAGTTTATGGCTCAATTTCAAAATCTCTCCAACCAAGGTAGACGGTGAGTGGTCGAATTAATTTTGTAGTTTGCACAAGTAATTAGTATGCTCATTTTTCTCAAGAAGTTATGTTTACCGAGGCATTAATTAGAACGAATGCATGAATGACCACTAAATTTCCATGAACTTGTACATGCATTGGTTAGTTTCCTCTTGACACTGCTTGCGTCGGGTGATCTAACGCACCTCGAAATCTAACATGTAATGGTACTACTACTAGTATAGTAGAATTGAGACTTATCAAACGGAAAAACGAATGTTTTTTAGATGAGCCCTATAAACACTAGTGGGTACGTACTCCGTAAAAACAGATTTTTCCAAAACTAAGTCACTCCCTTTCATGAATTCTGTAGTATACTCCTCCGTCGACGCTCCCTTTCATGAATTATGTACTTCCTGTCGCCGACATGTGGGACATATAGCAACCGGGTCGACGTGTCAAGCACCAAATAACAGTGTAGAACAGGAGGGGGGATGCACCCCACTCGTACCGGCCTAGTAGTAGTAATGAGCAATGAGACGTCAAATCAGAATGCCGCACCTTCCTAGACGGACGAAGCAACCATTATTTCACACTTCGGTTCGCCATCATCTCAAACCACGTAGTATTGCTTCTGCCTCAAGAGGGACACACACATCGCCTTGGTACATCATGACACGTGGGACCGCATGACAGGCCATGCTCCCCCGCCAATCGCTCGGTAAAATCACCTCATTTTTACTATACTTCCTCTGTATCGGTTTACTACATGGCATGCACGTCGTTCTAGGTTGAGAATTTAACTGGCTATATATGTGATGAATAGTACTCTAGCCTTTTAAAAAATGTAGAATTTTGTACAGTAGTACTATCGATGGATTGCGCCATGGAGCAAAAATTGAAATTAAAAAAAAGGTGGTACATATAGAGAGTGCTCCTCGCCAAATTATGCATATAGTACTATTAAAAAAGCTTGCACGTGCTTAATTGGGGTGCTAAATTCTATTAAAGAAATACTAGTAGTATGTACATACTGAAGAGTTAAAGTAACAAGAAAAAACATAACATAGTTCTGCTGGGAGCTCAGCACAACACACCCCTCAAATTAAACTAAGCAAACCTGAAATTAAACTATGCAACTAATCTGGTAGACACTGCATTAGAAGTTTAGAACCACCATGAGCAACGACACTGCCACCTTAGTCGGAGTCCTCGTCCACGTCCTCGACTTCGTCCTTGTCCCTCTCCCTCTTGGCCGATACTTCTTTGCTTGAACCGCACACTTGGCTGTTGCTCTTCATCCAACCCTTATAGATATTGAAACAAAGGTAGCCATCCATTGCAGCATAGTGGATGTGGTCTATATCTAGTACATTCCACTGCCATGCATGACGATGAAACGTGTAATGAGGTTTCTCCAGTTTATGATATGAAGGATGAACCATGGCTCCTTCCAGGGTCAGCATTGAAGGCTGACGAGAGGGCACCAGCCAATTCTTCTGGAGGTCAAAGGGATTGCCTACAATGAGGCATATCCGACCCAGGACTTCTTTGTCGTTCTTAAAGTCTACAGTAACGAATTTCACTGTTTTGTCCTTGAGGAAGTTCTTAAAATCCTGGCACCCAACGTCGGCATGGTATATGTGGTAGACCAAGCAAACGTTACGCTCGCAAACCTGGATCACGGCGGGCTTCTTCCTCTCTTCTTCCTTTAGATCCTTCTCTGGTCCCAGGATCGTGGTGTACTCAACATCCAGCCCAGTGACCCACTCATCATCCGAGTTTTCAAACATGTGTCTGAAGCGAGAAAGGCATCCTTTCACCATCGCGGAAGAACGGGTGTAGATGATGTCGAACTCATCACCGGTGATGGTTCTAACCTTGTACTCACCGCCGATCGTGGAGATTTGGGACTCCATGGATTTGGGAGGAGGGTTAGGATTAGTGGAATTGCCATAATGTGAATGGACGGGACGACTAGGAGCGAACCGCCGTAGTATTGAAGGACGTGCGGGGACGAGTAGGAGCAAACTGCCAGCGTGCGAACGACAGGGTAGTGGCTTTCCATTCTCCCATGATATGGGCTTTCGAGAGCCCTTGGATCTGAGATCGAATGGTTGCATGGCGTGATTCTAGACCTATGGGTGAATATCCTATCCTGGAGGGTTATTCTGCAAATTTTCAGCAACTTAGCATGCGACCGTTTGATCTCAGATCCAAGGGCTGCCAGCAGCCCGTATCATGGTCGCGCCTACCACGACCGTCGCTTCGCTCGCGCGGTCGCGCCCTTGGAGATTTAACAAGGTGCATTAGGCTATCTGATGTTGGCATGTCATACATAGTCATCACTTAGTCACTCATACTACAACAAGGTTGGCTCTAAGGTTGGCTATAAGTGTATTTTTTACTCCTCTCTATTTCTTTCTTCGTACTCCCTCCGTCCCATAATATAAGAACATTTTGACACTAGTGTAGTGCCAAAAACGTTCTTATATTATGGGACACAGGGAGTACTAGTATTTATTGCATTTGCCAAGGAGTGACCTCTTCCAATGAAATGGTGTTGCTAAGTTTGCTTCATTTAATTAGCTATAGACTCAAAATTGTCTTTTCACCTAGGTACACGCGCTTAGCACCGTTTCTTCCTTGGGTCACCAAACTAGTCTCTCTCTTCTTGATTAACTTGCTACATCAGACTTTATGCCTATGTGGCAAGCTTAAGCACCTGTAGGAGCAAGTAAAAGTAAGTACAATAGTGCGATTTACATGGCATTTTTGCATATGTGGAGGAAAGAGAGGCAAGGAAAAAGTGGAGAAGTGGGCTCTCATGCAAGAGCCAGCCTCTACTACATGGTGGAGCATTGGGAGAGGCACCTGTATGGAGGTGGTTAGGAATCGGGAGACTCACGCCGGTCGTAGTGCCACAGTTAAAATGATAATGGCAAGTAAAATCACGGGGCCCCACCTGTCCAGCAATAACTCGCTGTCAAATCACACAGCCTTACGTTTGTAGCAGCCTACTCCCTTGTCTTCTCGTGTCTCTGTCGAACCGACTAGGCGGAACTGCCCCGCCTACCGCGCAGGAAAAGCCCTGCCCTCGACTTTTAAATACAACTACATCCGCTTAAGAATCCAATGATATACTCTTTGTGACATAGTAACTCATATTTAGTTAGTCAAATGGATGACCTAGAACTACATGCAGGCCCTATAAACCGAGACACCTAAAAATAAAAAAACTGAGACAGAGAGGGTAGTTCAGCACGTATCCTTTTAGATCAATATAGTCGGGATTCACCAAGGAGCAAACCCAAGTGGTAGGCTGCTCCTGTCGTGTTGGCGTAGCAAGTCAAGCAAGGTCAATCCGCACACGAAATGGCGACACACTTAACAGGACCCCTTTGGTTGACATGTGGCTCATCCACCATCTTGTTCCATGTGCGATGCACCAAATTATAGTTCGGAGCAGCGGTTGGAATTGGAGGCACCCCGGTCGTAGCGCCGCAGTAGTAGAAAATGAGCGATGAGGGGTCAAATCACAAAGCCCCACCTTTCCCGCATTAAGCTGGACGGACGAAGCAACCATCATTTCACTCTAGGGCACAAGAGAATAAAGAAAAAAGAAAACAATGATGCGTGCGACAGCTACCTAGGGCACCCTAGGGTAGGGGTCTCCACTACTGATCCTTTTTTTAAAAGTGCCTCCACTACAAATCGGCTTCTCCCTCGTCCTCTTGAAGAAAACCGATGATGAGTGTGGCGGTAGGGTTTGTAGGAGTACTACGGCGTGCGGGGCCACATCGTAGTAAACGGGTTCGAGTCGACGCCTTAAATATGTGTGGGCCTCTTGGTTTTACGGGAACGAGGCAACATTTTCGGTTCGGGGACCAATGGAGATATAGTACGTACAAAAAATTGTGGACGTAGGTACGACCGAAAGGCAATGATGCATGGGCCCTGCATTTTGATATACCCGGGGCCGCGTGAAATTTGCTACTCTACTCAAAACTAGTAAGGTACACATGTATTGAACGCATGAGATTTCAAAACCAAATTATGAATAAATACACACTATAGCATGTAAAGCTTTGAGTCATATATGCATGATGTAGACGTTCGTTTAGTTCTTATAGTTCATCTCATTCAAAATTAATTAGTTTTATAAAAATGTTAAGATTCATGGGGTTGTGCATTGTAAATCATAAAGTAAAAAACAAATAATGGCAATTCATTTAGAAAAAAATAATCAATTATGATACAGAAGATGCTAGAACAAAGGAGAAGTGCTTGTGTTTTGAGGTTTGTGCATTATGCTTAAGTTCAACCATGGAGTCTTCTAAATTGTACATGTGGTAGATCTGGTGGAATGTTGATGATATCCAACGGCCAGTAGTGCTCGGATTTGCCTATCTCTACACTGTCGGGTTAGCTTCATCCAGCGACCATCTTTCAAAGTTATTGGCACACTATATAGTTCTTGTGCCATAGTTGCATGTTTTGGAAAAAAGCTACTAGTGGGTTGTACTATCTGTTTAGGAATAGAAGATGTATACATGGAAGTTGTAGGGAAGGAGATGCCATGGAGCATCTCAATTCCTATGAGTAGGGATTGGAAAAGAGATGTCATTTGGTTCACATCATAGGAACTTTTCTATTGAATCTAGAGATGCCATGTATCTCAATTCCTATGAGGAGGGATTAGAAAAGAGATGTAATTTGGTTCATATCAATTTTCTATTGAATATACGCTAGTGTTTATTTTCCTTTGAAATTAAGGGAGTATAGGAATCCATTCATATGAACCAAGTGGCTCTAAAGCTATAGAAATGATATCATGTTTATTTCCTTTGAAATGTGGAGTATATGAATCTATTCCTATGAACCAATTCGCTCTAAAGGAAAAAATCCTATAAAAATCATATCATATAGAGTTCCTATGATATTCCTCGACACTGAAGGATGCTTGAAATTGCTGCGGGTGATACGATGGTCTTTCTTTGTAGACTCCTCACCCATCTTCATAGTTACCTCTCCAAGATGAATGAAATGACATATACATGGTATTATACATGTGCAATTTGGTACACGAAAACTCGGTAAAAGTTTGCGAGGTTCGATTTTTCAATAAAGCTATATGCACTGCATTTCGGAATGGAGGGAGCATACGACAGTTGCTAACACTCACGTGGAAGATTTGTGTGTAGGAGGAGTGGCTGTTCTGTTAAATGACATGGAAAAACTATCACTGTCAGATGCCGATCTAACGGTTCTTACGGCATTCGTCAGGAAAAGGCTTGTGGCGAACGTTTGTCGGATAATGATTTACGGACACATGCATTGCATTGATGCGTGCCCCCTCTCTCTCACGCACATGCACCCTCACAAGTCACGACTCTCCCGAGTCCTCTCGCAGACTCGCATGTCGCACCCACTGTCTATCTACAGGTAGACGTCACGCACATATGTGCTCTTCACACCCTACCCTCAGAACTTCTAAAAAACAAAAGACGGCACACACATTTTATTTTAGCTCACACATCACACACTTATACTATTACTCTTGCGGCGAGCGTTCTTTGTGCATAGTATATTGTACTCTCATGAAGAGAAGCGGTGCACGCACGCACTACTTCTCTCACACCCACTCGTGGGTACAGGTAGGAGCGCATTTTTTTGAAGCTGGTACAACAAAATCACTCCACTATATATAAAAGCAGGAGCCTTAGCGCTTGCTTTACTAGGGTTCCGCTCGTTCACTCTCTCATGCTCTCCAGATCTAAGCAACACATAGGTGGCCACACTCTCTCTCAGCTCACGGCTGGTCACAAATCCATCCGGACAACCTCGACCGGGGCAGGGGTGTAGGTGCATCGTTCACGTTGTTGACGACGGTGAGGGAGGAGACCAACGGCTACCCGCGCGTCCCAATCGGCGGCTGTACCATTCTCTCCGAGAGAGCGCCGCCTCGGGAGGGCCTCCGACCCCTTCTTCCTCCCTCTGGTATTGTGGCCAAGATGCAGCCTCCCGACGCCGTCTTTGCCACATGCCGACGATCCTTAGGTATATATTCCTTCGAAACCTGCCTTGCTCTACTGCCCCAGCTCCCTTCGTGTGGATCCTTTTCTACTTCCGTCCCGCTGTTCCAAAGCCACCTAGACTTCTACTATTATTAGAAGTAAAGCTAATTCATACAGTCGACTCAAAGCGTTGGTTCAAACAGGGAAGAAAGTGGGAAAGCTGTAGCATGAATCTAGGATTTGGTTCTAAGAGGAAATGGGGGAAAGTAGTAATATCTGTCACTGCTTAAATAACCGTATTTCGTATTTGCGCAAATAGGGATGTCTGTCTCCATATCGTTTCGGGATGTCTATCTCTGTATCGTTTCTATCTGTGCAATCAAAAGCACACACCTCAGTTTTAGTACAACTGTGCAAAATGAGATGGCTATCCCTCGTTACCGTTGTCTAACCTCCCGTCTTCAAGGTATCCCTACATTGGTAGTAACTAAGGTAGAATGACCAACGCAATCTAAAAGAAGCTGATTCGTACGTTTTACTTCCTGATTGCAGTGCAGGGACGAGCGAAAACAACTGCATCCTAGTCTGGAATGCACTTTCTACCAGTTCATCCATGGACCGAGGACTAGCTGGCATGGCTGCACGACAGTTTTTTGGACAGGTGCGCAGACAAGAGGCATTGTGGTCTGCTTATTACTGCAAATAGCGGTTCTTAAATTTAGTGGAATGCACAAGCATTTCAGCTGGTCAGTACACTGCATGGTTCAGTTCAGCATTCCAGCTGAGACCACAATTATAATTGGTTATTCTGGAATGAGAGAACCTAACCCTGGATGGTGGCAACAAGAAAAAACCAGAGTGAACTCCAGGAAATTTAAGCCTGCCGGGAGGCCCTTTGCTCAGAGAAGCCTTACTTGTTTTTTCCTGATTTGTAAACCTTCTCACAACTTTGTCTTTTGCTGTGAACTAGTATATGTTTTTTATGTTCTATGAATCATTGAGATTTATAAAATTGCTTAACTTATTC
This sequence comes from Triticum dicoccoides, assembly GCF_002162155.2. Classification (NCBI taxonomy): domain Eukaryota; kingdom Viridiplantae; phylum Streptophyta; class Magnoliopsida; order Poales; family Poaceae; genus Triticum; species Triticum dicoccoides. The sequence continues at coordinate 160,004,827 of NC_041382.1, read as the reverse complement.
TTTTCAAGTTTTTTATGAAGACGAGCTTAATGCGAGTGTTCCACATGAGCGATGGACTAGCGTGCGAACATTTGGAATTTATTACATTGTGGCCTCAATTAACTGCATGAACCACTGTAACAAGATACATAGTTGCTTATATGTCAGACAACAGATTGTTGACTGTTAGCTAGTCGATAGCCTAGTGTTGAAGCGAGCTGAGCCAATGTGCCGTGTTTTGCACAGCTGCTTACAAGTGGGGTAGAATCAACATTGTTTACAAGTACTTATGTATACGTCAGCGCACGATTCTTGAACGAGTGCTCTATTTCATCAAAACACACACTGCTCGTATGATAAACCATGACAACTTATGTCTTACCATGCCATATTCATGAAAAAACTAGTGAGGACGCATCTGTTTCGGCAACAATTACGATGGTTCTCACATGATTCACGGGCACACAAAAGTAGCAGCAGTTCCCATAGACGGATTCAAACAGAGTACTAGCCCCAGAGGGGTCGATAACAGGCAAGGTTCGGATAATTAGACACAATCCAAACTACTACTAAACACTAGTTGGGGCAACTATTTCATGCCTCAATCTAATTTGGGCTGGACACAAGACGGACCTTACCATGAACATCATCGAGGACGTCCCGCAGCAGCTCAATCTTGTGAACCATCATGAATACAACCTTGTGGCCTTGCCACTGATAAACTTGTTTGTGGAGGCATGCCATGTCATCTTCCCGCGTAAGCTTGACAAGAATAGTATGCCTCACGAACGAAGGAGTAGCTTTGAACTTCTTGTGCTTCAGTACACCCTGGACAACACGCCTGACAACAGTGAGGCTGGAATACAACTCTTCATTGGTATAACCGCAAATGGATCCAACAACCTAAGAACTCTGTTTTCCCAGTGCGTATATTCAGGTCGTCCGCCTCATAGCGAGTGACATGTACAACCACACAATCCTTGTCTGCATCAGGGCTCTAATTGAAACAGAAACAAATTCTGAATTACTTTTCAGTATAAGAAACACGAGTTATTCAAACCACTATGTATAGCATGGCATCGAAGCTAATAAATTTTTGCATTATTAATCACCACATACTTCTTTTTCTAAAAAAAATCACCACATACTTAGATGAAAAACCACAATCGAGATCGGCAAAGAAGGAAATCACCTTGGGAAG
>NC_041382.1:159954909-160003287 GCF_002162155.2 Triticum dicoccoides | reverse complement strand
AGTGCCACGGGGGCTGTAACCTCAAACGGGGCGTTGACCATCTCAGTAGTGGCCGTGAGCGTATCTGGGGTCGGCTCGGTGGTTGCCTCCATCTTCTTGGAGCTCTCTGTCTCGTGGGGATCAGCCTCCTGCATATGCTCCAATATCGGCAGATCTTTGCCTGGTTCTCCTTGGTCCATCATGAAACCGACGAATACTAGGAGACCACTGAAAGGAAAACACAATCGCATTGACAATGAAACAAAAAAGAGAGTGAGGATCGGTTACTGCTTTGCAAAAGTTCTTTTTTTCTCTAAACGAAAATATACCAACATCACAGATCCGCTTACCTTCCCTTCGTTCGGAGAGGAGAACAGTGGCAGATGCGAATGTTGCCTTTCTTGAAGACGGTGAGGGAGAAGGGGATTCAGCAAAGAGTGAAATGATGGTTGCTTCGTCCATCAAACTTAGACTGCGGGGAGGTGGGGTTTTGTGATATGATGGCTCGTTACTGCCGCGCTACAACCGGGGTGACTCTCCGTCTGCATACTGCCTTCTAATTTGGTGGATGGCATTTGGGCCCGCGTGCTACATGGCCCGCATGTCGGTGAACAAAAGTATAACGACATTCAGTAGAGGGAGACGTTTCAATGACCTAGGAGGAGCCAGAAGCGGTAGAGTGTCTCCACTGTACTAGTAGTAATTGTTTTTCTGGGTAGTTGTAGAGTGTCTCCACTGTACTAGTAGTAATTGTTTCTCTGGGCCCAAGACAAAACAGCCCATCCACACTAGTGAATAGTAAAATCAATTCAAAAGCCCATATATTTACCGAATTGACGAATGGGTATGTCGAAGAGCAAAAAAAGGAGTTTCAGGTGGGCAAAAGAGCTTCTGAACGTGCCAGGCTTCTATTTACAACATATTATGGTCATAATCCAGTAAATTTTACGACCAAGGATGTTCATTCTATGGACCTGACCGATCCATTTGACTGTGACTGCCGAAAGCAGTGCTGGAGTTAGATGTTGTTTCCCTTTTCAATTTGGTTTTTTTGTAAACCTGATGAACAATTAACCCTCGTGCTTTTATACAGTTTGTAAGCTGGAGTTAGATGTTCCCGCCCTTTTCAACTCGGCTGTGATTGTCATATTTTCTTTGAAACAAGGCAAATGACTTGCGATTCGTTTAATTTAGAGTGAAATATTGTAACAAATCCCAACCAAGGGAAATAACATCACTATCGCTGGCTGCTTGAGCTCACTGTGCATTACAGAAGCCATGTGATTAGCCCCCACCAGCACCCACAAACTTATTTCGAACTAGCACATCAAATGGGTTGTAAATTTTCATAGGAAAGGCTGCATGACCGTGACAGATTTGGATTCTGACATTTGGGACCGGTGAGGAAATAGCCTATCCAAGGTGGTGTCGACTTACTAGCCAGTCAACAAACGATTCTGCCTACCAGCCGTTGGAATGACATCCAACATCTGCCGTGTATTTTCTATCTCTTGTCTTCTTCTTCCTCCAGCCGCCCAAACCAAACCACCCCGTTGGCTCCGCCTGCTCCCGCCTCCCGTGGCTAGCTGCGCCTCTGCCGCCCTACTGTATGTACCCTCCAACGTTGGCCAGTCCCTCCCTCTATTCCCCCACACGTCATGTTATTCTCCGGCGACGTCAGCCCCAACACGCACCCGCGCCAGAACCAATCAACCCTCATACTCCCCTCCGCCTGTGACTAGACCGGCGCATCTTCAACGGCTCCTGTTCGTTCCGTCCAAGGCCTCGCCGTCGTCCTCCGCCTTGCGGCCTTGGTTCGCTCGCCGTGCGCGGTGCACCGCCCTCTTGCGTTGTCAACGTCGTCAACAACCGAGAGGAACAAGGAGATGACTATACGTGGAGAGGATGACAGTAGGGACCCACCAGCGTCATGGCAGTACGCAAGCAAGTGCCTCTATAGTACAAGCCCAAAAATATGGTTCCTCCTAATGGTTGGACATCTGGGGCTCACACTATTGTCAACGTAGTCAATAAACGAGAGAATTACACTACGAGCGGCTGACACGAGGGACCCAGCAAGTCGCGCAGTTTTTTTGAGGAACAAGCAGTTGTTATTTATACTAGTTTTAGCGACGGATCAGGGTAACAATGGGGCTGTGCGGGGGCTGTGGCCCGTCTAGCCAGGGTTTTATTTATGTTTACCACATCATGAGCCCAGTTGTGTTTTTTTCTTGCTGAAAATGGCTAGCCCAGTTCTATTTTTTTTAAAGAAATACACAAACAAGGCTTACTTGCTTTATCGGCCCTGCTGGGCTGCAAATCTTTCAAGACGAGGAGAGTTTCATTCAGTTTGCCCAGAAATGGGCTCTACATTTTTAAAACACATCAAACCGGGAATTAGTTTCAATTTTTTTCATTAAAAGATCTTAAATTCCATTGATTTTTATGCGTGGACAATTATTTGGATTTTATATTTATATAAATTATTTTTCAAAATAGTTTGAATGTGAATCGATATTTCTGGATTAAAAACAGTTGATCGCACCGAAATATGCAAAATTTCGTATACTTTTTAACCGTGGACACAATATGGGGTGTAATGCTAATAAAAAGAAGATGGGCTCCAAAAAAATTCTTAAGAATTAGCAAATGGGTTGTACATTATTAGAAATAATGGCAGATGAGGTGTATGCTGTTTTCCACAGATTTGAGGCTGACTTGTGCCCCTACTACAGGTTGACGCGTATGCTTTCATAAAAAAAGGTTGACGCACACGCAACGCCCTGTCAACTTAGTCAACACACGAGAGCAGTGACTGTTGGATGTCCATCCAACGGCTGTCGTGCTTCTTCAATCTCTGCTCTTCATGCTCCAGCCGCTCGAACAAGCGCCAGCGAGACTGCCTGCTCCCTCCTTCTGCGGCCGGTTATGCTGCCGTGCAGGCCTCACGGCCCCATCGTACTCCCATCACTGTCCTAGCCATCCCTCTACTCACCCACACATGCTGTTATTCTCCGGCGACGACAGATGAACCAGTAAACCCTCGTACTCCTCCGCGTGGGAAACAACTACTAAGTATTCCCTGGCTCCGTGTCGTTCCCTTCCTAGGCCTCGTCGTTGTCCACCGGCCTGGTGCTCTGGGCGCGGCCTGGTCAACGTGGTTAATGAACGACATCCATCGGAAGTGGACCGTACGTGGAGAGGCTGACAGCTGGGTCCACGGCCGCACGCAAGGAAATGCCTCCTTATTACGCGCAAAATAATGATTCCTCCACCTGACAGCTAGGACCCACAGGAAGGGCCTTTGTATTTCACGAAAAAATGTTCCGCCCACTGACAGGTCGGATCCACCAGCTATATCTTCGCACGCAAGGAAGTGCCTCCTTATTACGCCCAAAAAAATGAATACCCCCCTGCTAGCTGGGACTCACCATATTATTGGGCTGACTTGTGGGCCTATTAAGTTGACGGGGACGGAGGGCTTTGTCAACTTAGTTAATACTCCAGTGACCGTATGATGTCCATCCAACGGCCATAGTGCTTCTTCAACCTCTGGTCTTCTTGCTCCAACTGCCCAAAGCAGCGCCGGTCGTGCCGCCTGCTCCTGCCTCCCGTGGCCGGCTGTGCTACCATGGAGGCCTCACCGCCCCCATACTACTCCCACCACTGGCCAGGCCATCCCTCCACTCACCCACACCCCCTGTTATTCTGCGGCGACAACAGCCTCACACCACAGCCGAACCAGTGAACGCTCGTACTCCTCTCCGCGTGGGCATCCACTACCGCGTCTTGCCCGGCTCCGCGTCGTCCCCTTCCTAGGCCTCGCAGTCGTCGACCACCGTGGTGCTCTCGGCGCGGCGTGGTCAATGTGGTCAACGACCAACTTCCATCGGAAGAGTACTGTACGTGGAGAGGCTGACAGCTAGGTCCACAGCAGCCGCAAGGAAGTGCCTCCTTATTACGCGGAAAATAATTATTCCTCCACCTGGCAGCGGGGACCCACCGGACGGGCCACCAGTATTTTGCAAAAAAAATCGTTTCCCCCTGACTGCTGGGACCCACCGGACGGGCCACCGTATTTCCCGAAAAAAAACGTCCCCCCCCCCCGCTGTCAGCTCGGACCCACCGGAAGTGCCTCCTTATTACGCACAAAAGAATGAATACTCCCCTGGCTAGCTGGGACCCACCTTGGTGGGAGGCTGACTTGTGGGCCTACTAAGTTGACGGGGACGAAGGGCTTTGTCAACTTAGTCAATATGAACGATTCTAGATCCAGTGACCTTACGATGTCCATCCAACGGCCGTAGTGCTTCTTCAACCTCTGGTCTTCTTGCTCCAGCCGCCCAAAGTAGCGCCGGTCGTGCCGCATGCTCCTGCCTCCCGTGGCCGGCTGTGCTGCCGCAGAGGCCTCACCGCCCCGTACTATTCCCACCGCTGGCCAGGCCCTGAGGCGACGGCAGCCTCACACCGCAGCCAAAACAGTGAATCCTTGGCTCCGTGTCTTCCCCGGCTCCGTGTCGTCCCCTTCCTAGGCCTCGCCGTCGTCCACCGCAGTGGTGCTCTCCGTGCGGCATGGTCAACATGGTCAAGGAACGACTTCCGTCCGAAGAGTACTGTACGTGGAGAGGCTGACAGCTGGGTCCACGGCCACACCCCAGTTTTTTTGTGATTTCCCAAGTAAGTCGCTTTGGCAGGCCTATTGGGCTGCAAATCTTTCAAGAGAAGGAGAGCTTTCATTCGGCTGGCCGAGAAAATGGCCCATCAGTAATGAGAAATGGGCTGTACATTTTTAAAACACATCAAACCGACAATTAGTTTCAAATATCCTTTTTTTCATTTCAATATTTTAAATTACATAAATTTTTATGCGTGGAGAATTTTGGATTTTATATTGATATACATTTATTTTTAAAATCAGTTTGAATGTGAGTCGAAATTTCGGGATTAAAAACAGTTCGAACCGCACCGAAATATGCAAAATTTCGTATAATTTTTTAACCGTGGCCACAATATGGGCTGTAATGCTAACAAAAAGAATATGGGCTCCAAAAAAACCTTAAGAATTAGCAAATGGGCTGTAAATTATTAGAAATAATGGCAGATGGGCTGTATGCTGTTTTCCATAGATTTGAGGCTTTCCTAAAAAAAGGTTGACGCATAAGCACTGACTATTGGATGTCCATCCAATGGCCGTCGTGCTTCTTCAATCTCTGCTCTTCCTGCTCCAGCCGCTCAAACAAGCGCCAGCGGGACTGCCTGCTCCCTCCTCCCCGCGGCCGGCTGTGCTGCCGCGCAGGCCTCACCGCCCCACCATACTCCCATCAATGGCCTAGCCATCCCTCTACTCACCCACACCTGCTGTTATTCTCCGGAGACGACAGACGAACCAGCAAACCCTCGTACAGTCGTACTCCCCTCCGCGTGGGAAACAACTGCCGAGTCTTCCCTGCCTCCGTGTCATCCCCTTCCTAGGCCTCGCCGTCGTCCACCGCCGTGGTGCTCTCGACGCGGCGTGGTCAATGCGGTCAACGACTGACTTACATCGAAAGAGTACTATGCGTGGAGACGCTGACAGCTGGGTCCATGGACGCAGCAAGGAAGTGCCTCCTTATTACGTGCAAAATAATTATTCCTCCACGTGACAGCGGGGACCCACCGGACGGGCCATCGTATTTCATGAAAAAAATGTTTCACCCCTGATTGCTGGGACCCACCAGCTACACCTTCACACGCAAGGAAGTGCGTCTGGGCAAAAAAAACAAAATGATTCGCCCCCTTGGCTGCTGGGACACACCAGCTACATCTTCGCATGCAAGGAAGTGCCTGACAGTCGGGACCCACCTGGTCGAAGTGTATGTAGCGTTGTCATTCTGGTCGCGAACGTGTATGTACTTATATACTGGTGGATGTAGAGGCGCGCACGTGTCGTAGTAGAGGCGCGCACGTAGCATGTACACGTACGTGCAGCGGCCAGTTTGCAAGAAAGAAAATACGGCCATGTATGTGTACGTACGGGCGGGGTCTCGAACGCCTACTCACACATACATACGGCGAGGGCTCGTTGACATGGCTGGGTCGGAACAGAGAAACAGCGTCGTCGTCGTGTTCATGAGGAGGCAATGGAATGCGTCGTGTTCATGGGGAGGCAACGGAATGCGTCGTGTTCATTGGGAGGCAACGGAACACGTGGGACCCAACTGGCTGGGTCGGAACGGAATGCGTGGTTGTGTTCATCGGGAGGGCTTGGATAGAACATGCGATGGAAACGAGGCCTGGCGTACCGCAGAACAGAGGAAACGGCCTTGTGTTCGACCGTCCATGTTCGAAACGGGATGCTGTTCATCAGGAGGGGTCTGGCGTACCGTAAAACGGACGAAACGGACCTCCTACGGTCAAAACGGGGGTCCTATTGATCGGGAGGGGTGTGGCGTACTGCAAAACGGACGAAACAGACCTCCTATGGTCGAAACGGGGGTCTTGTTGATCGGGAGGGGTGTGGCGTACCGCAAAACGGACGAAATGGACCTCCTACGGTCGAAATGGGGGTCCTGTTCATCAGGAGGGGTGTGGCGTACTGCAATACGGGACTCCACGGGATACTGTTCATCTCCATCGTCAACCTCCTCCAGCCTCCACGGGCTACCGTCGACCTCCTCCAGCCTCCACGGGCTCCTGTTCATCCAGCTTCCACAGCGCGCTACTCCACCGGCTACTGTTCAACCACTCCTCATCGGGCACCCCTCCACCGTCTACTTCTCATCCATCCCTCCACACCACGGGGTCCTGTTCAACCACCCCTCCACGGGCACCCCTCCATCGTCTACTGTTCATCCAGCCTTCCACCACACCACGGGGTCCTGTTCATCCAGAGGCAACGCCACCGCTCACTGTTCATCCAACCCCCCGCAACGCTCACTGTTCATCCGATCGACCGGCTTCAGTTAGCAGCAATAGCAAAGGAATCGCTTGATCGGGTTCAGTTAACAGCCATCGATCGATCGCTCGGGTCCAGTAACGCATAGCCTGCAGTGCAATCGCTCAGGTTCAGTTAGAGCCCAACGCCTTGCTCGGGTTCAGTTAGAGCCAACGCCTCGCACACACACGCGTACGTGTACGAGAGAAATGCGCATCGCTCGGCCCCTGACCTCCCACCATAACCGGGAACTCCCCGAGATTTTCCTCCCCGTCGCTTCTACCACGGTTTTTTCCGTCATGGATGGCCCAAAGAATGTCATGCAGCTGCGTCTCCGGCCCACCCAGGGCAAAAAGCCCATTTTCTGTCATGATTTTTTGTCATAGAAGTAGGAGCCCACCACATCTATGATGATACCGGGTTTTGTCACAATTATCGTCATAGAAGTGTCATATGTATGACAATTTTTTTTCGTTCGGCCCAAAATGTCACGGATGTGTCTTTTTTTTGTAGTGCCTGGACGAACTCTTATATGAAGCAAAGCGCTCCTGAGGACACATGGGAATTGCTATCAAGCTAGTTTTAATCATGCTCATATGATTCGCGTTCGTTACTTCGGTAATTTGATATGTGGGTAGACCGGTGCTTGGGTGCTGCCCTTCCTTGTACAAGCCTCCTAAGGGAGTCATGGACTAAGGGGTCCTCGGGCGTCCGGCCTGTTGAACATGGGCCGGACTAATGGGTTGTGAAGAAACAAGACCGAAGACTCTCTCCTGTGTCCGGATGGGACTCTCCTTGGCGTGGAAGGCAAGCTTGGCGACCCAATATGAAGATTCCTTTCTCTGTAACCGACCGTGTACAACCATAGTCCCCTCCGGTGTCTATATAAACCGGAGGGCTTAGTCCGGATAGGGACAATCATTACCATAATCATAGCCAGGCTAGACTTTTAGGGTTTAGTCATTACGATCTTGTGGTAGATCAACTCTTGTAATACTCATATTCATCAAGATAAATCAAGAATGAAGTAGGGTATTCCCTCCATAGAGAGGGCCTGAACCGGGGTAAACATCGTGTCCCCTGTCTCCTGTTACCATCGATCCTAGACGCACAGTTCGGGACCCCCTACCCGAGATCCGCCGGTTTTGACACCGACATTGGTGCTTTCATTGAGAGTTCCACTGTGCCGTCCTCAAAAGGTTTGATGGCTCCTTGAATCATCCACAACGATGATGTCGTAGGGGAAGTCTTCCTCCTCGGACAGATCTTCGTGTTCGGCGGCTTCGCACTGCGGGCCAACTCGCTTGGCCATCTGGAGTAGATCGAAAGCTACACCCTTGGCCACCAGGTTAGATTTGGAAGCCTAAACTACATTGCGGATATCCGTGGAGACTTGATCTTCAACGGATTCGAGACCACAGCAGCCGCTCCCAGCTACCACGATGAACATGACATAGATATGTCATCGGGCCACACCCAGGAAATCGCACCTGAAACTGCTCCGGCCTTAGATCCGGAGCAGGTCGCGCCATCCGAGGACAGGAAGCTCAACCCCACCACGGAAGCCACAGACTCCACGGTGTTGGAGCCGCACACAGACCTAACTTCCGGTAATGCCTGTGTCACCGGAACCTCGGACTCGTTTCCGGTTATAAGTTCCGAACTATGTACGTCCGCGCATGTGGAGCACGATCGGTCATCGATCACCGAATTCAGCGTCGCGGACATCTTTCGGCACTCACCCTTGGGCGATGTGCTGAATTCATTAAAAAATCTATCCTTAGCAGGGAATTCATAGCCGAACTATATCCGGTTCGAACTAGAAGCTGATGACAGGGAATTTCGCTCCCCACCCGCCACCCACTTTATAGCCACTGTTGAAAACTTAACATACATGCTCGATTATGGCTCCGAAGACATCGACGGTATGGACGACGATGCATACAAGGAGCATGGCCAAAACTCGCCATTTACCGGGCGCCGGACGGCCACTTCTTCGTACGACGTATATATAGTGGATACGCCTAAAGAATCTAACGACAACGACAAAGAAGATCCAGTCGAGGACAAACCTCCTGAGACACAGCCTAAGCGTCGACGTCAGCGGCGCCGCTCTAAGTCATGTCGTGCAAAAGATAGCAATACCGGCACGGGAGACGATAACACTCCGAATGCTGCCGAAGATAGAGAAGATCCCGACGAAAGAACCATTGAACAGGACAATTAGGAATATGGGCAAGTTAGCCCTAATGAACAGGCCATAAACGAAGACTCGGAGGACAGTAATTATCTTTCGCTCTTTGAGGATGAGGTGAGCCTCGGCAACGAAGATTTCATTGTGCCTAAAGAACCTCTCGAGTAGGAGCGCTTCAAGCGCCTGCTAATAGCCACAGCAAGAAGCCTGAAAAGAAGCAGCATCAACTTCAGGCTGATCAAGATATGCTAAATGATAGATGGACTGATGTCCTGGCAGCCGAAGAATACGGCCTTAAGCGCCCAGCCAAAAGTTACCCGAAGCGCAAATTTCTACTACAGTTCAATGCTGAGGCGCTGGAGCCCATACCATCACCACGCAATGGGGCTGACCAACTAGGGATGGCAATGGGTAGGGTATGGGCGGGTACGACCTTCTTCTGCCCAAACCCATACCCACAGAAACCTTCTATACCCACCCATTTCAACACCCATGGGCATAAATTGATACCCATGCCCATACTCATCGGGTATCCTATACCCAATGGGTATCCAATGGGTACAATCTATGCCATTTTTTAAAAGTAGATAAATGAGTCTAAAATTCAAGTGATGATGGGCAAGCAGTATAACATTGATGCGTCCTACTTCGGTGGGTGGTCTCTTGGAGGAATCGAGCTAGTATGAGCAATTATTGGTACCCCCTACATTGTGAGAGGCGGCACTGGGAATTGGGGGTCACTAGATCAAGAGATAGGCAGGTGTCCAATGACGATAAGTAGAGATATCATCACTTCGGGGAGACACATATGACGTAGGAGGAGTGGCGAGCAAGTACATGTGGCCCTATGTGCTATGGCTGGTTTAGGGAATACAATATTTATGGTGGGCCATGAGAGTTGGATGTTGACTCCACATATCATAGGAGTTAGTTTCATTTAACATTGTTTGTGGGTATCCATTGGGTTATCCATGGGCACAATTTCATACCCATGCCCTACCCATATATTTTGCGGATATGGATACCCATTACCCGTGGGTACAAAACCTCTCCAAGTCTTGCCCATGCCCATTGTTTTCGGGTAGGGTACCCGCGAGTACCCATACCCATGGAAAAACTGCCATCCCTATGACCAACTACCACGTGGTCGGGATAAAGCGGCAACTCAAGCCGAACACCAGCCCGCCCCGCCTCATTATAAAGGCAAAGATAAAATAGCTCGTGGTCACAAATATGACCTCTGGCAGGACCTGAACAACAGATAAGGGCATACCAGATTGATCTACGGATCGCAAGAACATACCTCGACACTTATCGATGGCTATCTATTCGGGCGTGACAAGCCTAGTGAAAGTGCAACTATCCCTAGGTGGTTTTGGTAATTCCTAACAACATATAGCTCATTGAGCTAATGCTATTCCAAGATTAATATTTCAGGAAAAGCTCAATGAATGGCATGGCATGGATGAGGAATGTGGACCCCTCAAAATATTAAGGACAAAAAGATTGGCTCAAGCTCAAAGCTCAAGACTCTACATTTTATATTTTAGTGATCCAGGATCACATTGAGTCTATAGGAAAAGCCAATACTATCAAGGAGGGATGATGTGTTGTTTAATGAGGTTCTTGCTTCATAGTGGTTAGTGATATGCATCAAAACCCTCAACTACCTTCCCACATCCACATATGACCTAAACCAAAAGTCAAACTCGGCCCCACCGATTCTTTCTATCCGGCGCCACCGAGTTTCAAATGTTATAGCCACTGCCACAAACCCTAGGCAAATCGGTCTCACCGATAGGGATTTCGGTCACACCGAGATGGGGTTGTAATCTCTCTATTTCCCTTCGTAACGTTTCGGTCCTACCGAGATGAGCGATTGGTCCCACCGATATTGCAATGTAAACTCTCTGTTTCTCTTTCGTAACATTCCAGTCCCACCGAAATGAGCGATCGGTCCCACCGAGTTTACCTGACCAACTCTCTGGTTAGCTTATTACCAAAATCAGTCCCACCGAGTTTGTGTAATCGGTCACACCGAGATTTGTTATGCCCCAACCCTAACCATATCGGTCCTACCGAGTTGCATCTCAGTCCCACCGAAAACCCTAATGGTCACTAGGTTTGCTAAATCGGTCTGACCGAGTTTTTCACTTCGGTCTCACCGAGATTGGTAAATTGTGTGTAACGGTTAGTTTTTGTGTGGAGGCTATATATACCCCTCCACCCACTCTTCATTCGTGGAGAGAGCCATCAGAACATACCTACACTTCCAACCTATATTTTCTGAGAGAGAACCACCTACACTTGTGTTGAGACCAAGATATTCCATTCCTACCATATGAATCTTGATCTCTAGCCTTCCCCAAGTTGCTTTCCACTCAAATCATCTTTCCACCAAAACCATATACTGTGAGAGAGAGTTGAGTGTTGGGGAGACTATCATTTGAAGCACAAGAGCAAGGAGTTCATCATCAACACACCATTTGTTACTTCTTGGAGAGTGGTGTCTCCTAGATTGGCTAGGTGTCACTTGGGAGCCTCTGACAAGGTTGTGGAGTTGAACCAAGGAGTTTGTAAGGGCAAGGAGATCGCCTACTTCGTGAAGATCTACCGCTAGTGAGGCAAGTCCTTCATGGGCGATGGCCATGATGGGATAGACAAGGTTGCTTCTTCGTGGACCCTTTGTCGGTGGAGCCCTCCGTGGACTCGCGCAACCGTTACCCTCCGTGGGTTGAAGTCTCCATCAACGTGGATGTACGATAGCACCACCTATCGGAACCACGACAAAAACATCCGTGTCTCCAATTGCGTTTGAATTCTCCAAACCCTTCCCTTTACATTCTTGCAAGTTGCATGCTTTACTTTCCGCTGCTCATAGACTCTTTGCATGCTTGCTTGAATTGTGCTAAGATTGCTTGACTTGTGCTAAGTTAGCAAAAATCTTCCAAAGACTAAAATTGGGAAAAGGATAGACTTTTATTTTGTCAAGTAGTCTAATCACCCCCCTCTAGACATACTTTCGATCCTACAAGTGGTATCAGAGCTTTGGTCTCCATTTGCTTTGATTTCCATAGCTTTTGGTGGTCATAGCCTTGGTTTCACAACCTAGGAGAGTATGGCGTCTAGCGAGGGAAATTATCACCGTAGAGGTCCTTACTTTGATGGTACAAATTTTGCTAGTTGGAAGCATAAGATGAAAATGCATATTCTTGGACATAACCCCGCCGTTTGGGCTATTGTGTGTGTTGGCTTGCAAGGTGAATTCTTCGATGGGAGAGAACCGAATCGTGAAGCTACTGCAGATGAGTAGAAGATGCTACAATACAATGCTCAAGCTTGTGATATCCTCTTCAACGGATTGTGCCCCGAAGAATTCAACAAAATCAACCGTCTTGAGAATGCAAAGGAAATTTGGGATACTTTGATTGACATGCATGAAGGTACCGACCCCGTCAAGGAATCCAAGTTGGATGTGCTTCAAAGTCAACTTGACAAGTTCAAAATGAAGGATGGTGAAGGTGTCGCTTAAATGTACTCTAGGCTTGCTCTTATCACAAATGAGATTGCCGGCTTAGGAAGTGAAGAGATGACCGACAAATTCATCATCAAGAAAATCCTAAGAGCCTTGGATGGAAAATACGATACCGTATGCACATTGATCCAAATGATGCCAAATTACAAAGATCTCAAGCCAACAGAAGTCATTGGAGGAATTGTTGCTCATGAGATGTGTAAGTGCATCTAGTGCCAGCCCTAGTTGGTTTTGGAGTATTGACGACAAACCTAGTTGAGGGACTAATGTGTTTGTGAGAATTGCAGGATAACACAGGTAGAAGTCCCTCATTGATTCGGTTTTCCTACCAGAGATGACCCCTAAAAATGTAAGAAGACATTGAAGTCAAAGGTGGTATGTGAAGACATTCACATTGAAGACTATGACAAGAGAAGACATCGCATGAAGACTATGGAGCGCGAAGACTTAGTTCTTTCGTCGTTCTTTTTCTTCTTTGTCGAGTCATAGGAACCACCGTACTGTTAAGTGGGGTCCAAGTGAACCAGTCAGAATGACTGAAGTGATGCTTAACCAAAATCCTATGTCTTCGAGTGAAGACTATGAGAGCAAATCTTGTCCAGAGTTGGATAAATCAGCTTTGTTTGTAGCTCAAGTAAAGTTGTCGTGTGTGTCTGAAACCTGACCGTTGGAACATGTGTCAGTTCCTTAGTGACCCAGGGTCATTTCGGACAAATCAGGTCGGGTTGCCAAGTGGCTATAAATAGCCCACCCCCACAACCATAAACGGTTGGCTGCTCAGATTGAGAGTACGGCTTTTGTCGTTTGAGAGCAACCCACCTCGAAGCCTTTGAGAGAGAATTCCTTGCGAGGATAAAGCCCTAACCACCCAGAGCCAGAGAGAATTGGGCATCACTTAAGTCTTCTTGTCTGTGTGATCTGAAGACTTATTACACTTGAGGACTGTGCATCCTCCAGCCGGTTAGGCGTCCCGTTCTGAGCATCCAAGAGACATTGTGGATTGCCGGTGAATGAAGTCTGTGAAGGTTTGGGAGTCTACCTTGAAGACTTACCAGAGTGATTGGGCGAGGTCTGTGTGACCTTAGCTCAAGGGGAATACGGTGAGGACTGGGTGTCCTGAGCTGCGTGTTCAGGACTGGGTGTCCTAAGGTTTAAATACCTAGCCGCCCCAACCAGACGTATAGTTGTCACAGCAACTGGAACTGGTCCAACAAATCATTGTCTTCAACGAGTCACTGGTTTCATCTTCCCTTCCCTTTACTTACTGTTGCTCCTTATGAAGTCATTGTATGTTTGCACTATCTTTTGTCTTCACTGAGTGACTGCATGCTCTGTATGGCTTCATAATATCTTGCTACCTGATCCTTACTACATTGCTGCTATTAAGTCATTGTGCTTTCACTTCATTGAACACTTGACTATGGCTTGCCTAGTGTAGTCTACCTTCCGCTGCATGGTAATAGGTTTATTTCTATCGTGTGTCTTCATAACTTCCATGTTTTGAAGACTTTCATAAAAATCGCCTATTCACCCCCCCTCTAGTCGATATAACGCATTTTCAATTGGTATCAGAGCAAGGTGCTCCCTTGTTATGTGTGATTCGGTTTAACCACCTAGAGTTTTAGCTATGTCGACTGCAGGGATAATTAAAGTCTCCACTGCGTGCCCCGTCTTCGATGGAACTGAATATCCCTACTAGAAGAATAAGATGCGCATGCATCTTGAAGCCATTGATGTCGACCTATGGTATGTCATCGAAAACGGCGTTCCCAAGGCTGGAGAAGGTGTCACTGCTGCTGACGTCAAGAAATTTGTTCAACTGGACTCTACTGCCAAGAATATCATCTGTGGTCACCTGACCAAAGGACAGTATGGCCGTGTGAGTGCTTTGAAGACATCTAAGATGGTCTAGGACTGGCTCTCCAAGGTCAATGAAGGCATCTCAACCCAGAGAGATCAGAGAATCAGTGTCCTTCGCAACCTCTTCAACCGCTTCAAGCGAAATGACAATGAGAATGTCCAGCACACTTTTGACCGACTCACTGACATCACAAATGAGCTTCAAGCCCTCGGCGCTACTGAGATCACCAAACATGAAGTCGTCAAGACACTATTGAGATCAGTTGATAGTTCGTTTGACATCCTAGCCCTGATGATTCAAGAACGTCCTGATTTCAAGACACTCGATCCATCTGACATACTTGAGAGGCTCAACACACATGAGTTTCAGCTTTCTGAGAAAAGAGATATCTACAGTCCAAACTATGGGGGAACTCGTGCCTTGAAGGCAAAAGCTGTCTCCTCATCTGAAGAAGAATCTGACAGCAGTTCTGATGATCCTGAAGACATTGGAAGAGAACTTGCTATGCTTGTGAAGAAGTTCCAAAAATTCACCAAGAAGAAAGGCTTCAGAAAGTCTTCCCGATCAAGCTCAAGGAATGATGAAGCTTCTGCTCACGACTACAAGAAGAAAACATGTCACAAGTGCAAGAAACCTGGCTCTGAGTGTCCACAGTGGGACAATGAGAACAAAAGGAAGAAGAAGAGCAAGGAATATGACTCTGACGACAAGAAGAAGAAGAAATACTCAAAGTCTTCGTCCAAGTCTTCCTCAAAGTCTTCATCACACAAGAAGAGCTCATCTGGCAAGGCACGTGCGTTTGTTGGCAAGGAAATGGACTCGGAGGAGGAGTCCACTTCTGAGGAGGCGGAGGTGGAGTCTGAGGAGGAGTCCGATTCAGGCGTCACAAGTCTGGCTACAATATATGTTGCCAAGTCCATCTTCAATATTGAAGACAATGACCTCGTCACCGACACCGATGCAATTGACAAGGACTACTCCGCTTCTACCTACTGCTTCATGGCACACGGTGCCAAGGTAAACACACGCACTACTCACTATCAAACATCTAGTGACGATGACTCTGATTGTGATTCAAAACCCAGCTACAAAACACTTGCTAAAATTGCAACTGAACAGCAGAAAGCTATGGAACATATTCAAAAACTGTTAGACAGAAGCGATGATCTGTTAGGTGCTGAAATGACTTGATCTGAATCCTTAATTGAAGACATAAAAAATCTACACGTTAAGTATCAGGAACTTGAAAGTCGTCATGAAACTCTCTCAACAACTCATGAAAAGTTTTCCTATGATTATCTTCAAAGGAAGCAAGATCTTGAGAAATTGAGAGCGGTTCATGAAGATCTTCAAAAGGAAAACAAGTCACTTCACTCCAAATAGATCAGTCCCGCTCAGGAAGGATTTGAACCACATGTCTTAAATGCATTGAGCGTGATAATGCTACTTCTGTTCCTGAATGTTCAACTGCTACTATTGTTGCAATATCTTCATCTTTTGATGTGGTAACTAACCCCTCTGCTGAGGATACCACTGCTATTGCTGATGAGAATGCTAGGTTGAAGACATTGCTTGAAACAGGGATGTACAAAAGTCTTAAAGGGCATCAGACACTACGTGATGTCCTCAAAAAGCAGATTCTGAACCGAAACCCGAGGAAAGAGGGTGTTGGGTTCGTAAGGAAAATGAATGCTGATGGCTCTTACTGGAAACCTGAGCAGTACCCCAAAACCATGTGGGTTGCTGCAAAGGAACCTTCAGCAGACCCATCCAATCTATCTGGCTTCACCTATGCTAACCCCATTATCATTGATGAATCCTTTGATGCAAACTATATACTGTTTAAGAATCAGAATGGTGAAGTGTTTGCCAGGTACATTGGTACTAACTGCAGGAATGGACTGCCTACGAAGAAGATCTGGGTTCCGAAAAGGTGTCTGGAGAATCTTCCTGTGAATGTCATCATGACACCTCATGTGAAGAAGACAAACCTCAGACCAAAGGCTTCATACGGTCCAAAGGCTTCATACAGACAGAGGACTCACCTGAGTCGCACTAACGCAAATGTTTTGCAGGGAAACCATACTCAGGCATATGAATATGAGAGCGGTTCGTCAAACCGCCATGTTCATAAGACCAAGAACTATTCTGCTTATTCTTATGAGTACTATTATCCGCCTGCAAGACTGTTTGCTAGGGCTCCAAAGCCAAAATTCTCAGATGCTGCACTTAGGCTTATTGCTTCTCAGCCACCCTTGAAGATGTGGGTGGCTAAGAAAGCTCAACTCTCTTTTGTAGGGAGAGGTCTCCAGCAGAAAACCAAAATCATCTGACGCCATTGCTGCGGACCTTAAACATCTTGTAGGGCGCAAGATCAAATGCCCGAATGGTCTTACTATGTACTTCGTTCCCGAATCGCTTGCTAATCTCCCTATTAGTCCTAATCTGGATCTAGGCTTTCATAACCCATTGGTTCGTCAAATGTTTTTGCTTCACTATGCTCTTGGTGAAGCCTATCCCCCTAACTACACTGTAGGGTACGACACCAGCGTCTTCAGAATGGATTATTGATAGTGGGTGTACAAATCACATGACTGGCAAAAGAAGTCTTCTTATGGACTCAACCTTACGTCCGTCCGACAAGAGCCACATCACATTTGCTGACACTGGTAAAAGTAAGGTATTGGGTCTAGGTAGAGTTGCAATCTCAAGGGATCAACACATGGACAAAGTCATGTTTGTTGAATCCCTTGGCTTCAACTTAATGTCTGTCTCAATGCTTTGCAATTTGAACATGATCGTAATATTTGGAAAATATCGTTGCCTTGTACTAATGGAATCTGACAAGTCTCTAGTGTTTGAAGGGTATCAAAAAGATGATCTGTACGTAGTAGATTTCTCAGCAGGACCACAACTTGCCGTATGTCTTCTAGCAAAAGCTTTAGAATGCTGGCTCTGGCATCGGAGGCTTGGGCATGCTGGCATGAGGAACCTTCACACCCTTGCGAAGAAGAAGGATGTCATAGGCATCGAGGGCGTCAAGTTCAAGAAAGACCACTTATGCGGTGCCTGTGAAGCAGGGAAGATGACGAGGGCCAAACATCCTTCGAAGACAATCATGACCACTACTCGACCCTTTGAACTGCTTCACATGGATCTTTTCGGTCCCACTCATTACTCAACTCTTACTACTAATCCATGCCTCTATGGCTTCGTTATTGTTGATGATTACTCTAGATACATTTGGGTGCACATAATCCTTTACAAGACTGAAGTGCAGGATGTCTTCAGACGCTTCGCCAATCGAGCTATGAACAATTATGGCGCCAAGATAAAGCACATCAGAAGTGACAATGGCACTGAATTAAAGAACACTGGCCTTGATACATATCTTGATACCTTGGGCATCACACATGAATTCTCAGCCCCGTACACGCCACAGCAGAATGGCATCGTCGAACGCAAGAACAGAACACTCATTGAGATGGCCAGAACGATGCTAGATGAATACAAGACCCCAAGAAAATTCTGGCCTGAAGCCATTGATACTGCATGCCATACAATCAATCGTGTTTATCTTCACAAGCTTCTGAACAAGACATCCTATGAGCTCCTTACTGGCAAGAAGCCAAATGTCAGTTACTTCAGAGTATTTGGCGCAAGGTGCTGGAATAAGGACCCACATCACACCTCAAAGTTTGCACCAAAAGCACATGAGGGTTTTATGCTTGGATATGGAAATGATTCGCACTCCTACAAAGTCTTCAATCTCTTTCATTACAAAGTGGTTGAAATAGTGGATGTGTGGTTTGATGAGACCAATGGTTCACAAAGAGAGCAACTACCAAATGTGCTAGATGAAGTTCCATCCAGTGAATCAATCAAGCTAATGGGAACTGGAGAAATTATACCTTCTAAAGCTTATCCTGAAGAAGAACTTATCATCTCAACACCTGATCAACATGAAGACAATGCTCAGCCTGAAGACATTCCTTCTAACAACGACAATGATCAGCAAGAGCAAAGTCTTCGCCCTGTACATCCTCGCGTTGCCAATGAAGTGCAGATTGAAAGAATAATTGATAGCATCAATGCACCCGGTCCACTCACTCGTTCAAGAGCAGCTCAGCTAGCAAATTTCTGTGGGCACTTCGCATTCGTCTCACTAACAGAACCCAAGAAAGTTGAAGAAGCCTTCATGGAACCTGAATGGATTCAAGCTATGCAAGAAGAGCTTCAACAGTTCGAGCTGAATAATGTATGGGAACTAGTTAAGCATCCTGATCCACGGAAGCACAATATAATAGGCACCAAATGGATATACCGCAACAAGCAAGATGAGCATGGTCAAGTTGTCAGAAACAAAGCTCGTCTCGTTGCTCAAGGATATACTCAAGTGGAAGGCATTGACTTCGATGAAACATTTGCTCCTGTGGCTAGACTTGAAGCCATACGCATACTGCTAGCCTATGCAAATCATCACAACATACTTCTATATCAAATGGATGTGAAGAGTGCTTTTCTCAATGGCAAGATTGAAGAAGAAGTGTATGTTGCACAACCGCCTGGCTTTGAAGATCCAAAACATCCTGACATGGTATACAAGCTCAACAAGGCACCGTATGGCCTCAAACAAGCCCCTCGGGCCTGGTATGACACACTCAAATACTTCCTGAAGAGCAAAGGCTTCATACCTGGTTCCCTAGACCCCACTCTCTTCACGAAGACATATGATGGTGAACTTTTTGTGTGTCAAATATATGTGGATGACATTATCTTCGGCTGCACCAATCAGAAGTACAGTGAAGAGTTTGGATATATGATGCAAGAGCAATATCAGATGTCCATGATGGGAGAGCTGAAGTTCTTCCTCGGTCTTCAAATACGACGACAACGCAACGGCATCTTCATATCTCAAGAGAAGTATCTCAAAGATTGCCTGAAGAAGTTCGGTATGCAAGACTGCAAAGGCTTCACAACACCAACGCCAGCCAAACATCATTTGGGTCCCGACGACAATAGTAAAGAGTTCGATCAAAAGGTATACCGCTCCATGATTGGTTCTTTACTTTATCTATGTGCATCTAGGGCAGATATTATGCTTAGTGTTTGCATGTGTGCTCGATTTCAAGCGGCACCAAAGGAGTCGCATCACTTAGCTGTGAAGCGAATTCTTCGATATTTGGCTCACACCCCAACTCTAGGATTATGGTATCCAAAGGGCTCAGAGTTTGATCTGGTTGGATTCTCGGATGCTGACTATGCTGGTGACAAAGTTGATCGCAAGTCTACATCAGGCACATGTCACTTTCTGGGACGATCACTTGTATGTTGGTTTTCAAAGAAGCAGAACTGTGTATCTCTCTCCACTGCTGAATCTGAATACATTGCTGCTGGATCTTGCTGCGCTCAGCTTTTGTGGATGAAGCAAACACTCAAGGACTATGGCATTCATCTGAAGCAAGTGCCACTTTACTGTGACAACGAAAGCGCCATCAAGATCGCCAACAACCCAGTTCAGCACTCGAAGACAAAGCACATTGAAATTCGTCATCACTTTCTCAGAGATCATGTTGTGAAGGAAGATATTGATATCATACACGTCAACACTGAAGAGCAATTGGCAGATATCTTCACCAAGCCCTTGGATGAGAAGAGATTTTGCAAGTTATGGTGTGAGCTAAATATCCTGGAATCCTCAAATGTCCTTTGATCAGGCACACATCCTAACCCTTATGCATATTGATGACTTAGATGTGCAAAAGATGAAGTAAAGTATATCTTCAATCAATGAAGACATACATTCTAAGTGTGAATAAATTAATGTGGATTTTGACTTCGGAGCGCCACGATAGTTTTGCGCCGTGTCTGTGTCTAATACTTCCTATACAGTAGGTAACGCCACCACCAAATGTTCTATTTTGAAGTGTTTCACTCATGGCGTTACCTTGCAATGTCTTCACATTTGGTTTGGCTTCGATCTCAACATATCTTCATGATTATCTTGACTATGTTGATTATATATATATATTAGTGTTCTGTCCTCTACAGCATTCACTTATAGCTATGTCTTCATTGTTGAATCTTTTGAACTAAGTGAATGTGATCGGACCCTAACCTCTCTATGCTTTCTATCTCAAATTCTATCTCTCCAAATCATATGCATTCTATTGAAACTGTCGAATGTCTTCTCTGCGTCCTTGTCAGCAGAAGATACAGAGACAACCATTAAGTCTGTTTTCAATGCTCATTCCTCCACATGAAGTAGGAACGACCACCCGACAATCAAGGCGTGCGTGGGACGTGGAACAAACCCCAAAATTCCGCATAATGGCCACGTGTTCCTCAGATGCGAATCGCCAGGGGCACCTATGTAATAGTGTAGTGCTGCCCATGTACCTATAAATACACACTTCATAGCAGTCATTATCTCTTCTTCCACTCTCGCACGAACCCTAGCGCCACCGCTAGCCCTTGACGACGCCGGCGACGAAGCGCTTCGCTGCCGCAACCTCTCCGACGCCGTCTTCACGCCGACCGCGGACATCGTCCTCTCTGCCGTCGCCATAGGTGTCCTCCGTCGCCAAGTTAGGGCACGGAAGATCGAACTGCTTGGCCTCATCTTCCACTTCGTCTAGCAGTTCTTAGTGTGGTAAATAAAACTTCCTTTTTACAGCACCGTTGATCCTATGGATTTGTCACTTTCTACCACAAGAAGTTTCTATTCACACAAGTTAGATCTCTCTCATACTGCATCTCATAACATGCCTAGTATATTCACTTATGCTTCACAAAGTAGTTAGATTCCTCACTTGTACTGATTTGTGGATTCGTACAAATCTGGAACCAACTCCTTATCTATGAGTGAATGTCTTTGCAAAATGAGGTCAATGTCTTCTAAACTGATTTATCTTCAAAATCTTCTGAGAATGCATATGACCTCTTCCCCTTCCCTCGCACCTTAATGCTATCACAGGTACATGTCCGTGGGAGAATCCTTTGGTTCTCATAGTCTGCATTCATTTGCAGAATTCTTACAGCATCACATTAATTCTCCCGAAGCCAGTTCCTGTTGGTCCAGCAAGCGAAAACCTTTGAAGCCTTTGAACGTGTTGAAGCCTTTCAAGTTAAAGTTTATGGCTTCAGAGAAAGCAGCAAGGAAGGGTGGCAGAAAGCGTCGTGGAGAAACATCCAGAGATCTGCCAGATGAACTCTCAGAACTGTACAAGACAGATCCTGAAGAGGATTACAATCAGCGCAAGACCCGAATCCAATGGATTCGAAGATATTGGGCAGAACAATGGTTCAAATACCGATTTGTAACCCAAGAATATGCTGAGAAAAATGCCATCAAGAGACCGTGGGGAGACATCCAATACAAGAATCTTCTACCCAGGTCCAGAGATGAAGCCATTGCTCAAGGCTTCTATCCTTGCATGGTCCGTGGGCCACAGCCAGCTGATGCACACCCATCGTCACTACTATGGTGTCGTGACGACAATCTGTTCAAGCTCAACTTCCAGTTTGCCCAGAACTCAGCGAAGCAGAACAAGAAGACTTTGGGGTTAGACTTCAACCCTGGTCCCTCAGCACCAAGGGCAGATGACACACGAGATGTAGAACCCAATGTCATCAGTCCTTTCCACAACCTTGAAGGCCTCATCACCCGCATCTTAGTTCAAGGGACTGCAGTGAATGAGCCTGCAGCTGACGCTGAATCAGAAGAAGCTCCTGCACCGCCGAAGACAAAGAAGATGAAGAAGCCTAAAGCTTCAAAGCCTGCCCCCTCACCAAAAATCTCAAGGGCGAAGCCACTGGCAACTGCACCTCCTGAAGACAGTGTGCAGTCCGAAGACTTATCTCGCATCTCCAAGCCCTAGAAAGTCAAGATGCCTCTGCCTCACACCGGACAAGAGCTAACTGCTGCTGCCATTCTGCGCAATGACGACATTGATCTATCAAGTGATGAAGATCTAGCAGATGACGCTCTTGAGCAACTCATCAAGAGCAAAGAAGAAGCAGAAATCTTCAATGATCTGCCTCTCTTTGATGTGACCATCATTCACAACTTCATTGACGAGTGGTTTGACACGCCAAACATCAGCTTTGAAGATCTACAGCTACCAATTGGCCTTAGTGTCGCCTTCCAAGGCGCCATTGCTTCAGAACTCGCTATTGCCCAGCGCATTGTTGAACTGAAGCAAAAGATTGACTATGAAAAGGCTCAGTTCAAGAAGCATATGGCCAAGCTCAGCGTGCAGGAAGTGAAGAACTTCAAGAGTATGATGCACGAGCTCAAGGAAGCCTTTGTAAATAAATGTGCAGAAGCTCAGGGTTCGCGTGAGCGCATGAAGACTCTGGCTGACAGATGTGTGCAAGCCTATAGTGAGGCTGAGAAGCGCAAGGCCCTTGGGCGTCCTGGCATCGACCCCAGGATGGCCGGAAAGAAGAAGAAGAAGCCTGCTACGGCTGAACCTGACGCTCCAAGGCAGGAAGCAGTTCCTATTGTCTTCCCAACTAAAATGACTGGCTCGAAGCCAAAAAGAAGGTCAACAGCTTCAGAGCTCAAGAAGACAAGGACTGGTGAGGCTGAAGCTAGGAAGAGGAAACATTCTGAAGCCTCTCCAACTGCCCCCTCCAAGAAGAAGAGGAAGACCAAGAAAGATCGGGCAGCTCCCACAGAGCCCTTGATAGTTGAACCCATTTCTATGGTCTATCCTGAAGCTGAACGCCATGAACGCCAACTGACTATCCATGAGCCTGCTTCCACAGAGGCTCATGAAGCTGAAGACTTTCCAGTAGCTGATCCCATCGCTGCTGAAGACATTGGTCAACATGACAATGTAGAAGACGGTGCAGTCCTTCCTCAGAACAGCGAACTCATCAGCATTGGTCGTCCACTAACGCCAATTGCAGAGGATGCTTCATGGGCAGATCGCCCACAAGAGGAAGAAGACTATGAGGCCCAACCCACTCCAACTCCACAGGCGTCGCCCGCGTTGCGCAGGCTTCACAAAGGTCCAAGGCCTCAAGTCTCTGCTGAAGACAATCCGGCTGCATCAGCCGCGGAAGATGAAGTCCCACAAGTTGCCACTCCACTGTACCACCAAGAAGCAGTTCTCAAGGAGAACGTGCTTGAAAATCTTGCGCCTGCCACAACCACCAATGAAGCTAATGTGGAGCCCTCCCCAACGGAGAAAGAAGACAGTGAAGCCACTGATCCCTTCACTTATGTTCCTGAGTCTGCTGCCGGTCCACAGTTCGACTATCATGTTGAGCACAGGCCTCAGGTACAGAAGCCAATCCCAAGATTGCCAAGGTTCCCAGGTCCTACATCAGCACCTGGCTCCTTCAATATCAATGGCTTTAGGGCAGACAACACATTCTTCGATAGCTCCAGGAACCCCTACTCAAGGGAAAGGATATCATCTGATCAGTTCTGGAGGTATCCTCAAGGAAGCTATTACTCATGCATTCTTTACAACCAAGGTCGCATCTTCCCACACAAGCGCCTTGACATTGAAGCCATAGCTGGTCTGCCTTGTCTAGAAGAAGCTTTGGATTGCTTCAAGGAAGTTGGACTGCTTTCGTTCGTTACTGACCAAGAGCATTGGAATGAAGAGCTGCTGCTCCAATTCTATGCCACACTTCACATCCGCGGGTATAGCAGAGATCCGAAGACTTGGGTCCTGGAGTGGATGACCAGAAATGTTCATCATGAAGCCAATGCATTTGACATCATTGAGCTCACTGGTTTGCCCACTCCTGGCGATCTCTACGAGCATGGCTGTCAGCTGCACAGTGAAGCTATTGAGAGCATCTTTAAGAGGCCGGAATCTGATATGAGTCAGATGCTCAGCATGATGAAGCCATTGCCCCAAGATGCTGCTTATCCAACAGAGTTCTTCGTTGAAGACCTTGAGTATCTTCCACGAACCATCTATCACATCATCAGGCGAACTCTCTGGCCCATCAAAGGGCACTCTCCAAATGCCAAGCTTGAGGGTGCAATGAAGACTTTGGTCTTCTATATTCTTCATGGAAAATGCTTCAATGCACATGACTTATTCATCCGCCAACTTGCTACATCGGGCTCTGATCTGTTTGGCTTGAAGTTCTACGCTCCATGGGTAATACGGCTAATTAAACTTCACTCCGATATCTCATATCAGCCATCTGCTCACAATCATAGGATTTTTCTGCATGATGTGGATATGTCTACTGAAGCCATCTATCCTGATCCTGCAAAGGAACCTTTAAGTCTCAGAATGCAGAGCATCAGAGTTTCTCACAGAACATTGAAGGAGTTGAAGCAGTCACTCGGGTGTATCCTTTGGCTGGCACTACACGTGCACCACACCCTGTGTCTACTGAAGCCACTAATAGTACAACTGCTCCAAGACCCAAGAAGTGCACTCATGTTCTCAACGACCGAGAGCTTCTTGTGGCTCTTCATCAGAAACAGGATAGGCATCATGACTGGCTGAAGCGTCAGATGAAAAGCCTCTTGGTGGAAGTTAATCGCATTCGCAATCTTGCCACCAAGAATGCTTTCGTTGCCCATGAAACCTGTCGCCGTACATGGAAAGGGCTAACGATGATGTGTTCTGAAGATGATCTCCAAGAGGATGGCTTCACAGAGCGATTCAAGTTTGACTCCACACCTCCTCGAAGAGCTGTGCTGCTAGGAACTCACCCCTTGAAGACTCTGAGTTCTCTTCATCTGCTGCAACAGTGACTGCCAGAGTTATCGAGGATGAAGATGATGCTACTTCACCACCACCTCCTTCAGCACGCTTCAACTCTGCTCCAAGCTCTTCAGCACCGCCAAACACCACCAACGACCCTGCTACTTCACCTACTCCATATGGGAACGAGTAGATGCTCTATGTCTTCAAACCTTTTTGGTCCTTACTGACAAAAGGGGGAGAAGCATATGAGGTTGATAGTCTTCAAGCGGGTCCATATGGGCGGGTGCTTTATATTTTGCTTCGTGCTTACAACTCTCGTTTTGCTACATTTGGTTCTTTGAGTTGTAACACTTAAACTCGATGGTCGTATGCTACTTATCTGCCACTTTGTTTTGCGATGATAAATTCCGCATGTGCGACGATAAATTCCGCACTTAGATCATTCTGCAGACGTCCATTTTCCATTATGCATGTCATTATCTTCATATACTTTCACATGCATAGTGGATTGTCATCATAAGTTGAAGTGGATCTCCACAAGTACAACCTGCCATGTGCATTTGCATTCCAAAAGCAAATTACCTATATGCACATCTTCAGGGGGAGCCTTTGCCACTTATGATGACAATCCCCTATCCTTTACAATTTCACATATTTTATTCCCCGTTGAGAACTTCAACTAGTTTGTCATCAATCACCAAAAAGGGGGAGATTGTAAGTGCATCTAGTGCCACCCCTAGTTGGTTTTGGAGTATTGATGACAAACCTAGTTGAGGGACTAATGTGTTTGTGAGAATTGCAGGATAACACAGGTAGAAGTCCCTCATTGATTCGGTTTTCCTACCAGAGATGACCCCTAAAAATGTAAGAAGACATTGAAGTCAAAGGTGGTATGTGAAGACATTCACATTGAAGACTATGACAAGAGAAGACATCGCATGAAGACTATGGAGCGCGAAGACTTAGTTCTTTCGTCGTTCTTTTTCTTCTTTGTCGAGTCATAGGAACCACCGTACTGTTAAGTAGGGTCCAAGTGAACCAGTCAGAATGACTGAAGTGATGCTTAACCAAAATCCTATGTCTTCGAGTGAAGACTATGAGAGCAAATCTTGTCCAGAGTTGGATAAATCAACTTTGCTTGTAGCTCAAGTAAAGTTGTCGTGTGTGTCTGAAACCTGACCCTTGGAACACGTGTCAGTTCCTTAGTGACCCAGGGTCATTTTGGACAAATCAGGTCGGGTTGCCAAGTGGCTATAAATAGCCCACCCCCACAACCATAAACGGTTGGCTGCTCAGATTGAGAGTACGGCTTTTGTCGTTTGAGAACAACCCACCTCGAAGCCTTTGAGAGAGAATTCCTTGCGAGGATAAAGCCCTAACCACCCAGAGCCAAAGAGAATTGGGCATCACTTAAGTCTTCTTGTCTGTGTGATCTGAAGACTTATTACACTTGAGGACTGTGCATCCTCCAGCCGGTTAGGCGTCGCGTTCTGAGCTTCCAAGAGACATTGTGGATTGCCGGTGAACGAAGTCTGTGAAGGTTTGGGAGTCTACCTTGAAGACTTACCAGAGTGATTGGGCGAGGTCTGTGTGACCTTAGCTCAAGGGGAATACGGTGAGGACTGGGTGTCCTGAGCTGCGTGTTCAGGACTGGGTGTCCGGGACTGTGTGTCCTAAGGTTTAAATACCTAGCCGCCCAAACCAGACGTACAGTTGTCACAGCAACTGGAACTGGTCCAACAAATCATTGTCTTCAACGAGTCACTGGTTTCATCTTCCCTTCCCTTTACTTACTGTTGCTCCTTGTGAAGTCATTGTATGTTTGCACTATCTTTTGTCTTCACTGAGTGACTGCATGCTCTGTATGGCTTCATAATATCTTCCTACCTGATCCTTACTACATTGCTGCTATTAAGTCATTGTGCTTTCACTTCATTGAACACTTGACTATGGCTTGCCTAGTGTAGTCTACCTTCCGCTGCATGGTAATAGGTTTATTTCTATCGTTTGTCTTCATAACTTCCACGTTTTGAAGACTTTCATAAAAATCTCCTATTCACCCCCCCTCTAGTCGATATAACGCACTTTCAAGATGTCACTCAAGGATAAGGAGGAGCTCCATAACAAGTCAAGTGGTGCTTACAAAGCCTCATGTGAAGCTCCCACATCATCAAGTGAGAAACAAACCTTCAATGAAGAATTGAGCCTAATGGTGAAGAACTTCAACAAGTTCTACAAGAGTAGAAGCAAGGAAAGAAGTTCCAAGTCAAGGTCCTACAATGACAAAAGATCTTCTAGTCGAGAGCGAAACTGCTACAATTGGGGAAGACCCGGACACTACTCCAATGAGTGTACGACTCCCCAAAAGAGAAGAGAAGATTCTCCCAAAAGAAGAAGTAGAAGAGAAGAATCACCATCAAGGGAGAGAAGGAGTAGGGATGATTGATATTAACGAAGACACCCTCGGAGAAGCAAGGATTTAGAAAGGAACTACAAGTCATCAAGGAGCTACACAAAACGAAGACATCAAGCTCATTGTGGTGAATGGGTATCCGGCTCCGACTCCGACAATGACTCCGAGAGAAGCTATCACACCGACTCTGAATATACTCAAGATGAAGGTGTTGCCGGACTAGCACTTGTGTCAACCAACTCCTACGACATATTTGATTCACCAAATGAAGGAATTGGAATATGCTTCATGGCCAAAGGTCCAAAGGTATCACACCCCGAGTATGTTGATTTCAATAGTGATGAAGATGACTTTGTTAGGTGATGATGAGTTACTTGTTGACAACTATAGTGATGAATACTATAATGAAACGAATGACAATAATAAGGAGAAGATTGAGTCTCTAACTAAATAACTAAACACTCTTAAGTTAGCTCAAGAAACTATCTTAGGAGATCATCGAGAACTTTTAAGGACTCATGAGAAATTACGTTTTGAGAAGCTCAATCTTGAGCAAGAGCATGAGTTCTTAAAGGCAATCAATGATGATCTTCGCAAGAAAAGTTCTTCTTACATTGCCAAGCATTTACTCTTATCCACTTACATGCCTCAAGTCAAGTCTAGTAACAAGAACAAGAAAGATTCTTCCTCTAGTAGTAACAATAATCATGCTAAATCCAATGTTGTTGCTTCTAGTAGTTCTCTTGATTCCACTAATGATTCTCTTAGCCAAGTTACACTTGAGCAAGAAAATAGCTTATTGAAGGGAATTATAGAGAAAGGTGCTTACAAGAGCCTTGCCGCGAGTAAGCAATTCGAGGAAATTTTACGCAAGCAAGGAAGGCACCGGAAGAATCAAGGTTTTGGTTTTGAATGAAAGTTCAATGCCAATGGAGTTGAGTGGGAAGAAGATCAATACCCCAAGACGAAGTTTGTTCCTCAACAAGAGAAGTATGATCCTACTTCATCCAAAGGGACACAAGCTCAAGATGATCTTCCACCATAAGACCACAAGCAAAAAGGCAAGGACAAGCTTCAAGAGGAAATTGATGCATTTGAAGAAGCTCCTAAGGCCTTGGTCAAGTGGGTTTCCAAGACTACATCAAGTTGCACTTCATCAAGTACAACTACAACTCCGAGGATTCCCATCAAGATGGTGTGGATCCCGAAGAAGAAGAACTAGAGATTTCTTGAGGGTGACTCCGCCAATATACTTCACCCTTATCATTTTGGCAAGAACAAGTGCAATCAACTTCCACATCTTGCACTAGTTCAAGGAGTCACAAACCCTCTTGTTGGTAAGACAAGGGACAAGGTAACCTAAAGCTTTCATAGACATCATCTTGTGTGTGCATCACTCTATGTCTATGGATATCCTTGTTTGTTCCTTGTGGGACTAACCCATGTAAGTATTGAAAGTGCAACTCACTCCAAAGGATAGCTTCAAATGATCTACATCAACATAGAGCATCCACATCTTAAACACCTACATGAAGTCATCATCGACAAAACCCAAGGTTAGTTCATCCCTCTTAGGGGGGATCTCACATCTAGGGGGAGCTTTACTCTAACAATTGAGTTAAAGCAACTCTAATGGTGTGAACACAACAACGCTTTATGTAAACGATGAGAATGACCTATGATCAAATGTGCTTAAACGATGAGAATGACCTATGATCAAATGTTCTCATTGACTCCTAAGTCAATATACTCATATATAGATGACGTAGTCATCGCCACTTGCTTGATAGATGCTAGAATTGCTTGTGCATGCTTTGCCACATATTTCATTTGCCATTTTATTGTGTGAGCATGTTGGTTGCATAATTTACTCATTCGAGGACATCCACTTGTTGTTTTGATTGATTGGTTTCTTTTTCTTTTGACCAAGTGGATGGACAAGAATGCCTAAGAACCTTCTCTAGCTATTTATGCTTTTCTCGTCTCAAAATCTATTCATGCTGCATCATAAAATTTGATCAAGTCAGATTCGAACCACTCCGTGTGAGGAGCACTCGGAGTCCCTGATTTGTCATAGACTTAAACTTCCAAAACTTATTTGTGCGTTCCGGTCTGACCGATTCACCCATTTCGGTCATACCGAGATCACTAAGTCGATCTAGGTTTTCTACCTCGGTGCAACCGATTCGAACCTTTCGGTCACCCCGAGTTTCAGTAACTGCTTGAAGTTATGAATCTCGGTGCCACCGAGTTGTTCCACTCGGTGACACTGACAGGGTCGGGCTATATATACCCACGGGTCAAAATTTGGAAAACTTTCCGAACCTCCTTGACCCGTGCTTAGCCCGTTCTGCCTCCAGGGTCTCTGGATCGTCTTCCCCATCGCCAGCCGCCTCTTGCCGCTGGTCTCCGCCGCTGTCAACGGGAATCAACCCCACCGTTGCCGCCGTAGCGAGTTCATCGCCGACTAGGGAATGAACTCGATCACTGTGCTGTTCTATCTCCGATTCCCCAGCACATTGCTTTGCCATGTATCTTGCCACGACTGAGATCATTCTATCCAGTCAAAACACTCCGTAGTTTAGTCGTGAATTAAGAATTTAGGGTTAGGTTTCCGCCAAAACCATCTCAGACCCACCGAGTTGTGGAACTCGGTACCATCGATTCGGCTTAGGCCATTGCACATGTGGTTCTCGGTCTGACCGAGAATTGCAAATCGGTGTGACCGAGTTCAGGACTTTGTGAAACCCTAGCAGTCTCGGTGCCACCGAACTGTGACTTGGTCTGACCAAGTTCACTAGTTTAGGCTCCAACAGCTGCTTCGGTATCACCGAGTTTACAAATCGGTTGATCCGAAATGCTTCTTGTGGAAAACTAAAACTAAGTTTTTGACTCATTCTTTTGCAAAAATCTCTGCATTTTGTGATCCTCATCCACTCTGCTGTCAGTGTTTGCAATATGTCTGATCAGAGTGATAGTCAGAACATGTCAGAGGAGCAGGTTCACCTGAGTGAGGGCACTAGTCCCTCTAGCAGTTCAGATGATGGTAGCAGGAGCACCCCAAGCAACTTACCCAAAGCTGCCACCAGGGCCAGAAAGAAGAAGACCTCTGAATCTGAGGATGAAGACTATGTGGCAGTTGAGGATGAGGCCACTTCTAAGAAGAAAGTGGTTAAGAAGGAGTATAGCACTGTTGCTGCCACCAAGCCATGCATGAAGCAAAAGGTTCCTGCAAAGAGAATTCCAATGTCTAAGGCCAGAGCATCTACTCAAGTCCCTTTGGAATCTGAACCCAAAGAGGCTGCTGCAGAAGGGAAGAAGAGGAAGGAGAAGGTCGAAAAGACCACTACTAGAGTGCTTGGGAGATCCTCAATCATGAGAGAGTCTGAAGAGGAAGAGGAAGAGGAAGAAGATGTTGCACTAGCACCCAAAGCTCAGAAGCTTATGGGTGATGCCATCAGGGCAGGGGATGTTCCATCTAAGCCAAAGACTACTCCAAAGGTTGCTGCTCCAGTTCCAAAGCCAAAACCAAAGAGGAGCACCAGGAACATCCCTGCTGAGGAAAAGAACAAGGCCCCAGTGCCTGAAGCTGAAATGGAAGAAGAAGATAATGAGTCACATGTCTTGAGGAAGCTGAAGCCAAAAATCCCAGATCATAATGATGCTCATCCAGTTGCTGAGAACATGAAGATAAGGAAGGACTCAGGTCTGAGGCTATGGAGAGAGTCAGATCCATATGCCACCAGGAGAAGGACTGCTGTGGATTACAGGTTCCATACAAAGGAACATCAAGACTTCTATGAGACCATCTTGCTTGACAAGAAGCCCATAGTGTGTGACATGAGATGGGTCGACTGGGACTACATCAAGGACAATGAGGATCACTATCCAGGTGTACATGATAGTTTCAAGGCTTGTGGAGTCGATGAGTTTGTGGCTCAGAAGCTCACAAAATGGAATGATGAGCTCATCATGCAGTTCTACTCCACAGCTCATTTCTACCTAGATGGAAGGATAGTCTGGATGTCTGAAGGTACGAGGTACCAGTCCACGGTTGCTGAATGGGCGAAGTTGATCAATGCCCCAAAAGAGAGTGAAGATGACTTGGATGTCTATGCCAACAGGAAGAAGGATCACAACACAATGGCACACATGTACAAGGAGATCCCAGATGCTGCTCTTGAGACACATAAGTTTGGATCTGTGCATTACCTTTTGTCAGGCTTGCCAACCATCAACTGGATCCTCAGGCACACTCTCTTGCCAAAGTCAGGTGATCACAAGATGATCAGAGGCCATGCAATAAAATTGCTTCATATCTTTGATGTCCCACAAAAGTTCAAAGTCATGAGCCTTATAGTTGAAACTATCAAAAGGACAACTGCAGATCAGAAGAGGAGTTGTGGGTATGCCCCACAGATCCAGGAGCTGATCAAATCCAAGATGGGCACTGGTACATATCTGCTAGACAAGGAGCACATGCCTATCTATCCAGACTTTGAGGACAACACTGTGGTTATGAATGAGGATGAACCATCTTCTGTGCACGCACAAGCCAAGAAGGAGAAGGCAAAAGCTGAAAAGGCTGCAAGGATGCCAACTACTGAAGAAGCATCTCAGTATCTCCTGAAGAGCAAGCAAGATCAGCTTGGCTACCTGATTGCATCCACTCTGAGGATTGATAAGGGACTGGCCACCCTGACTCAAAACCAGGAGATCTTGGGAAGAATCATGGAACAAAAGTTCTATGACTTGGATGTGAAGGTAACTGAGATTCAGTCTGTTGTGGAGCAACTTCAAGATGATATGCAGGAGAGGAAGGGCAAGACAACCAATGATGCATTTGCCAGAGTGCCTAGAGCTCAGAGGTCTACTGCAGTGCCTATTCCAGACACCAGAGCCACGTCATCTACACCAGCTACAACTTTTGTGCCACCAGCTCCAGCACCTACTCCATCAGCTCCATCTACTTCGACTGAAGCCTTCGTTCTTGGAGTTATCCGGACACC
This sequence comes from Triticum dicoccoides, assembly GCF_002162155.2. Lineage (NCBI taxonomy): Eukaryota > Viridiplantae > Streptophyta > Magnoliopsida > Poales > Poaceae > Triticum > Triticum dicoccoides. Next base: position 159,970,692 of record NC_041382.1, on the reverse strand, counting down.
ACCACCTGAAGACCAAGCCTGAGAGAAAATTTAGTGCTATGCATTTTCTAGGAACTTTTTGGTAACTTGTTGCCAAAGGGGGAGAAAAATGTATAGATCATAGGCTTCGAGAGAGAGAGCGTTGCTTTTTATTCTCTCTTTGGTGGTTGAACTTTATTTGCTTTGCCTGTTTCAGATACTTTTTGTCTGTGTGATACTTGGATGATCATGTGTTTGATCATATGCCACCTTAATGCTTGTTGGATGATATTATCATTTTATCCCTATATGATCATTCACTTTGCTTGGTGATGAGTGCATGTATTTAATTATTATCATTTTGAGCGCTCCACCAAGATGTATGTGACATGGAAGAGTAACCCATGAGCCTAATTCTCTGTGCATTTGCAGTCCAAAGCAAATCATAAACTATGCACAAATTTAGGGGGAGCTCTTGCTTTTCACATACTTCTCAAAGCGACACTGTTTTTCACTCTTATTATCATTTGTCGAAGCTTTGATCTATATGTTGTCATGAATTACAAAAAAGGGGGAGATTGAAAGTGCAACTATCCCTAGGTGGTTTTGATAATTCCTAACAACATATAGCTCATTGAGCTAATGCTATTCCAAGATTAATATTTCAGGAAAAGCTCAATGAATGGCATGGCATGGATGAGGAATGTGGACCCCACAAAATATTAAGGACAAAAAGATTGGCTCAAGCTCAAAGCTCAAGACTCTACATTTTATATTTTAGTGATCCAAGATCACATTGAGTCTATAGGAAAAGCCAATACTATCAAGGAGGGATGAGGTGTTGTTTAATGAGGTTCTTGCTTCATAGTGCTTAGTGATATGCTCCAAAACCCTCAACTACCTTCCCTCATCCACATATGACCTAAACCAAAAGTCAAACTTGTCCCTACCGATTATTTCTATCCGGCGCCACCGAGTTTCAAATGTTATAGCCACTGCCACAAACCCTAGGCAAATCGGTCTCACCGATAGGGATTTCGGTCACACTGAGATGGGGTTGTAATCTCTCTGTTTCCCTTCATAACGTTTCGGTCCTACCGAGATGAGCGATCGGTCCCACCGAGATTGCAATGTAAACTCTCTGTTTCTCTTTCGTAACATTTCGGTCCCACCGAAATGAGCGATCAGTCCCACCGAGTTTACCTGACCAACTCTCTGGTTAGCTTATTACCAAAATCGGTCCCATCGAGTTTGTGCAATCAGTCACACCGAGATTACGTTATGCCCTAAGCCTAACCATATCGGTCCTACCGAGTTGCATCCCAGCCCCACCGAAAACCCTAACGGTCACTAGGTTTGCTAAATCGGTCCGACCGAGTTTTTCACTTCGGTCTCACCGATATTGGTAAATTGTGTGTAATAGTTATTTTTTGTGTGGAGGCTATATATACCCCTCCACCCACTCTTCATTCATGGAGAGAGCCATCAGAACATACCTACACTTCCAACCTATATTTTCTGAGAGAGAACCACCTACACTTGTGTTGAGACCAAGATATTCCATTCCTACCATATGAATCTTGATCACTAGCCTTCCCCAAGTTTCTTTCCACTCAAATCATCTTTCCACAAAATCCATATCCTGTGAGAGAGAGTTGAGTGTTGGGGAGACTATCATTTGAAGCACAAGAGCAATGAGTTCATCATCAACACACCATTTGTTACTTCTTGGAGAGTGGTGCCTCCTAGATTGTCTAGGTGTCACTTGGGAGCCTCCGACAAAGATTGTGGAGTTGAACCAAGGAGTTTGTAAGGGCAAGGACATCGCCTACTTCGTGAAGATCTACCGCTAGTGAGGCAAGTCCTTCGTGGGCGATGGCCATGATGGGATAGACAAGGTTGCTTCTTCGTGGACCCTTCGTGGGTGGAGCCCTCCGTGGACTCGTGCACCCGTTACCCTCCGTGGGTTGAAGTCTCCATCAACGTGGATGTACGATAGCACCACCTATCGGAACCACGACAAAAACATCCGTGTCTCCAATTGCGTTTGAATTCTCCAAACCCTTCCCTTTACATTCTTGCAAGTTGCACGCTTTACTTTCCGCTACTCATAGACTCTTTGCATGCTTGCTTGAATTGTGTTAAGATTGCTTGACTTGTGCTAAGTTAGCTAGAATCTGCCAAAGACTAAAATTGGGAAAAGGATAGACTTTTATTTTGTCAATTAGTCTAATCACCCCCCCTCTAGACATACTTTTGATCCTACACCTAGTCATGCACGGGCCGAACACCGTAGACGGACTCCATTGGATCTACGTCATGATGCGGCCCGATATAGAGGCACCGCACACCCTCTTTGCTTCACTGACGAAGTAATGGATCACGAATTCCCAGAAGGGTTTAAACCTGTAAATATCGAATCATACAATGGAACAACTGACCCTGATAACCCACAAGTAGAGGGGATCGCAACAGTTTTTGATAAGTAAGAGTGTCGAACCCAACGAGGAGCTAAAGGTAGAACAAATATTCCCTCAAGTTCTATCGACCACCGATACAACTCTACGCACACTTGATGTTCGCTTTACCTAGAACAAGTATGAAACTAGAAGTACTTTGTAGGTGTTGTTGGATAGGTTTGCAAGATAATAAAGAGTACGTAAATAAAAGGTAGGAGCTGTTTAGGTTAAGAAACAATAAAGTAAATATAGCGAGTGTGGAAAAGTGGTGGTAGGAGTTGCAAAATTTCTCCTTAAGCAATTGACTACTTTACTAGACTGATAGCAAGTATTATGTGGGAGAGGCCACTGCTAGCATGTTATCCCTGACTTGGAATTCTATGCACTTATGATTGGAACTATTAGCAAGCATCCGCAACTACTAATGTTCATTAAGGTAAAACCCAACCATAGCATTAAGATATATTGGTCCCGTTCAATCCCGTATGCATCAATTTCTATGCTAGGTTGAAGCTTCTGTCACTCTTGCCCTCCAATACATAGTCCTATCAACATACAACTAACCCTAGGGTGTGATCCACGCACGCAATCATATGATGGGAAACAAAGGATAGAAACATAACCACAAGAAAATTAAATCAATCATAGCAATTCATCAACCACTGACAGGACAACGAAAATCTACTCAGACATCATAGGATGGCAACACATCATTGGATAATAATATGAAGCATAAAGCACCATGTTCAAGTAGAGGGTACAGCGGGTTGCGGGAGAGTGGACCGCTGTAGATAGAGGGGGGAAGGTGATGGAGATGTTGGTGAAGATGGCGGAGGTGTTGGTGTAGATTGCGGTGATGATGATGGCCCCCGGTGGCACTCCGGTGCCACCGGAAGAGAGGGGGAGAGAGCCCCCCTCCTTCTTCTTCTTCCTTGACCTTCTCCCTAGATGGGAGAAGGGTTTCCCCTCTGGTCCATGGCCTCCATGGCACGGGAGGGGCGAGAGCCCCTCCGAGATTGGATCTGTCTCTCTGTCTCTCTCTGTTTCTGCGTTCTCAGATTCTTCCCTTTCACCGTTTCTTATATTCCCGGAGATCCGTAACTCCGATTGGGATGAAATTTTAACACGATCTCTATCCAGATATTAGCTTTCTTGCTGCGAAAGAAGGGCATCAGCCGCCTTACGGGGTGGCCACGAGGGTCAGGGGCGCGCCGGACACCCTGGGGCGCGCCCCCCTACCTCATGGGCCCCTCGAGCATCGTCTCGCGTGGATTCTTCTTCCCAAAAATCATATATATTCCCAAAAGAAATCTCCGTCAGTTTTTATTCCGTTTGGACTCCATTTGATATTGGGTTTCTATGAAACAAGAAACATGCAACAAACAGGAACTGGCACTGGGCACTGGATCAATATGTTAGTCCCAAAAATAGTATAAAAAGTTGCCAAAAAGTATATGGAAGTTATAGAATATTGGCATGGAACAATCAAAAATTATAGATACGACGGAGACGTATCAGCATCCCAAGCTTAATTCCTACTCGTCGTCGAGTAGGTAAATGATAAAAAAGATAATTTTTTATGTGGAATGCTACCTAGCATAATCTTGATCATATGTCTAATCATGGCATGAATATTAAGATATGAGTGATTCAAAGTAATAGTCTATCATTTGACATAAAAACAATAATACTTCAAGCCTACTAATAAAGCAATTAGGTCTTATTGAAATAACATAGCCAAAGAAAGTTCATCCCTACAAAATCATATAGTCTGGCTATGCTCTATCTTCACCACACAAAGCATTCACATCATGCACAACCCTGATGACAAGCCAAGCAATTGTTTCATACTTTTGATGTTCTCAAACCTTTTCAACTTTCACGCAATACATGAGCGTGATCCATGGACATAGCACTATAGGTGGAATAGAATATGATGGTGGAGAAGACAAAAAAGAGAAGATAGTCTCACATCAACTAGGCATATCAACGGGCTATGGAGATGCCCATCAATAGATATCAATGTGAGTGAGTAGGGATTGCCATGCAACGGATGCACTAAGAGCTATAAGTGTATGGAGGCTCAAACTAAAACTAAGTGGGTGTGCATCCAACTTGCTTGCTCATGAAGACCTAGGGCATTTGAGGAAGCCCATCGTTGGAATATACAAGCCAAGTTTTATAATGAAAATTCCCAATATTATATGAAAGTGATAACTCAAGAGACTCTCTATATGAAGAACATGGTGCCACTTTGAAGCACAAGTGTGGTAAAAGGATAGTAACATTGCCCCCCCTTTTTTGCGGGCTTCTTTGGCCCCCCTTTTTTTACTTAGGATTCTTTGGCCTCTTTTTTGTGGGCAATGCTCTAATAATGATGATCATCACACTTTTATTTACTTACAACTCAATATTACAACTCGATACTAGAACAAAGGTATGACTCTATATGAATGCCTCCGGCGGTGTACTAGGATGTGCAATGATCTAGCGTAGCAATGACATCAAAAAATGGGCAAGCCATGAAAACATCATGCTAGCTATCTTACGATCATGCAAAGCAATATGACAATGAATGCTCAAGTCATGTATATGATGATGATGGAAGTTGCATGGCAATATATCTTGGAATGGCTATGGAAATGCCATAATAGGTAGGTATGATGGCTGTTTTGAGGAAGGTATATGGTGGGTTTATGGTACCGGTGAAAGTTGCGCGGTACTAGAGAGGCTAGCAATGATGGAAGGGTGAGAGTGCGTATAATCCATGGACTCAACATTAGTCATAAAGAACTCACATACTTATTGCAAAAATCTATTAGTAATCAAAACAAAGTACTACGCGCATGCTCCTAGGGGGATAGATTGGTAGGAAAAGACCATCGCTCGTCCCCGACCGCCACTCATAAGGAAGACCGTCAATAAACACCTCATGCTCCGACTTCGTTACATAACGGTTCACCATACGTGCATGCTACGTGACTTGCAAACCTCAACACAAGTATTTCTCAATTTCACAATTACTCGACTAGCATGACTCTAATATCACCATCTTTATATCGCAAAACTATTGCGAGGAATCAAACATATCATATTCACCGATCTACAAGTTTATGTACGATTTTATGACTAACCATGTGAATGACCAGTTCCTGTCATCTCTCTAAATAGATATAAGTGAAGCAAGAGAGTTTAATTCTTTCTACAAAAGATATTCCCGTGTTCTAACAAATATAAGTGAAGCAAAAGAGCATTCTACAAATGGCGGTTGTATAAGTGAAGAGAAACATGCAATCCAAACTTATATAAGTGAAGGACATGAATCATTCTATAAAGCCATACTCAAAAGATATAAGTGAAGTGTAAAGAGTATTCTATAAATCAACCAAGGACCATCTCATACCAGCATGGTGCATAAAAAAAAATAAAAACCTAAATCCAAAAGACGCTCCAAGACTTGCACATATCGCATGAACGAAACGAATCCGAAAACATACCGATATTTGTTGAAGAAAGAGGGGATGCCTCCCCAGCATCCCCAAGCTTAGACGCTTCAGTCTCCTTGAATATTTACTTGGGGTGCCTCGGTAATCCCCAAGCTTGAGATCTTGCCTCTCTTCCTTCTTCTCACATCGAAACCTTCTCAATCATCGAACACTTCATCCACACAAAACTTCAACAGAAAACTCGGTAAGATCCGTTAGTATAATAAAGCAAATCACTACTCTAAGTACTGTTGCAAATCAATTCATATTTTCTTTTTGCATTGTGTCTACTGTAATATAACTTTTTCATGGCTTAATCCACTGATATAAATTGATAGGTTCATCAAAACAAGCAAACTATGCATCAAAAACAGAATCTGTCTAAAACAGAACAGTCTGTAGCAATCTGAACATTCACTATACTTATGATACTTGAACAATTCTACCAAAATTAGGAAAAATAAAAACTTTGTATAGGAAGACAGTGCAAAAAGAATCGGAACCATTTGATATTCCAGCTAAAAATGTAAAATCGAGCACTACAGCCAAAGTTTCTGTCCTGCACCGTACAAACCATCAAGCAAATGTAAACATCGTAAAGGCAAACCTTGGCACATTATTTTTATAATACAATGGAGTTGTACAAGGGGATAATTATTTTTATTGAAAATTTTCTGTAATCAAGATTCACAAAGTTCCCATGGGCATGAACAAAGTTCAAGGACGCCCCCACTTTCACAATGCTCGTCTATCTCAATTTCACTTTTCTTTTAGAAAAAGTTTTCGGTTCCCCTCTTTATTTTTGTTGTTTTTAAACTATATGAAAGCACTCAACAGAAATAAATGACTCTCTAAAACTTCCAGGTTGTCTCCCTGGCAGCGCTTTCTTTAAAGCCATTAAGCTAGGCATATAGTGCTCAAGTAGTGAATCCACCTGGATCCCAAGGTATATCAAAGCTAATTTTAATTAAAAATGATTTGTAATTTAGTGGTGAGCACAAGGTAACATATATCATGTAATGACGAAGTCTAACTCTCTTCCTATGCATCGGCATGTCATAAAAGAACAATTCATGCACACATAGTAAAGGCCAATGCATAGTATAAACAGTTTCTTGCAATTCTATCATATTGGAAACATAGAGAGGTGGAGATATAGTTCCTCTCTCATAATAATTGCAAGTAGGAGCAGCAAGCACATGCATATTATATCTATCAAAATCATCATGTGTAGTAGTAAAATGCAACCCATCAATATAATCCTTAATAAGTGCAAACTTCTCCGATATAGTGTAATCGGGAGAATTCAAAAAGATAATAGGACTATCATGCGTGGGTGCAATAGCAACAATTTCATGTTTAACATAAGGAACTATAGAAAGTTCATCTCCATAAGCATAATTGATATTGGCTTCTTGGGCACAAGCATCAAAAAGGGATATTTCAAGAGAATCATAGGGATCATAACAGTCATCATAGCAATCATCCTTCGGTAAGCACGAAGGGGAATTAAACAATGTATGAGTTGAAGAGTTACTCTCATTATAAGGTGGGCACGGGTGATCAATCCGCTCTTCCTCCTTTTGTTCTTCACTCTCCTCCTGATCTTTTTCATCCAATGAGATCACAGTTTCATCAATTTCTTCTTCCATAGACTCCTGCAAAATATTAGTCTCTTCTTGGACAGCGGAGTATTCCTCAATATATAGTTTAACATAGGAATTAGAAGCATAATTCTCATAACAATATTCAAGTATGGCAAAATTTTCAGATTTGTGAAGAGTAGCATCATACTTTTCAATCAAAGAAGCAATTTCAAAAGCACCCTTAAAAGCAACAAATTCTTCAATTTGTTGAACATCATAGTAATTGTAAACACCCTTAGCATATGAAGATAAGATTCCATTATCAATAAACTCACATTGGTAGGGAAGGTGTTTCTTAGGGTTTTCAGAACAACAAGTAAAATCATATATTTCACATAAATTCCAAGCATAGCATTGCAAACGTTGAATTTGACCCCATAATAGTTTCCCTTTTTCAGATATACGGTGTCGCACATAACAAGCATGCTCATCTAAGGATTTGCCCTCAACTAAACTAGTTGGGGTTTCAGCACGAGCACATAGGGATCAAAGATGATCCAAGTAATAAGCTTCAGCAGTGTGTTAGATTTTGATTGGTTCTTCAACCATTGGTTCAGTAGGTACAACTAATTTTTTTGGTATTTTGCGTTTCCTACCCATAACTAAAGATAGGAAACAACTAAGAACAACAAATAAAAATTACTTAGTGATAAAGCAAACAAGCACACATGAGAATATTCACCCCACGCTATTGCTCCCCGGCAACGGCGCCAGAAAAAGGTCTTGATAACCCACAAGTATAGGGGATCGCAATAGTTTTCGATAAGTAAGAGTGTCGAACCCAACGAGGAGCTAAAGGTAGAACAAATATTCCCTCAAGTTCTATCGACCACCGATACAACTCTATGCACACTTGATGTTCACTTTACCTAGAACAAGTATGAAACTAGAAGTACTTTGTAGGTGTTGTTGGATAGGTTTGCAAGATAATAAAGAGTATGTAAATAAAAGGTAGGGGCTGTTTAGGTTAAGAAACGATAAAGTAAATATAGTGAGTGTGGAAAAGTGGTGGTAGGAGTTGCGAAATTGCCCCTTAAGCAATTGACTACTTTACTAGACTGATAGCAAGTATTATGTGGGAGAGGCCACTGCTAGCATGTTATCCCTGACTTGGAATTCTATGCACTTATGATTGGAACTATTAGCAAGCATCCGCAACTACTAATGTTCATTAAGGTAAAACCCAACCATAGCATTAAGATATATTGGTCCCCCTTCAATCCCGTATGCATCAATTTCTATGCTAGGTTGAAGCTTCTGTCACTCTTGCCCTCCAATACATAGTCCTATCAACATACAACTAACCCTAGGGTGTGATCCACGCGCGCAATCATATGATGGGAACCAAAGGACAGCAACATAACCACAAGCAAATTAAATCAATCATAGCAATTCATCAACCACCGATAGGACAACGAAAATCTACTCAGACATCATAGGATGGCAACACATCATTGGATAATAATATGAAGCATAAAGCACCATGTTCAAGTAGAGGGTACAACGGGTTGCGGGAGAGTGTACCGCTGTAGATAGAGGGGGGGGGGAGGTGATGGAGATTTTGGTGAAGATGGCAGAGGTGTTGGTGTAGATCGCGGTGATGATGATGGCCCCCGGTGGGACTCCCGTGCCACCAGAAGCGAGGGGGAGAGAGCCCCCTCCTTCTTCTTCTTCCTTGACCTTCTCCCTTGATGGGAGAAGGGTTTCCCCTCTGGTCCATGGCCTCCATGGCATGGGAGGGGCGAGAGCCCCTCCGAGATTGGATCTGTCTCTCTGTCTCTCTCTATTTCTGCGTTCTCAGATTCTTCCCTTTCACCGTTTCTTATATTCCTGGAGATCCGTAACTCCGATTGGGCTGAAATTTTAACACGATCTCTATCCAGATATTAGCTTTCTTGCGGCGAAAGAAGGGAATCAACTGCCTTACGGGGTGGCCACGAGGGTCATGGGCGCACCTGACACCCTGGGGCGTGCCCCCTACCTCGTGGGCCCCTCGAGCATCGTCTCACGTGGATTCTTCTTCCCAAAAATCATATATATTCCAAAAAAATCTCTATCAGTTTTTATTCCGTTTGGACTCCGTTTGATATTGGGTTTCTGCGAAACAAAAAACATGCAACAAACAGGAACTGGCACTGGGCACTGGATCAATATGTTAGTCCCAAAAATAGTATAAAAAGTTGCCAAAAAGTATATGGAAGTTGTAGAATATTGGCATAGAACAATCAAAAATTATAGATACGACGGAGACGTATCAGACCCCGCAGTGTGGATCGAGGACTTTAGTCTCCACATTCATATGGCTCATGGAGATGACCTCCACGCCATTAAATACCTCCCCTTAAAACTCAAACGGCCAGCTCGGCACTGGCTAAACAGCCTGCCCAAAAATTCTATTGGCAGCTGGGAGGACTTGGAAGTGGCCTTCCTTGACAACTTCCAAGGTACATATGTCTGGCCACCAGATGCCGATGACTTAAGTCACATTATCCAGCAACCCGGAGAGTCAGCCAGGAAGCTCTGGACTAGGTTCTTAGTTAAAAAGAACCAAATCATCGACTGTCCGGACGCAGAAGCCCTAGCGGCCTTCAAACACAGTGTCCAGGACGAGTAGCTCGCTCGCCACCTCGGTCAAGAAAAACCAAAATCCATGCTAGCCCTTACCGCTCTAATGACCCATTTTTGTGCGGGAGAAGACAGCTGGCTCGCTCGTAGAAGCAACAACGCCAGCGAACCGGGCACTTCCGAAGTCCGGGACAGCAATGGTAAACCACGACGCAGCAAAAACAAGCGCCGCGGTGATAACGAAAGAACGCATGACACAGCGGTTACCGCCGGATTCAACGGCCCCAAATCCAGTCAACGGAAGAAGCCATTTAAGGCAAACAGAGATGGACCATCCAATTTGGACAAGATATTGGACCGGCCCTGTCAGATTCATGGCCACCCCAACAAACCAGCTAATCATACCAACATAAGTTGTTGGGTCTTCAAGCAGGCCGGCAAGCTCAATGCCGAACACAAGGGGAGGGGGCCGCCAGGCGATAGCAATGACGAAGAGGCTCTCCAACCAAATTCCGGGGGTCAGAAGCAATTTCCCCCCAAAGCGAAAGCAGTGAACATGGTATACGTGACACACGACTCTACAGGGGAGCTGGAGAGACACTCCCTCCGGATTGAGGATCACACTACGTCGACCTCAGCCGAAGTACAGAGTGGTCTCATTAAACCACATACCTTGTTGGCCGTTAAGCCACCGGTCTCCATTCAACAGGATCGACCAAGTTTGGAGCAAGACTAGCAGTTCGGCTTCCGCCGTCCGTGAAGGAAATATGCCCTAGAGGTAACAATAAAGTTATTATTTATTTCCTTATTTCATGATAAATGTTTATTATTCATGCTAGAATTGTATTAACCGGAAACATAATACATGTGTGAATACATAGACAAACAGAGTGTCACTAGTATGCCTCTACTTGACTAGCTCGTTAATCAAAGATGGTTATGTTTCCTAACCATAGACATGAGTTGTCATTTGATTAACGGGGTCACATCATTAGGAGAATGATATGATTGACTTGACCCGTTCCTATAGCTTAGCACTTGATCGTTTAGTTTGTTGCTATTGCTTTCTTCATAACTTATACATGTTCCTATGACTATGAGATTATGCAACTCCCGTTTACCGGAGGAACACTTTGTGTGCTACCAAACGTCACAACGTAACTGGGTGATTATAAAGGTGCTCTACAGGTGTCTCCAAAGGTACTTGTTGGGTTGGCGTATTTCAAGATTAGGATTTGTCACTCCGATTGTCGGAGAGGTATCTCTGGGCCCTCTCGGTAATACACATCACTTAAGCCTTGCAAGCAATGCAACTAAATGAGTTAGTTGCAGAATGATGTATTACGGAACGAGTAAAGAGACTTGCCGGTAACGAGGTTGAACTAGGTATTGAGATACCGACGATCGAATCTCGGGCAAGTAACATACCGATGACAAAGGGCACAACGTATGTTGTTATGCGGTTGGATCGATAAAGATCTTTGTAGAATATGTAGCAGCCAATATGGGCATCCAGGTCTCGCTATTCGTTATTGACCAGAGAGGTGTCTCGGTCATGTCTACATAGTTCTCGAACCCGTAGGGTCCACACACTTAAACGTTCGTTGACGATATAGTACTATATGAGTTATGTATGTTGGTGACCGAATGTTGTTCGGAGTCCGGGATGAGATCACGGACATGACGAGGAACTCCAGAATGGTCCGGAGATAAAGTTTGATATATGGGATAATAGTGTTTTGTCACTGGAAGGGTTCCAGAATTCACCGGAAGGGGTTCCGGATGTTTCCCGAAATGTTTGGGTACGATAAAACTTTATTTGGGCCAAAGGGGAAAGCCCACAAGGTTTTTGGAAAGCGCAAAAGGAAGTTTTGCGGAGTCCAGGGGCCAGACGCCAGGGTCCCTGGAGTCTGGCCCTGGAGTCCGAGAAGGACTCTTGCCTTTTAGGGTGAAACCGACTTTGTGGAGGCTTTTACTCCAAGTTTCGACCGCAAGGCTCAACATAGGGCCAGACGCCAGGGTCCCCGGCGTCTGGCCCTGGAGTCCGAGAAGGACTCTTGCCTTTCAGGGTGAAACCGACTTTGTGGAGGCTTTTAATCCAAGTTTCGACCCCAAGGCTCAACATATAAATAGAGGGGTAGGGTTAGCACCCAAGACACTCAAGAAACACCAAGCAGTGTGCCGGCAACCCTGTCCCCTCTACTTTATCCTCCGTCCTAGTTTTTGTAGTGCTTAGGCGAAGCCCTGCGGAGATTGTTCTTCACCAACACCGTCACCACGCCATCGTGCTGCCGGAACTCATCTACTACTTCGCCCCTCTTGCTGGATCGAGAAGGCGAGGACATCACCGAGCTGAACGTGTGCAGAACTCGGAGGTGCCATGCTTTTGGTACTTGGATCGGTCGGATCGTGAAGACGTACGACTACATCAACCGCGTTGATATAACGCTTTCGCGAATGGTCTATGAGGGTACGTAGACAACACTCTCCCCTCTCGTTGCTATACATCACCATGATCTTGCGTGTGTGTAGGAAATTTTTGAAATTACTACGTTCCCCAACAGTCCGCCGCATATACCTGCAAAATGTGTACTGCACATACATAACTATGCACTTCAAATAGCTTGGGCATCAGCGGAAGCATAACACAGATGGATCTACAAGTACTCCCATAAACTACTTCCTTTTCCCTTTTACTAAATTACTCTTTCTTTTTCCATTATCCTTTGCCACAGGTAGCGCAAAGGCTGGTCATCTCATAGACGGTATCAGAGTCCGGGTTCATAAATTCACCCAAAGGCTACTCCTGTTAAGGAGCCCCTCCACTGAGGAAAGGCGGCGCAGACATGCGACAGGAGGTCCAAAATAAATTTTTTAGACCGCACTCTCTATTTTTTTCGAGCCTGTAAAGTGCACGTTTCCTCAGCCGCCGACCCCCGGCATGTCAAATAGCCTGGGTTGTGGTGTTATCATCTATAAAATGACAATTGGCATGTCACCTAGGTTCTAGTGAATATACTCCGTATCCGGTATCCAGTTTTCTATAAAGAACCGAATTTTGCTCCTTTTGGTTGTTTCACACACCCACCCCGGCATACCTTGCCAGGGGCTCGACATAGGAACAAAATAAGTTGCCAACAAAGTCTGAACAGCTTCATAGCATACTTCGGTGTCGCGAGTTCAACCTTATATGCATCAGCTCCGAATCATATCTTGGGTCAATAGTTGGGTTGCCCGGCTCGTGTGCTTGCTACCTTATGTTCCGCTCTATCGCCTAGGGTAGTAAAGGGAGAACTACTGCAATTGTGTTTCCGGTTCATCTGGTTAAACACCTCAGTAGAGAAAGCCGAAAACCGACTGTCATGATGCGGCGAGAGCTGGTCAACCGCTCGACGACTTATCGAGATATTTTGAGATTCCCCCATATTATACGAAGGACCTTCTTTCGGGCCATACATGTAACGCACCGCATTGGGACAACTGCGTACATAACAGGATCTATATCGTAGATCCACCATAAAACTCCTATGGCTAAGTGAAAGTGTTAACGCCCTATAGTCCGATTGCCTAGTTCACCGCATTGACACCTCCTTTTTGGACCAAGACGTTGGGTTAAGAGTGATCAGTTTCTTTTCCGAACACCCTCGTATTTCCTACGAGGGGGCTGAAGCCGACGGCTGGAAATCTTTCAGATTATATAAAAACGGCCGCACAGGAGGATCCAAAGCTTTTAAGCAACTCTAAAATAAACCTTATTATTTCATGATACCGTTTTTCACAATGTCAATACATCTCACTTGAATATCATATCTTTCAAGCACTGACCCTCTATCAACCGGGCAGCCTCTAAAACATCTTCGAAATAATGGTCTGCTGCGTGATGGTCCTTGCCCTTGGGTGGACTCTTCACTTCAACATCGATGGCCTTCATCTTTGTCTAGTATGTTTTCACACGGGCAAAGGCCATCCGTGCACCTTCAATGCACGTTGATCGCTTAACGGCGTCGATGGACGACATCGTGGCAGCAAGTCACCGCACCAAACCAAAATAACTATCCGGAATTGGCTCGGTCGGCCACAGCCGGACTACGACGTCTTTCATGGAAGCGCTGGATATCCGGTGCAGTTGTGTCCATTGGGTCATCTGCTTGTTCAGCAACAATGGGTGCTTTGACGCACCAAATTGTGACCAAAAAAGCTTCTCCGTTGCATACCCTTCTTGCGCTTAGTAAAACTGCGTCGCATTGGAAGCACTCTTCAGCAAATCCAATAAAGCATCTGGAGAACTCCACACTTGATTAAGCGGGGCATAATTCGGATCGCCGAACTTAGTTTGCAGTAAAAAGGCCTTACCAGCCGCGATCTCCCCAGCTTCCCGGATCTCCTCCCGGGCCAGTCTAGATTCGGACCGGGCCTTTCTTTGCTCTTGTAAGGCCTTGTCAAGATCAGCCATTTTGGCTTTATTATCCCTCTCGAGAAATCCGCAGCGGCTAACGGCCTCCTTTAGTTCAAGTGTCATCGAGGATATTTTCTCCTTGCATCGGTGCCAAGCAGCCTGTTCGACCTTTAGCTCGACAGATGCCTTTTTGGCAGCCGCATTACTAATCCGGGCCTGCTCCTTGGCCCGGGCTAGCTCAACCCGAAGGACCTCGACTACGGCAGCACCATCTGCAGATACGTACATCTTATTGCACAATTCTTTGCATCGTGCTTATATTGTAAACACGTGCATAGTATGGCTGCCCCAAAAAACATACCTTGCGCCTTGTCAAGTCGCCTGTTGATAAGCGCGATATCCTTATCTGCCTCATCAATCTTGTGTTGCAAATCCGCAACTTCTGTAGTTCGGGCAGTTACCGGGGAGGTCACAGCCTGTGTTCTAATTGATTAGATTATTTCCTGGGCATATCTTTTGA
This sequence comes from Triticum dicoccoides, assembly GCF_002162155.2. Taxonomy (NCBI): domain Eukaryota; kingdom Viridiplantae; phylum Streptophyta; class Magnoliopsida; order Poales; family Poaceae; genus Triticum; species Triticum dicoccoides. Next base: position 159,955,663 of record NC_041382.1, on the reverse strand, counting down.
TCCTCAAATCGCCTCCTTCGGGAAGCCAATCAGAGTCTCAGGGGATACTATCTATACACAGGTGTATTTTGTGAATATAACACAATCGAACATATTATAGTACAAACCTCGAAGCCTCTTAGCAGGCTCACGAAGGCCTCATTCAATCCGCTTTTCACGGACATGACCTTTTCAACCACTTTGCCCATCAAGGTACGATGTTCCTCTGAGACGGATGCCCGCCGCAGCATGTTCGTCAATGTATCCAGCGCCTATGGGTCCCCGGAAGCTGCTGAAGGAGTACGGCCTCCCTTTGAAGGAATCTGTTTATTCGTATCCGGCTGTAGACCGGACTGCTCGGGACTTCCATTATTGGCCACCGGACCCTGGGCCTCCGAAGTATCACCTTCGAATGGTGTCTTCATCCCTTGCACCATTTGTTGATCGGGGGAGACCCCTTGCGACGATACCTTAAAGTTGTCCACCCTATTGGGAGAGGAGACCGATGGAGGTGTCTCGCTTTCCATCATCTCCGGGAGAAGGTCCCCCGAGGAAGAGGACTATTGAAGAAGACTGCGTGCCGAACTGCAAAAAACATATATTCTAGACGTTACAAGCAAGGAACAGAACATGTTTAAAACACCCTTGTTCACTTACGATTTGTCCCGAGGCTTGTCCTCATTGTGGGACTGTGCGATGACGTCATCCTCCAAGCCCGAGCCACCCGTCAAAGGCATCTTGCCTCACTTAGGAGCCTTTTCCTCCCAATCTTTGG
>NC_041382.1:159877940-159954535 GCF_002162155.2 Triticum dicoccoides | reverse complement strand
GAATCTTGATTCCCCCGGACACAATGTCTGATATACCTTCGGGATGGAGGCCATCTTTGGTCCTCCCACTCTCGCTTTGCTCTCCTTCACAGGCATTTGGTATGGAGCCGGGGCCAGCATCCTTGTTAATACAGGATCCGCTGAGCCTTCGGGAAGGGGGGGGGGGGCGAACACCTAATTAGTTCCGCTTTCTTTACCTAGCCCTGGAAGAAGATAGTTTGCTCAGTAATGTATTACGGCATACTTAAATACAAAGTGTTCAGAATTCGAGTGCTTACCGGGGTATCTGGACGGTTGCAGTCGAGGCCGGCATCCTCAGTGGTGTTCGGCCAATGTTTTTGTTTCCTAAAAACAACTTCCACATCCCTTTGTGCATAATGCCGAAGAAGTGTTGGCGGGTTCGTGGTCCTTCCAGATTAAACTCCCACATGCGGAGAGGCCTACGCTGGCATGGCAAAGCTCGGCGGACTAGCATTACTTGAATCACGTCGACAAGATCGATGTCCGTCTCAAGGACGGTTCGGATGCGGATCTATAGAGTCTGCACTTCATCAACTGATCCCCAGTCCAGCCCCTTATGGATCCATGATGCAAGCTATAATGGACGGCCGAAACGGAACGCGGATATAGCTAGCCACTTGGTACTACGGGGTTCTGTGATGTAAAACCACTCCTGCTGCCATTGGTTGGAAGTTTCGGTGAAAGAGCCTTTTGGCCAAAGAGTGTTGGTAAGCTTGCTCCCCACTTGGTACTACAGCACCGCCACACTCCTCCTATTCCCCGTAGAATACCTTCGGCTTCACACTAAAGGTCTTGAGCCATAGGCCAAAGTGTGGGGGGATTCAGAGGAAGGCCTCACACGTGATGATGAACACCGAGACATGGAGGAGAGAATCCGGAGCTAGATCATGAAAATCTAGTCCGTAATAAAACATTACCCCCCGGACAAAGGGGTGGAGAGCGAACCCTAGCCCTCGGAGGAAGTGACGGATGAATACGACCCTCTCGCCGGATCTGGGGGTCGGAATAACCTGTCCTTGAGCAGGAAGCCTGTGGGGGATCTCTGCGGCCAGGTATCTGGCCGCCCAAAGCTTTGTGATATCCTCCTCTGTAACGGAGGAAGCCACCCATCGACCTTGAGGGCTGGGCCCAGACAAGATGGGGAAGCTTGGAGCAATGAAGTCGAACCGTGGGTGCTAGAACTTGAGGTTGGAAAGGCTGAGGAGAGGTTTGGCGTAAAAAGACGGCCCTTGGTTCCTTTATAAAGGCACCGGGTATTGAACACCTCCTCCTGAGCCTGAAGACTTGCCTATTCCTAAGGAATCTTTCCAACAGAATGGTTGGATTACCCACACTCGTATTGATGATAAGCTCACAATAAGGGGACACGATCTCTACTTTGACAGGACATGCCAATAACAACCATGCCACAAAACATGGAACGACGGGATAGGAAACGGTTCGAAATAAATAACCGAGCGAGAATGATGTCATGTTATAAAAATTATTATCAGCAGATTGGACTCGTAAAATACTATACTCTACGGCTGTGGTACTTGTGTTGCAGGTTCGGACACTGTCGTTTCGTCCGACGACTATCCTGAAGTATTCGGAAAGGGGAACACACCTTGCAATGCCGAAGACAATCTGCGCGCCGGACACCTCGTCATTGAAGCCTGGTTCAGGGGCTACTTAGGGAGTCATGGACTAAGGGGTCCTCGGGCGTCCGACCTATTGGACATGGGCCGGACTAATGGGCTATGAAGAAACAAGACCGAAGACTCTCTCCTGTGTCCGGATGGGACTCTCCTTGGCGTGGAAGGCAAGCTTGGCGACCCAATATGAAGATTCCTTTCTCTGTAACCGACCTTGTACAACCCTAGTCCCCTCCAGTTTGTCTATATAAACCGGAGGGCTTAGTCCAGATAGGGACAATCATTACCATAATCATAGCCAGGCTAGACTTTTAGGGTTTAGTCATTACGATCTCGTGGTAGATCATCTCTTGTAATACTCATATTCATCAATATCAATCAAGCAGGAAGTAGGGTATCACCTCCATAGAGAGGGCCCGAACCTGGGTAAACATCGTGTCCCCTGTCTCCTGTTACCATCGATCCTAGACGAACAGTTCAGGACCCCCTACCCGAGATCCGCCGGTTTTGACACCAACACCTCCCACTTATGTTAAGCCCTCTCGCAAGAATCCGCAACTATGGAAGAAGAATTAAGATAAATCTAACCATAGCATGAAACATATGGATCCAAATCAGCCCCTTATGAAGTAACACATAAACTAGGGTTTAAGCTTCTATCACTCTAGCAACCCATCATCTACTTATTACTTCCCAATGCCTTCCCCTAGGCCCAAATCATGGTGAAGTTTCATGTAGTCGACGTTCACATAACACCACTAGAGGAGAGACAACATACATCTCATCACAATATCGAACAAATACCAAATTCACATGATTACTTATAACAAGACTTCTCCCATGCCCTCAGGAACAAACATAACTACTCACAAAGCATATTCATGTTCATAATCAGAGGAGTATTAATTATCATTAAGGATCTGAACATATGATCTTCCACCAAATAAACCAACTAGCATCAACTACAAGGAGTAATCAACACTACTTGCAACCCATAGGCACCAATCCGAAGTTTTGAGACAAAGATCGGATACAAGGGATGAACTAGGGTTTGATAGGAGATGGTGCTGGTGAAGATGTTGATGGATATTGACCCCATCTTGATGAGAGGATCGTTGGTGATGACGATGGCTTCGATTTCCCCCTCTCGGAGGGAAGTTTCCCCGGCAGAACAGCTTCGCCAGAGCCCTAGATTTGTTCTGCCCAAGTTCCGCCTCGAGACGGTGGATCTTCTTCCTGAAAGCTTCCTCTTTATTTTTTCTAGGTCAAAAGACACCATATATCAGAAGATGGGCATCAGGGGCTTGCCAGGTGGCCCACAAGGCAGGGGGCACGTCTAGGGGGTAGGGCGCGCCCCCACCCTTGTGGATGGCAGGTGCCCCCCCTCTGGTGCTTTCTTCGCCCAATATTTCTTATATATTCCAAAATAATTCTCCGTGAAGTTTTATGACTTTTGGAGTTGTGCAAAATAGGTCTCTAATATTTGCTCCGTTTCTAGTCTAGAATTCCAGCTGCCGACATTCTCCCCCTTCATGTAAACCTTGTAGAATAAGAGAGAAAAGACATAAGTATTGTGCTATAATGTGTAATAACATCCCATAATGCAATACATATCAATGTAAAAGCATGATGCAAAATGGACGTATCACCAAGCTGAAGGAGGAGGTGATTGAAGCCCAAGCTTCCCACGCCAAGCACGTTTCTGAGGCAACGGCCCAGCTGGACACCAGGGAGAAGATCCTTGCCAACGCCAAAGAAAAAGCGGCTGTGGTGCACGGCACCTTCCCTTCCCTCGAGCTCAGGGCTCACCAGGCGCTACAGTCCATCTGCAGAGGAGGATTTAAAGACCCACTCAAGACGCCTGAGGGCGGCTACGTGAGGCTCTCTTTCAAGCTTGCCGAGGAACTTGAAGGTGCCGCCGCCAAGGTGGACTCCGTCCTGGAAGAGGAGTGCCACGACCTCTTCTCCATGGTAGTGACACACGTCTTCAGCCACCTTTACCTCCGCAATCCCAGCTTCAACTTCGACGCAGTGACTGGCCCGGTCCCTCTCGAGTTTCGCGCCTCCACGGCAACAGCCATGAAAGGCCATCTGACTGTGCTGTTGGGGAAGTTCACTTGCAACCCTGACACCGACCCTGCGGTAGCTGGGGTGAGTGGCAGCAATAGTGGTGATGGCGGTGCCAATGATCTTGAAGATGAGCCCATCGCGGCTGAGGCAGATGGTGGTGACAGCCATGGCGACGATGACCCCTCCTCCTAGAATTTATCCCGCGACACTTTTCATGCTTCGTGGAGGCGTAAGACTTTGTTTGAATTTGACACTTGGTGCTTGTAATAACTGTTGGAACTTCATGATTTCCTTTTCGCGTTTGGTTTCCTTCTTGTTTGCCTTTGCGCTCTTCATCGGCACGGCCCAGCCCCGTGCATACCTCGGCCACCATTGGGATGTCTGATCATGATGCCAGGACGAAACCAAGGGGTGAGGGGCTACGTGACTAGTGAGGCCCCTGAGTCGCGATGCTCAGGGGTCCCCCTTGACGTGCGAGTGGTCTCATGAAGGAAATGTGGGCGGCAGCGAGGTTAATCTGGGGCCCTTCAACCTTTTCTTGCCAGGCTTCTCCTGGGGGGAACGTGAGAAGACAAGGTACTAGGGACCTGTTGTCGGCATTCTGGGAACCAGGGTACCCAGACTTGCCTGCCTGTGGCCCACGGCGTGGCTTCATCGATGGCCTGGTACGGCCCACCTACAAGACCACCAAGACGAGACCCTCGCGAGGGGCCAAGCCTCGTGGGGCGGACAACGCCAAGACCTCCCAAGGGAGCGGCCTCCCCAGATGGACTCTCGAGGAGCGGAGATTTCTATGCAGGTACCCAGCCTCATGAGGCTACCATGATGCAAGCCATGACGACCAAGGCAGGCGGGTGCCAGCAGGCATAGAGAAGGCCGTTTCCTCTTTGGTGCTAAGGAGGAAAGGACATGCATGGGTTCCCGGGGAATCAGGCAAAGGTTTCCATTCCGGTGCCACGAAACCAAGACCACCAGTGCAGTAGGACATACGTCATCGCCGAGCCCACCACAGTGTCACGACCAGAAGCTTTGTAGGCTTTTGTCAGGATAAGATGTACTACTTGTCCCCTTTCAAATTGGCCACTGTGGGATCCCTTCCCCCCTACATTTCCGGGGAAGAGGACCGAGGTCATTATAAATATAGTATAGCCACCACCATGGAGGGAGATCGGATCCTTTCCACCCTCACCCAAAGACCTTGCAAGGTTATTCATCCCTTGTACTAGTTCATCCACTGCCCCTCGTGAGGCCAATCCACCACAAAGCAGGAGTAGGGTCTTACATCGCAAGGTGGCCCGAACCTGGCTAAACTTCCGTGTTCATCTTCTTCCTTGTTCACACGAATCGAGCTAGGCCGTGGGGCGACGGGCTGGTTAGTTGGATAGTTTGAGTTCTTTGCTCATGTCCTAGAGTTCGAACCTTTCTTGGGTCAGTCGAGCCCTGAATCCGACATTTGGCACGCTAGGTAGGGGCATGTCGAAGCTTTGCCTCTTCATCAGCTACGCTCCGCCCATGCTGCGTGGTTCCCATGGCAGGTGTCGCCCCACCCGCCTGGCCGCTGGGCGCATTCGGAGGCGTCGCAGTCCTTCGGGCCCCCCCGCCCTGCGGCAATATGGTGGCCGCTGAAGTTCAAGCCGGCGTTGCCTCCACGGTATGATGGCGCGGTGGACCCTGCGGAGTTCCTTCGGGTGTACACTTAGGCCATCCGGGCGGCGGGCGGCGACGACAAGGTCATGGCGAACTAGCTCCCTATGTCCCTCACGGGCGTGCCACGCTCCTGGATGCTCAGCCTGCCGAAGTCTTTGGTGGCCTCTTGGGAGGAGCTATGCATCGCGCTCATCAGATGCTTCATGGCCCCGATGCCCCATGAGGTCGCGGCGATCCTCGATGGGTCACAGGCACTGTCCTCGGGGCACCACGTCAAGGAACTCCTCCGTTTGCTGGGAGCTACTCAGTCACGACAGGGGGCTCCTCCAGGCCGCGTCGGGCCTGAGACTACCATCACCTTCGACCCCAGGGATCACCCCAGGACCACGGTCGGCACCGGCGCACTCCTCATGTTGTGCACGCCCACCATCAACAATGTTGTGGTCACCAGGACACTCATCGATGGCGGTGCTGGCCTCAACGTCCTCTCCGTAGAAGCCTTAGATCTGCTTCAGGTGTCCTATGACCAGCTCGCGCCCACCAAGCCCTTCTCGGGGGTGGTCGACGGCTCCACCGCTCCCTTGGGGCTGATACGCCTCCCGCTCACCTTCGGCACACGCTACAACTACCGTACCGAGCTCATTGACTTCGACGTCGCCCACATCAACCTCCCATACAATGCCATGCTTGGGTATCCGGCCCTCGCCAAATTCATGGCGACGACGCTTCCCGGCTACAACGTCGTCAAGATGCCTGTAAGCAGTGGCATCATCACAGTGGTGGGGGACACTAGAGATGCACTCCTAGCCCTCAAGATCGCCTTCAAGGCCACGACAGCCACACGAGTAGGCGCTAAAGACACTCTAGAGGTCCCAAAGGCCGCGCCCGCAAAGAAGAAGCAATTGTTCTCTCAGGATCGGGCCAAGACGAAGCAGGTGCCAGTCGACGTCGGGGACTCGGGCCCCACCTTTAGCATAGGCGTTTGTCTCCCCACTGGTACGCTTCGGTGCTATACACACGGTTTTTAACCCCTTTCCACGACGACATTTGGAACTGTTGCCAAGTGAGTGTGGGCGATAGGGGGTCCTTCCCACACGACCCAGAAACTGTCGGGGATATGGAGCCATGATCCAGAGGCCTTGCAAAGTGTAATCGTGTGCGATGCAACACACACTAAATTCCTTCGCACGTGTGGGATCGGTGATTAAACGTTTCTAATGACACGATGAAACCAAACGGTGTGTCATAATGAACTGTCTGGGAAACAATTTGTAAGGCACACGGGCCAACATATGAATTGTGTGTGATATGTGCCCCATTGCACACGTGTTTTCTGCGGAACCCGTCTGCCATGCAAGATTCCATCGCACATGTTTCCCAACAAGTACCATGTGTGATAATGTTCTATCACAAATGGTTCAGGAGCCCCTTCGCGCACATACAAGTGTTGTAGATCATTTGTGATTTGTTGTGTATCGCCGATGGTTGCGGCAAGAGTGACGTGTGCTTTTCGTTTGGGATCCCACACGTTTCCTGTAAAAATTACGACTGGGATTGTATTTTACATCGGGCACGGTTTACTCCGAGAACTCGTGTGCAATACCGTGATATCACAAACGGTTCCGGAGACGCTACGCACACGTAGTAGCGCTGCAAATCATTTGCGATCTGTTGTGTATCACCGACGGTTCAACTACGATTGACGTATGCTTTCCGATGTGGATCGCACACACTCATTTTGTTGAACCGTGTCCGGACCAATTGCCAGGTTAAAACAAAATATCCCATTTTGAATCGGCATGCAAAAAGCAAATTCACCACAATATTCAATTGAACAAATGGTGTCCATAGGAAGAATATTCATCAGATTTCACAACAATTGCAATTGAACATATGGGTAGCTAAATTCCAATGATTTTCCGACACATATATGCATTACATAATTAATCATAGTGTACGAAATACGAAGACCTCATCTGATGGAAAACAATGGATCCATGCGTATATGTTTAGCGGCTAGGGATGGCAGTTTTGCTCATGGGTATGGGTACCCGCGGGTACCCTACCCGAAAACAATGGGCATGGGCAATACTTGGAGAGGTTTTGTACCCACAGGTAATGGGTATCCATACCCGCAAAATATATGGGTAGGGCATGGGTATGAAATTGTGCCCATGGATAACCCAATGGATACCCACAAACAATGTTAAATGAAACTAACTCCTATGATATGTGGAGTCAACATCCAACCCTCATGGCCCACCATAAATCTTGTATTCCCTAAACCATCCATAGCACACAGGGCCACATGTACTTGATCGCCACTCGTCCTACGTCATATGTGTGTCCCCGAAGTGATGATATCTCTACTTATCGTCATTGAACACCTGCCCATCTCTTGATCTAGCGACCCCCAATTCCCAGTGTCGCCTCTCACAATGTAGGGGGTACCACTAACCATTGCTCATACTCGCTCGATTCCTCCAAGAGACCACCCACCGAAGCAGGCCGCGTCAATGCTATACTACTTGCCCATCATCACTTGAATTTTAGACTCATTTATCTATTTTTTAAAATGGCATAGATTGTACCCATCGGACACCCATTGGGTATAGGATACCCGATAAGTATGGGCAAGGGTATCAATTTATGCCCATGGGTATTGAAATGGGTGGGTATAGAAGGTTTCTGTGGGTATGGGTTTGGGCAGAAGAAGGTCATACCCGCCCATACCCTACCCATTGCCATCCCTATCAGCGGCTAACTCTTACTCAATGTTTCAGGAGAATGCATGCTGAAATCTTCATTATCACCGGTGGGATTGATGTAGTGATTCAGGAAGAAGTCACTGATAAATCTCCTAACCATCAGCAATTCAACAACTGGGAGTGGTTCAGGGGTCCTTGGTTCTAAGATGAGTTGTATTATTTTTAAGATCAGAATGTGCCATATGAGTGGAGTAGAAGATATTAATTAATATAGACTTACTGGTACTAATTCGCGATGATCGTCACAACTATCAGCAAATTTGTAGATGGAGATCATGTGTCTGCAAACATAGTATCCACAAAGGTTGGTCCCTGCTTGTTGCTGAGGACACTGGATTTTTTATACAGAATTAATTAGTCATGCATTTGTCCTGTTAGGAACAACCTAACCGGTGTTAGATGTAATATTTTTTCTTTGGTCAAAAATAGAAACTGATTTATTTAGAAGCTTGAACATTTGACTAGCATAAGAAAAAGGTATTTGCGGGCTATTGGATAAATTTTCCGAAAATAACGGATTTTGGTGTGTCACCGGAGAAACGATCTCGTGTTGTAGAGGTAGTTCCCTCTTGAACAGGTTCCCTGGTTTAGTTTTCTACAATGCGAGCACACTGCAAATGAAGATAAATTTTGACAAGATCAATTATTGAACCAGATATGAATGCAAATTAATTTCAACATCATAGAATTCAATACCTATCCATGAACTGCTGAAGATGTGCCAGATCCTGAGCATTTGTTGACTCTCTAAGAGAATCCATGTAGTAAACTGTGTTCTTGTTTGGAACAATGAATACCAATATCTAGTGATGGCTACATATTAAGAAAGCCATGAACTGACGAATTATGTTGAAATCTGAAATACAATCAATGTATACATGGTTGTTTACTTGACTTACCGTTCATGATATGGCCAGAGAAATGATTCTGCATGGGACGTATTTTCGAAGAGACGGACAACCGTGTTAATGGCCCAGTCCCATAGGTCCTTACCATCTAATGTTGTGCCATTTGTTAATGCAAGATCTATGAAATACACACTCTCCCTTCTTCTTCTCTGCGCGTTCAATCCCCTGAGAGGAATAAAATGTAGTTAGCTATTTATCATTTACAACCTTGTATGGAGAAGTTGATCAAAGTTTGTTAGGTACTTACAAAATCAGGCGTCTAACAAGAGTGGTATCGAGCTCATTGAACTTGAAGAAGAGATGTAAGTCCTTGAAACTCACATTGATGGAACCAACATCATGTTGGAAATGATCTCTGTTGTAGTGGACTAGCAAACCATGATGAACTGCTGACATTAGATCCATGCAATATTCATGTAACTCGCAGCAACTGGAGCCGGACTCATCAAAGTATTCGCCAACAAGAAATGAATGGCCATGGACGTAATTGCATGCTTCAAGTATGGCTGCTTTACTTTTAGCAAGCAACAACTCTACTTCTTCATCATTCATGCCGTCAGAAATAATATTACTCACCGATTCGAACAACCTGCTGTTAATTTGGTTCTGGGCAATGAGTGCTTTAAGTAAGAGGCAATCGTTCTCTTCCCTCTTTGTTCTCCCACCGCGCTTCCTCTCGGGTGCAACCTTTTTGGCCTCTTCCTTCTTCGTACTTGAAGCATTTCTAGTAGAACGTCTGGTTGGCTGCAAGGTAGACTGCCGAGCAGACAGTGAAGCTTCGACAGACTGCTTAGCAGACGGTTTATCTATGTGGGACCGCTGAGCTAGCGGTGCTGTTGTGATGGACTACTGGGCTGTAGGAGCGGATGCACCAGACTGCTGACCATGCATTGAAGCTATGTCGGGTTTCCGCACAAGTGGTGCCAACTTGTCGGTGTGCTGAGGAGGTCGTGCCAACGCGTTTGTTTGCTGAGCAGGAAGTGCTGACGCATTGCTATGCTGATCACGCGACCGCGGACTGACGGACTGACGAGCAGTCGGTTCTGGACCTACAGACTGCTTAGCAGGCGGTTCCGAAGCATCAGACTGCTTAGCAGTCCGTTCCACCAGGTTGGTCTGCTGAGCATGTGCTGCAGCTGGGTCTCCCCCTGCTGCTTCAGCGGTCGACATCTGAACCGGTGGTGCATCTTCAGAAGTTGTAGGCCTTGCCACTGGCTGCTCAGGGGCGGAGGATGACATGGCTTGTACGGCACAAAGTCAGGCCGGCTGATCACAAGTTGATGCATCAACCGTCGGATTATGAGTATTAGGTTCTTTGGGGGAAGCACGCGAGATCTGCTGTGGCAAGGAGAGCATCACTGGTTGAGGGGCGACATTGGTTGCTCTTGGCGGGGCTTCAGGGATCTCATTGATGAACTCTATTTCCTTTCGTGGCCACTGTATGTGATGTAACAGCATTTCTCCCAAGGTCCTTTGCTCATCAAAGTCTCCTAGGACATTCTTCAGGGCAAATTCATTGAATCCAGGCTTTACTTCAGTCACGTAGCACTTCACACAGCCCGGCTTCAATGGCACATTGTCCAACAAGAGGCCCTCTTCCAAGAAGGGTGGGCAAACCCAGGCTGTTGCACATTTTAATGTACCTTCATAATGTCTAAGCACGCCCTTCAGTATGTCTTTCATTCCAGATAGATCAGATATAGCATCATCATGAGAAGATGCAGTCTCAGTGACGCTGGGGTTAGCTGATGCACAACTACTCTTGTGCGGTGTTGTCACACAATAAGGAGCATCCTCCATGCCCGCCTCCCCTCCCATCTGCTGGCTATCTGTCAGTGTTAGAGTCTTCTGCATCATCATTGACTCCTCAATGTCCTTTCGAACAGCCGAATACATGTCCTTCCTCAACCTTCCATACAATTTATTGTGCTTCATTTCACTCCTTGATTTTTTCATCATGAGCCTCTTTTCTTTGTTGAGTGTGAAAGCCCTCTTGTGCGGGACATTAACACCTATACCCCTTGCACGGCCAGGGGCTCTCTTTTTTCCATAGCATCGGACAGAATGTCACATGGCCCTGAGTTCCTCAAGAACCTTCCAGGGATCTTGGAAGCCTCTAACATCACTTGATACATCTTCTTCACGTAATAAGTTCCGTCATCACGCCTCTTTGCACGTGCTGCAAGTAGTCTCTAGCGCGTTCGCCCCTGTTCACTAAAGGCCGGTTGCCCACTCTCGGTGTCAAAACCGGCGGATCTCAGGTAGGGGGTCCCGAACTGTGCATCTAGGCGGATGGTACCAGGAGACCGGGGACACGATGTTTTTACCCAGGTTCAGGCCCTCTCGATGGAGGTAAAACCCTACGTCCTGCTTGATTAATATTGATGATATGGGTAGTACAAGAGTAGATTTACCACGAGATCAGAGAGGCTAAACCCTAGAAGCTAGCCTATGGTATGATTGTCGTTCCTACGGACTAAAACCCTTCGGTTTATATAGACATCGGAGAGGGCTAGGGTTACACAGAGTCGGTTACAATGGTAGGAGATCTACATATCCGTACCGCCAAGCTTGCCTTCCACGCCAAGGAAAGTCCCTTCCGGACACGGGACGAAGTCTTCAATCTTGTATCTTCATAGTCCAGGAGTCCGGCCGAAGGTATAGTCCGGCTATCCGGACACCACCTAATCCAGGACTCCCTCAGTAGGCCCCCGAACCAGGCTTCAATGACGACGAGTCCGACGCGCAAATTGTCTTTGGCATTGCAAGGCGGGTTCTCCTCCAACTTCCGTGTACCTGTTGAATAATGTCTGGTTTCTTGTAAATGTAGCGCTCCTTGGCTTCTACACCCAATAATGGTCGTCTTCCACGTGTCAAATGAATATGAAAAGTCAGGGTGTTTTTACATTTACACCCCTAGCTGCGTGAATGAGCCGCCTATTTAAGGGGACGAGGATTTAGATCCAAACCACACCTTCTCCCCTCCGCGAGTATTCATCAAAGCGTATCCGACAGAGGTCCATTCTATCATGGCCGGCCGCCGCAGCTCCTCCTGTCGTCCTTCCAGCCCTCAGCCTGGAGATTGGGAGAGATGCTCCATCCCGCACAGCGAGCTAGTGACGCTCCAAACCAAGGGATTTCTCCCCCCGGCCTATATGGTCCCAGTTCGAGCCGGACTTGCCACCTATAATGGCGGAGAGCAAGCGGAGAGCGCCCCTAATCCCTCCAAAGGAGAGCGGGTATGCCTTGTCCCTTACTTAATGAGAGGGCTCGGATTTCCAATTCATCCGTTTCTCCGGGGGATCCTGGAGTTCTATTGCCTCCAGCTGCACAACCTCACGCCTGCCTCCATATTGCATATCGCGGGCTTCGTAGCCCTTTGCGAGCTATTTTTGGGCTGTGAGGCTCATTTCGCGCTGTGGAAAAGGCTATTCTGCCTTGTGCCCCGTTCTTAGAAGGGGTCAATATATCAAGTGGGCGGAGCCGAAGTGTGGCGCATCGCCGGGACCGGATATCTATCCGAAACCCCAAAGAAGGCGTCCGAGGACTGGCCTTCGGAATGGTTTTATATAGAGGACGTCTCGCTGCCGGATCCTGTCCGGATCGGCCTCCCTGAGTTCGATAGTGCTCCCCTAAAGAAGCGACTAAGCTGGCGTCCATGGAGCCCTCAGAGGGAAAGCGACAAGGACGTTCTTTACCTGATGGGCCAGATAAGATTGTTAGCTCATTCCGGCCTGACCATGATCGGGGTCATGGCCGCATGCATCATGCGAGGGGTGCAGCCGCTTCAGTATAGATGCCACCCCATGTGGGACTTCAATGGGGAGGACGACGGCACCCGCCACGGTCGTAAGGGGCCGGATTTGGCTGCCGCTCTAATAAAGATCTTGTCCGCTTTGTACAAGGGAGAAGAGGAGGAATTTCTCCGCGTCAACCCATAGGGTGGATTTTCTATGTACAATCCCCCAAGTTGGGTAAGTGGACACTTTTACTTGCCCATCCATTTTATATTCCCATCGTTAAATATTCTGTCTAAGGACTTCAACGCAGGAACTGCGCCAGGCTGTTAAAGAAATAAATAGCCCTCCTCCACAACCCGAGGATCCGGGACGGTCCCTCGACCCGGCCTCTCAAGAGGATACAGACTTATCTGTGGAGCTGATTGATGGGGTGTTTCATCAATTGAGCAAGGACAACACCTTGGTGGCCATTACGGCCGAATACCCAGGGCTACTCCCAGCCTCACAGGTAACTGAGACCAAAGTCCCAGCACTTTGAAAAGGGATCTATCCTCGCGTGTTTTCAATTGCCGTATGACAACCGTGTTTTGCAGGGGAGGTCCTTGAGACGGGAGGCCGAGCCTGCAGCGACTAGCCAACGAGGGGCGGCAAGGCCCCGCGGGCTAAAAAGAAGTGCGGTCTGGACTGAGACGCCGGCACAAAGGTATAGCGCGCCATCTTATTCCCAGGTGTTATTCCTTCAAGGCATATTAATGCTTGTGCTTTCTTCAGGACGAAGAGACCTCGCCGGACTATATCCGGAGAGGTTGCCAATCGCGCCTCCACCAGCCAGGCTCCAAAGCCTGGTCCGGAAGCAGAGGCGAACACAAGGCGCGCACCGGACGCTCCTCCGACAGAGGACGCGGACAGGCTGTCTGCCACTAATTCCGTGGTGGAGAGTGCCATGAACCACAGGCGTCGCCGGACAGTTCTTTGCGACGCCTGTTTCTCCCAAGAGGCATTGGATGCCTTCAATTCGGGAGATGCGTACCTCCGTGCCGCTCAAAATGGTCTAGCCAGAGCCACGAAGCAATATGTAAAAGACATACGGGTAAGAAAATTTTGGTAATTATATATATACCAGTAGCCCCGAGACTTGAAACAGTTAGAATAACTGATTTAAGGATCATTTGTTATGCAGGTTCTTACAGAAAAGAATACCCTACTGTCCCAGGAGCTGGAAGAGTGCAAAGCCCAACTTGAGGCCACACTAGCCGCGGCAGGGGAGCCCAAGGAGACCCCCTCTGGTAATATACGCTTCGAAAGATAAGTATTTTGCAAAGTGCGGCATGGGTGCAAATCTGACAAATGAAATTGCAGATGGCGCCGGATTAAATCCAGAAAAGCAACAACTCCTACGCCAGCTGAAGGCTAGTGAGAGTGTGCTGATAAAGGTGAGGCGGGAGAAGAATGATCTCCAAGATGCCAACACCAAGCCGGGTGTTGAACTGAAGGATGTTCGTGCCCAGCTGGTGGACTCCGTTAAGGAGAATCAGCGGCTTCGACGCGACATATTTAGTAAGTGCTTAAACAAACTTTGAAAAAAGAGTTCGGCGAGGAAGTCGACTAACAGAGTAATGTCTGTAGGTATGCTAACAGGTCGTCCTGCAGAGGAAATGCCCGGTTCTACGGGTGACCTTCTTCCCGAGCTCTCACAACTGCACGAGCGAATTCGGCAGGTGATGCAAGGCATCGCCCAGGCCTTGTGGCCATCCGTCTCCATGCCCGAAGGCCTTGGAGAGATTGTAGAGAAGCTAAAGGGAGCGCGGAGGCGCTTTCGATTGTGGGAGATGTCGGCCTGCCGTCAAGGCGCCAGGGAGGCATGGGCCATGGTGAAGACGCGGTACACGAAGGCTGACCCAAACCACATGTCCGAGGTCGGACCCGTGGGGCTCGATGGGAAGGAGATCCCTGTGAGCTTAGTATACGGCCAAGTAGAATTGGCCGCAAAGTATTCCCAACAGGACTGTAAGCTAGACAACCTGTTAGATGGTATTAAGAGGAATACAATCAGTCAGATTGACTATGTGATTTTAATTGACATGTGTAATGCCTTCTAGCCGGATTGTAGATCGTTTGTCATGGCCGACCTTTTCGCTTCAACCTCGGGACCCGACGGTCCTGAGTGTGTCCGAATACCCTCGCGGTTATATAAGAACCGGGGTATGCATGGAGACCAGGCGTAGGGGTCATTAGTGCTTGAACAAACAAGTGCCCAACTAGTTATGTTATATTACATGGTTAGTTAGAAACATCTTCCAGGGAGAATAGTTCCGTTAGGGGTTCCTTTCCCTGGGAGGCATGCGCTAAAGTGCATGTCCATTCTGCGAAAAGAGACGTAGGAAAAACATCTGGGGGCGTATAGATAAATAAGTGAAAAAAGATCATCTTTAGTTCACCTACCGAATATTCCCTTAAGAACGCTAGCTTTCGGCTTCACCCAGTCTGAGGTACACATCCGGCTGACCCGACAGTAACAATCGCAGAGGTGCTCCCTTTACCATCTAGCCGAACAATAGGGAACGTAGGGGTAAGCACAGGAGCCAGGCAACCCAGCTTGGCCAAAACTTAAGTCATATCGATGCATATAATGGTGAATAAAAGGTACATGCGGAAGTGTGACACATGTGTTGGGCATGAAGCCCGTATAAATAAGCTTCTGTTTAAAGAAGCCCCCAGGTTTAATGAGCGCGGATAGCGCATCACTTTATGAGCCTTTAAAGGCTATAAGAGAGACAGAGGGGAGAAGGAGAGAAATGTAAGACAGAAAGTATATAAAAAATGGACAGAGGAAGGAGACGAACATAGAGTCCGGTGCTAGGCATAGAATCTTCGGAGACAGGCTGCGTTCCATGGGTTCGGCTCGAGTCGGTTATCCGATGCATCTCGCAGGCGGTACGCTCCACCAGTCAGGACTTGGTCAATTATGAAGGGACTTTCCCACTTGGGCTTGAGTTTGTCCTTTTTCTTGTCCGGCAGGCGTAGAACTAATTCGTCAACGTTGTAATTTTTGGCCCGTACTTCTCTGCTTTGGTATCTTCGAGCCTGCTATTGATAGAATGCGGAACGGGCTTTTGCCACGTCACACTCTTCCTCCAAGGCGTCCAAACTGTCCTGCCGATCGAGCTTGGCTTCTCTTTCTTCGTAAATGCGCACTGGAGGTGAGTCATGAATTATGTCGCAGGGCAAAACTGCCTCTGCGCCGTACACCATGAAGAATGGTGTGTATCCGGTGGTGCGATTCGGCGTGGTCCGCAGCCCCTAGAGTACGAAGTCGAGCTCCTCTACCCAGTGCGTATTAGATTCCTTAAGGGACCGCACTAATCTGAGTTTGATGCCGCTCATGATAAGACCATTTGCATGTTTGACCTGGCCGTTAGTTTGTGGGTGATAGACGAAAGCATAATCGAGCTTGATGCCCATGTTTTTGCACCAGAATTTTACCTCGTTGGCCGTAAAGTTCGTGCCGTTATCAGTGATGATGCTGTGGGGGATGCCGTAATGGTGTACAACCCCGGATATAAAGTCTATCACCAGTCCAGATTCGGCCGTCTTAACAGGCTTGGCTTCTATCCATTTGGTCAACTTATCCACCATGACCAGTAAGTATTTTTTCTTGTGGGTTCCGCCTTTAAGGGGTCCAACCATGTCAAGCCCCTAGACAGTGAAGGGCCAAGTGATGGGGATAGTTTGGAGGGCGGTGGGTGGCATATGGCTTTGGTTTGCAAAAAGCTGGCAACCGACGCATTATTGGACTAAGTCCTGGGCGTCTGCCCGGGCCGTCGGCCAATAAAAGCCTGTACGGAAGGCCTTGCTTACAAGGGACCGAGCTGCAGCGTGATGACCGCCGAGTCCGGAATGAATTTGAGCCAGGAGGTTCCGCCCTTCCTCTTCGGAGATGCACCTTTGAAGGACTCCGGTAGTGCTTTTCTTATAAAGCTCTCCCTCATGGACTTTATAGGCTTTAGATTGCCGCACTATGTAGCGTGCCTCATTTTGGTCCTCGAGGAGTTCCTTCCTAGTAAGGTAGGCAAGGAATGGTTCTGTCCACAGGGCGATGACGGCCATTATTACGTGGGCCGAAGGTGTTATTTCATTGGCAAAGCCTCCAATTATGTCAGAGTGTTCGGTGTCGGGCAGTGCGGTTGGGTCCGGGCTGTTATTGCGGGTTCCCCTTCCCATACTACGGATGGCTTGAACAGCCTTTCCAAGAAGATGTTGGGGGGGGGGACTACATCGCGTTTTGCGCCGATGCGTGCCAGGACATCTGCCGCCTGATTATTTTCCCGGGCTATATGGTGAAATTCGAGCCCTTCGAACTGAGCTGACATTTTTAGGATGGCGTTGCGATAAGCTGCCATTTTTGGATCCTTGGCATCAAAGTCTCCATTTATTTGGGATATTGCAAGGTTCGAGTCCCCACGCACCTCTAGGTGTTGAATGCCCATGGATACTGCCATCCGGAGACCATGTAAAAGGGCCTGTTGTAGTCTGCATTGTTGTAGCCTGTGTACATTATCTGGAGTACGTATTGAACTGTGTCTCCTGTGGGGGACGTCAAAACGATGCCACCCCTAGACCGGCCAACATTTTGGAGCCGTCAAAGTGCATGGCCCAGTTTGAACATGTGCCGTACTCTTTAGGGAGTTCGGCCTCCATCCATTCTGCGACAAAGTCGGCGAAAACTTGCGACTTGATAGCTCGCCGTGGCTTGTAAGTTATATCGAACGGGAGGAGCTCAATGGCCCATTTTGCAATCCGGCCCATCGCGTCGCGGTTGTTTATAATATCGTTAAGTGGCACTTCCGAGGCTACTATTATTGAACACTCTTGAACGTAGTGTCGCAGCTTCTGGGATGCCATAAATACCGTGTACACAATCTTTTGATAATGCGGGTACCGTGACTTGCACGGAGTAAGGACAGTGGACACATAGTAGACCGGCTTTTGAAGGGGGAATTTGTGTCCGTCCGTTTCTCGTTCGACGATGAGCACTGCGCTTACAACCTGATGGGTTGCTGCAATATATAATAGCATTGGTTCGCCAATGTTTGGCGCGGCCAGGACTGGGTTTATTGCCAAGATGGCTTTTATTTCGACAAGTCCGGCCGTGGCTGCATCCGTCCACTTGAAGTGTTCGGTGCGCCAAAGGAGGCGGTAAAGGGGTTGGGCCTTTTCTCCCAAGCGGGAGATAAAGCGGCTTAGAGCCGCCACGCATCCGGTTAATTTTTGTATTTGTTTGAGGTCCTTCAGGATATCCAATTGTGACAGAGCTCGGATCTTGGCTGGATTTGCTTCAATTCCTCTACCGGATACAATGAAGCCCAAGAGCTTTCCGGCTGGAACACTGAAAACGCATTTTTCTAGGTTGACCTTGATGTCGTATGTTCGGAGGTTATCGAATGTTAGCCTCAAGTCGTCTACTAGAGATTCGACATGTCTTGTTTTAACGACCACATCATCTACGTATGCCTCCACTGTTTTGCCGATCCGGTTTGCCAGACATGTCTGAATCATGCGCTGATATGTTGCGCCGGCGTTTTTGAGCCCGAAGGGCATTGTGTTGAAGGAGAATGGGCCGTATGGTGTGATGAATGCCGTTGCGGCTTGGTCTGACTCTGCCATCTTTATTTGATGGTAGCCGGAGTATGCGTCAAGGAAACACAACGAATTGTGTCCTGCGGTAGCGTCGATAATTTGATCGATGCGGGGGAGAGGGAAGGGATCCTTTGGTCAAGCCTTGTTAAGGTCTTTAAAATCAACGCACAGGCGCCAGGATTTGTCCTTCTTTGGTACCATCACCAGGTATGATAGCCAGTCCGGGTGTTTTATATCTTTGATGAATCTGGCCTCCAATAGCTTGGCTAGTTCCTCTCCCATGGCCTGTCTCTTAGGTTCGGAAAAACGCCGAAGAGCCTGTTTGACTGGCTTGAATCCTTTTAGGATATTTAAGCTGTGTTCGGCCAGCCTGCGTGGGATTCCTGGCATGTTTGAAGGGTGCGAGGCAAAAATGTCCCAGTTCTCTCGCAGGAACTCTCGTAGTGCGGCGTCTACATCAGGGTTTAACTGTGCCCCGATGGAAGCTGTTTTATTCGGGTCCGATGGATGGACCTGGAATTTGACTATTTTGTCCCCCGGTTTAAAGGAGGTGGACTTGGATCTTTTGTCGAGTATCACATCGTCCCTATTCACCATGGAGTGCAGCACAGTCAGTTCCTCAGCCGCTAGGGCTTCGGATAGCGCCTCGAGGGCCAGTGCGGCTGTCTTGTTTTCAGCGCGGAGTGCTATGTCCAGATCACTAGCGAGAGTGATGATTCCGTTAGGCCCGGGCATCTTGAGCTTCATGTACCCGTAATGGGGTATTGCTTGGAAGATTGTAAATGCTTCCCGCCCTAGCAGAGTGTGATATCCGCTACTGAATGGGGCCACTTGGAATATGACCTCTTCGGACATGTAATTATCCGGCGTGCCGAACACCACATCTAGTTTGATTTTTCCTGTACAACGCGCTTCCCGACTGGGGATTATTCCTCTAAAGGTTGTGCTGCTTCGCTCAATGCAGTTCCAGTCTATTTCCATTTTTTGAAGGGTTTCCTCATAAATGAGGTTCAATCCGCTGCCGCCATCCATGAGTGCCTTGGTAAGATGAAAGCCGTCCACTATTGGACAGAGGACCAATGAGGCTGGTGCTCGGGCTGTTCAGAATTTAGGTTCATCACTGGCATTAAAAGTAATAGCCGTGTCACTACATGGGTTTATTGTTGCTACTTGGTAGACTTCAGCAAGGCTGCGGAGTGTTCTTTTTCGCATATTATTTGATGCGAAAGTCTCGAAGACTGTTAATACTGTACTGGTGTCTCTGGGTGGCTTCTTGTGGCTTCTGGAATTAGAAGATCTTCACCAATTTTTGCCACCTGCCGGAGTATCCAACATGCTCTAAGGTTGTGAGTTGGTGTGGCGCCCTCTGCACTGTGAATTTTATAGGGTCCATTAAGCCATCCTTCCAGTACGGTTCCGTGCCCTGTAGAGGGCTTTTGCTTTTTGGTATTGAACCCGGGTGTCTGGCGATGATGCACCCTTTTATTTCGGACTGGGTTTGTATTCAGGGCCGGATTATCCCAAAATTTTATTTTGGTTTTCTAGGCGCTTTCGATCGCATAGTACTTTCGTACTATGGACGCCAAGTTAGCGAAGCGTGTAATATCATGGAGACTTATGGCGTTGAGGATTCCCTTGTCCGTGCAATTATTGCAGAAGAATGAAATTGCGTCTTCCTCGTGGCAGTCCTTTATTCTGTTCATAACCAGGAGGAATCTGGCCCAGTAATGATGTACTGTTTCTTTGGGCTCTTGCCTAATTTGGGATAGATCGCTTATGTAAGGGTGGGTGGGTGGAATCAAATCGAAACCTCACCCAATCTGAGACCCAGGGGCCAAGGAGTTTCCGAACTCGGAAGTTTGGATTCTTGGATGCTGTCCAATGAATCTAGCCCGTCGCCTGATTTTAAGTTCAGGTCTTGAGTGATGTCCTCCCCTCCGCGGGTATCCGGCTTGGAGGGATCGGGAATCCGGACATAGCTAGTCCTTAAGATAGATGAAGGGTCGCCGCACTGTCCCTCTACCACGGCAACGTGATGGGTGACCTGGGGAGAGTTAATCTCTCTCAGATCGAGTTTAGGCCCAATCTGGTCGTAATCCGTAGCGACTCCCAGGGCGGCGATGCGATCCAAGAGCTCATTTAGGGAAGAGAGCTCCATTGGATCTAGCTGCTCGGCGAATTCCGAGCTGACGTGAAGATTGCTTTTGATGACCCGAGAGGTCATCGTCGGTGCAGCAGCCGAATAGGCGGTCATAAGGAAACAACCTCGCCGGAGAGTTTAGCCGACAACTAAAGCTCCCTTAGCAACGGTGCCGTCTTTAAAGACGGCACGAGGCATCCTTCCTGATGGCGACGACACAGAGGAACTCTCAATGAAAGCACCAATGTAGGTGTCAAAACCGGCGGATCTCGGGTAGGGGGTCCCGAACTGTGCGTCTAGGCGGATGGTAACAGGAGACCAGGGACACGATGTTTTTACCCAGGTTCGGGCCCTCTCGATGGAGGTAAAACCCTAAGTCCTGCTTGATTAATATTGATGATATGGGTAGTACAAGAGTAGATCTACCATGAGATCAGAGAGGCTAAACCCTAGAAGCTAGCTTATGGTATGATTGTCGTTCCTACAGACTAAAACCCTCCGGTTTATATAGACACCAGAGAGGGCTAGGGTTACACAGAGTCGGTTACAATGGTAGGAGATCTACATATCTGTACTGCCAAGCTTGCCTTCCACGCCAAGGAAAGTCCCTTCCGGACACGGGACGAAGTCTTCAATCTTGTATCTTCATAGTCCAGGAGTCCGGCCGAAGGTATAGTCCGGCTATCCGGACACCCCCTAATCCAGGACTCCCTCACCCACACTACAAAAAAAGACACATCCGTGACATTTTGGGCCGAACATTTTTTTTCTGTCATACATATGACACTTCTATGACGATAATTGTGACAAAACCCGGTATCATCATAGATGTGGTGGGCTCCTACTTCTATGACAAAAAATCATGACAGAAAATGGGCTTTTCGTCCTGGGCAGGCCGGAGACGCAGCTGCATGACATTCTTTGGGCCGTCCATGACGGAAAAAACCGTGGTAGAAGCGAGGGGGAGGAAAATTTCGAGGAGTTCCCGGTTACGGTGGGAGGTCGGGGGCCAAGAGATGCGCGTTTCTCTCGTACACGTACGCGCGTGTGTGCGAGGCGTTGGCTCTAACTTAACCCGAGCGAGGCGTTGGGCTCTATCTGATCCCGAGTGATTGCACTGCAGGCTACGCGTTAGTGAACCCGAGCGATCGATCGATGGTTGTTAACTGAACCCGATCGAGCGATTCCTTCGCTACTGCTGCTAACTGAAGCCGATCGATGCTGCCTCTGGGATGAACAGTGAGCGTTGCGGGGGGTTTGGATGAACAGTGAGCGGTGGCGTTGCCTCTGGATGAACAGGACCCCGTGGTGTGGTGGAGGGCTAGATGAACAGTAGACGGTGGAGGGGTGCCCGTGGTGGGGTGGTTGAACAGGACCCCGTGGTGTGGAGGGCTGGATGAACAGTAGACGGTGGAGGGGTGCCCGTGGAGGGGTGGTTGAACAGTAGCCGGTGGAGTAGCGCACGGTGGAGGCTGGATGAACAGGAGCCCGTGGAGGCTGGAGGAGGTCGACGATAGCCTGTGGAGGCTGGAGGAGGTCGACGGTGGAGATGAACAGTATCCCGTCGAGTCCTGTTTTGCGGTACGCCACACCCCTCCCGATGAACAGGACCCCCGTTTCGACCGTAGTGCTCCAACACAAGTCCGTTTCGTCCGTTTTGCGGTACGCCACACCCCTCCCGATCAACAGGACCCTGTTTCGACCGTAGGAGGTCCGTTTCCTCCGTTTTGCGGTACGCCAGACCCCTCCCGATCAACAGGACCCCATTCCAAACGTAGGAGGTCCGTTTCCTCCGTTGTGCAGTACGCCAGGCCTTGTTTCCATCACTTGTTCCGTCCAAGCCCTCCTGATGAACACGACCACGCATTCTGTTCCGACCCAGCCGGTTGGCTCCCACGCGTTCCGTTGCATGCCGTTGAACACGACGCATTCCGTTGCCTCCCCATGAACACGACGCATTCCGTTTCCTCCCCATGAACACGATGACGATGCTGTTTCTCCGTTCCGACCCAGCCATGTACACTAGCCCTGGCTGTACGTATGCGCGAGTAGGTGTTCGAGACCCCACCCGTATGTACACATATATGGCCGTATTTTCTTTCTTGCACCCTGGTCGATGTATGTACGTGTACATGCTACGTGTGCGCCTCTACTATGACACTATGCGCCTCTACTATGACACGTGCGCGCCTCTACATCCACCAGTATATATGTACGTACATGTTCGCGACCAGAATGACAACGCTACGTATGCTTCGACCAGGTGGGTCCCGACTGTCAAGCACTTCCTTGCCTGCGAAGATGTAGCTGGTGGGTCCCAGCAGTCAGGGGGGCGAATCATTTTTTTGCTCGGACGCACTTCCTTGCGTGCGAAGATGTAGCTGGTGGGTCCCAGCAGTCAGGGGGAAACTTTTTTCACGAAATACAGTGGCCCGTCCGATGGGTCCCAGCTGTCAGGTGGAGGAATCATTATTTTCCGTGTAATAAGGAGGCGCTTCCTTGCTGCGGCCGTGGACCCAGCTGTCAGCCTTTCCAGGTACAGTCCACGTCCGATGGAAGTCGTTCCTTGACCACGTTGACCACGCCGCACCGAGAGCACCAGGGCGGTGGACGACGGCGAGGCCTAGGAAGGGGACGACGGGGAGCCAGGGAAGACGCGGCAGTGGAAGCCCGCGCGGAGAGGAGTGAGATGGTTCACTGGTTCGGCTGCGGTGTGAGGTTGCTGTCGCCGCAGGGCCTGGCCAGCGATGGGAATAGTAGGGGGCTATGAGGCCTCCGCGGCAGCACAGCCAGCCACGGGAGGCAGGAGCATGCGGCACGACCGGCGCTGCTTTGGGCGGCTGGAGCAAGAAGACCAGAGGTTGAAGAAGCACTACGGTCGTTGGATGGACCTCGTACGGTCACTTGAGATAGAATCGTTTATATTGACTAAGTTGACAAAGCCCCCCAGTCCCCGTAAAACATAGTAGGCCCACAAGTCAGCCTCCCACCAAGGTGGGTCCCAGCTAGCAGGGGGGATTCATTTTTTTTGTGCATAATAAGGAGGCACTTCCGATGGGTCCGAGCCGATAGCAGGGGGAATGTTTTTTTCGCGAAATACGGTGGCCCTCGAGTGGGTCCCAGTAGTCAGGGGCAAACTTTTTTTCCGCCATACTGGTGGGCGTCCGGTGGGTCCCTGCTGTCAGGTGGAGGAATAATTATTTTCCATGTAATAAGGAGGAACTTCCTTGCGGCTGCCATGGACCCAGCTGTCAGCCTCTCCACATACAGTATTCTTCTGATGGAATTCGGTCATTGACCACATTGACCACGCCGCGCCGAGAGCACCACAGCGGTGGACGATGGCGAGGCCTAGGAAGGGGAAGACGCGGAGCCGAGGAAGATGCGGTAGTGGATACCCACGCGGAGAGAAGTATGAGGGTTCACTGGTTCGGCTGCGCTGCCGTCGCCGCACAATAACAGGGGGTGTGGGTGAGTGGAGTGGAGGAATGGCCTGGCCAGCAGTGGGAGTAGTATGGGGGCGGTGAGGCCTCTACGACAGCACAGCCGGCCACGGGAGGCAGGAGCAGGCGGCAGGACCGGCGCTGCTTTGGGCGGCTGGAGCAAGAAGACCAGTGGTTGAAGAAGCACTACGGCCGTTGGATGGACATTGTACGGTCAGTCGAGCTAGAATTGTGCATATTGACTAAGTTGACAAAGCCCTTTGTCCCCGTCAACTTAGTAGGCCCACTATATTGGGTCCCAGCTAGCACGGGGAGTATTCATTTTTTGTGCGTAATAAGGAGGCACTTCCTTGCGTGCAAAGATATAGCTGGCGGGTTCGAGCTGCCAGCAGTGGTAACATTTTTTTCGCGAAATACAGAGGCCCTTTCGGTGGGTCGCAGATATCAGGTGGAGGAATCATTATTTTGCGCGTAATAAGGAGGCATTTCCTTGCGTGCGGCCATGGACCCAGCTGTCAGCCTCTCCACGTACAGTCCACTTCAGATGCATGTTGGTCGTTGACCATGCCACGCCGAGAGCACAAGGGCGGTGGACGACGGTGAGGCCTAGGAATGGAACGACACGGAGGCAGGGAAGACTCGGCAGTTGTTTTTGTTTCCCATGTGGAGGGGAGTATGACTGTACGAGGGTTTACTGGTTCGTCTGCCATCGCCGAAGAATAACAGCAGGTCTGGGTGAGTAGAGGGATGGCTAGGCCAGCGATGGAAGTATGGTGGGGCGGCGAGGCCTGCGCGACAGCATAGCCGGCCGCGGGGAGGAGGGAGCAGGCAGTCCCACCGGCGCTTGTTTGAGCGACTGGAGTAGGAAGAGCAGAGATTGAAGAAGCACGACGGCCGTTGGATGGACATCCAACAGTATACAGGCCATCTGTGGAAAGCCTCAAATCTGTGGAAAACAACATACATCCCATCTGCCATTATTTCAAATAATTTACAGCCCATTTTCTAATTCTTACTGGTTTTTTGGAGCCCATATTCTTTTTGTTAGCATTACATCCCATATTGTGGCCACGGTTAAAAAATTATACGAAATTTTGCATATGTCGGTGCGGTCTGAACTGTTTTTAATTCCGAAATTTCGAGTCATATTCAGACTGATTTTAAAAATAAATGTATATCAATATAAAATCCAATAAATTGTCCAGACATAAAAATCAATGCAAT
The DNA here is from genome assembly GCF_002162155.2 of Triticum dicoccoides. Classification (NCBI taxonomy): domain Eukaryota; kingdom Viridiplantae; phylum Streptophyta; class Magnoliopsida; order Poales; family Poaceae; genus Triticum; species Triticum dicoccoides. Next base: position 159,929,303 of record NC_041382.1, on the reverse strand, counting down.
TTAAAATCTCGAAATGAAAAAAAGTTATTTGAAACTAATTGCCGGTTTGATGTGTTTTAAAAATGTACAGCCCATTTCTCGTTACTGATAGGCCATTTTCTCGGCGAGCCGAATGAAGCTCTCCTCATCTTGAAAGATTTGCAGCCGAACAGGCCTGATAAAGTGACTTACTTGACAAATCACAAAAAAACTGGGCTAGCCATTTTTAGAAAGAAAAAAAACTACTGGGCTGGTCTGTGGTAAACATAAAAGAAAAGGTTGTCTAGACAGGCCAGAGTGTCCCGCACAGCCAAGTTGACACCATGCTTCCGTCTCAAAAACAAATTAGATAAATGCCACTCTAGTTATGGCGATTCATAAAAATGCCACTGCAATTTCCAAACTTTGAAAAATTCCACTGCAATTTTTGCAAACTTTGAAAAACGCCACGGTAGTTTGCAAACTTTGAAAAACACCACTCCAGACTTCGAAAAATGCCACTAGAATTGGCATGAAATGGCATTTTTCAAAGTTTGGAAATTGCAGTGGCATTTCTCGGATACACCAGATTTGGAGTGGCATTTATCAAATTAACCCAAAACAAGAATAACTGGGCGAGCTGCTGGGTCCCTGGTGTCAGCCGCTCGTTGTGCAATTCTCTCATTTATTGACTACGTTGACAATGGTATGGGACCCAGATGTCAGAAATTCACTAGGAGGAGCCATTTTTTTATTGGCTTGAAATAAGGAGGCACTTGCTTGCGTACTGCCTTGACCTTGGCGGGTTCCTGCTGTCATCCTCTCCCCGTACAATCATCTCCTGATTGTGTACGTGTCAACTTGCTAGGCCCATAAGTGAGCCTCTAAACCCGTGGAGGACAAATACAACCCATTTAAAAAATAACAGCCCATTCCATATGTTCAAACGGAAAGTTCAACATTCAGAGCAAAGTAACAGGTCTGATCCATATATAGAGTACTGAACTTCCACGTTGACAACCATCATAGCCAAGTTAACTATCTACTCCCACTAATACTCTAGTAGCGTACAAGTACTAACTTACTCTTAGCTAACTAGACGATGCCGGCTGCCATCTGTGGTACACGCTAAACGCCGGCACCGGCGTCGTGCGCCTCGTCTCGAACTTGCAAGAGGTGCGATAGGGCATGTTGCTCGTGCGCGTTGACCCTTTCCATGCCGGCGTGGTCCACCGAAGCTTCGGCTTCCAAGCGGGAAACCCACTTGACGAGTTGGTAGTAAAAATCGGCGTCGCGAACGTGTGCGTGCCTGACAGCCTCCAGGGCTATTTGCCGGGCGCCAGCCTCCACGTAGTCGGCCCAGTTGCGGGCGCTCTGCTCGCGACTCAGAGCGTCGGTGCGTTGCTGCTCCATGTCTCGCTGGCGGCACAAATCGGCGATACGCTGCTCCTCCGCCAGGCGGTCGCGCTCCAACAACTCCGGCTCCTCCTCCATGTGGTCGCGCTCCAACAACTCCTCGATCTCCGCATTGCCATCTAAAGACACATAGAATGCCTCCTCCCTCCGTCTGCCTTCCGGTGAAAACCCGAACACTAGTTCCGGTTGTGACCGCCTCCGGCGTCGCCTACCTCGGACGGGCAGGGGCATGGCGGACGTGGCGAGCGACGTCGGGCCGGTGGGGGATTATGAGGATATGGCGAGTTGGGTCACGGTGGCACCGGAGAAGGCCGGGAAGCAGTACTTATAGGCGGAAGGTAGCGCGACGGTCATCGGAATTCAATGCATAATGGCTTAGCGCGCCAGCTTGCCGTGGAAAACTAGCGAAACTGAAATTATGACTGCGCCGTCCCATCTCATCTGGGTCACATGCCGGCATGGCAGTCAAACGAGTGCACTCGAATCATCTCCCTCCTTGTCGATAATGATTCCACGGATTTAAAAAGCCCGCAACTGTTAAAGCGTATCTTTTTCGCATCAGTTAGCTGCCTTAATTACGTCCGGCTGCATGCAGGCACTCAGAATCGCTCACAGGCAGTACGCGAAGCAGCATGCAACGAGTCGCAGCCAAGGGCACGCATGCAGCCAGTTAAATCGCTGGAATTAATTAGGCTTAAACTTCTGCATGCCATTAATTATTGCTATGCCTTGGTCTTGCCGCTTTGCTCACGGAATTAATTAGGCATAAACTTCTTCAGAGGTTGGCATTTTTATCCGTGTAGGATCGATAGTGTAGCTTGTCAGTTTCTTCAGAGGTAGGCATTTTTATTCAAAAAACTGCCACTTCGCATCTTGCGTCGCAAATAAAACTACCAGGAGCGCATTTGTAGGCTAACTAGTGATCGATGAGTAAGTTGTAAACACTGAGCGAACAGAAATAAGTAACTGTTAATGCATCTCCATGATTCATAGATCATATACAAATATGTAGCTCCAAAAGCAAAGATCGGATCTTGCATCGCAACTAAAACTAACTAGTACGATTCCCATACATAAGATCAACATGTTAATGCATCTCAATGATTCACAGATCATATACAAATATGTAGCTCCAAAAGCAAAGATCTAGAAAAAACATCTGTTCTTCCTACTAACATGGATGCTTCTCTTGGCCAACATTCTGTACAGACTGAAAGACAAATTTGTTTGTGAAGTCTACAATTCCTCTTGCAAACGTAAGTGGTTTCACGAACAGCTGGAACCATGAGAATGAACCACACATGATGGAGGAACATCCACTGCAATATGATTTGGTCTTCTCTTGATCACACCGCGAGACTATTTTCAGAATACAAACTTTAACTTAGGCAAAATGATGCCCATTGTATAATCAGACCAAAGTAATGAAGCACTTAGTGTTGGCCAATAAATAGTACAATACTACTTTTCTGCAGTCCATGAAGTGACTATCCAATCTTTCTGTGTCTATTTTCAAATGGCACTGCATGCAGTGACTATACTATTCTCTTGTGCGGTTCAACCAAAATTGTGGACACTTTGTTTGTTTGCCAAATAGCAACGGGCAGACATCTCTGTCTGCACAAATATCAAGCAGCTGGTAAACATATACCACAACTTGTATTTTTGGTTTAAACATGTCTCTTCCTCTTAGCATCTGTCATGTTCTGCACTGGACAATCTGATACAGTTATGTTTTGCCCTGGACAATTTCATACTGAATTGATTTGCTGGTTCAGAGCAGAAATATAGCGCCTATTCTTCATCGGACCAAGGATATCCATGTTCGCAGTGATGGAAGAGGTGAAATCGATGCAACCGAAATTGAGCATCCAATCATTGAATCCTCTCCTGCACCTCCAATGTAGGTCCACCCTGCCAATAAATTCACATGCAAACCTCTAGTATTACTATCTAATGACAGTACAAAAAGAGTAGCAAGATAGTAGCAAACCATGTATCTTCGTAATGAACAGCTCATAGTGCCACCAATTGGATACAAAGGTTTGGAAAAAAACATGCTCCTAATGTTGAACCAGTTGGACTTTTTGTGCAGTTCCACTAAAATCGAGCATCCCTGTTTGCGTAGATATTGAAAGTGTGATTACTCTAAAAGTGGCACTAGTTGAAGCATAGACTCAGAAATATAAGCATTCCAATTTCTTAATGGGAAAAGGTAGCAAGACTATTTCTAACCACCTGTTTAAAGGCATAAATAAAGCAACAACGGCTGATGTCAGGAAGGCATACATAGTTTTTTCTGAAAAACTGAGCCATTCCTGACCTTTCCTCTTCTTTTAAGCAAATTTTGTGCAGTTCTACTAAAATAAAATGCCATCACCGCCTTGACAATTCAGTGACACTGTACAAAAGGAAATGACTTAACATTACATCATGATGTCAGGTATGTAGTCGACAGGCATTAGAGACAAACATACAGACCTCCTCCGATAACATAATGAACATTAATTTTAACAAAGGTGTGACTAGCTTTACCGGGATAATTTGAGTGAACTCTACACCCTTTGTTCCTTAATATAAGAAGTTTTCACGGTTCAATTTAAAGTACCCAAACGTCTAGTATTTAGAAAAATAGGTAGTAGTTTTCTTGAGCACATATCTGGGAAAGCTTGCCACACTTTATTTATGTCCATACGCTAATGCAACACCATTCGAATACTACAAATATACACTAATCCAGTGGCTAGTGCAACAATAGAGTAGTTAGTTTATTACAGGGTACAGTACAATGGTTTTACTGAACAGATTTCAATAAACTCTAGCACTGGAAGGTTTCTATAAAAATTAACAATACAAAATGTAAAGGTAACAAGTTTCACCATTGGTATACTAGCCGTGCATGAGCATTAAACCAAATATAAAAGTCTGAAGGTAACTAGAATTATTAACTAATGACAGTATAAAAAAATTGCAAACCATGTACCTCCAAGGTAAATATCATTTCGAACTTGGGGGGACCTTAAAAATTGCTATCCCAATCTTGATAATCGATCAAACATAAAAACTTGATCGAACGAATCAAAAGAACAGCCAGAGGAGGAGGTGCCCACTCTTGACCTTTCCTCTTGTCTTCATAATTGTCTGTGCAGTTTAACCAAAATAAAATGACATCAGCGCCTTGGCATTTTGGTGACACTGTACAAAAAAATTAACTTATCTCATGAAAGTGAGGTATGTAATCTATAAGCATTAACAGTGCAAAAATCTGAAGGTAGTAACAAGTTTCATCGTTGGTATACTGGCTGTGCGACAACATTAGAATGCCTTAGCTGAAACATCTTTAATACATCCACAATCAACAGCTAACCCTGAAATAATCCAGTGACATTAAATGGCATTGCTTAAATTTATCGGTGGCATTAGACTAAGAGCGGCATTAGTTAAATGTGGCATCACTTTAGCAGTAGCATTGCTTGACTTGACTGCTGGTGTTATACTAATAGCTAAAAAAGTGGCAATAAGAGCATGGGAGGCCCATTTGGACAATGGGCGCACCAGTACGATGTACCTCCACGAACGCAAAGTGGTGAGGGAGGTATGGTTGCCAAGAGGAACAAATATCCAGGGAGCATATGTGGATTACGTCCCATTTTTGTTCTCTTTAGCCACCTTTTTCCTATGCGAGGACAACAAACCGACCGACCTGGTCATTCTCTATTGCGTGTCATGCCTTTCTACCCTTCTTCAGCTAAGGGACACGAGACTTGTTCCTTAGCTACTGATTTTCCCCTTTTCAACCTAGATGCGGCTTCGATGCCTACTCTCTTGGACAGTATAGTCTACCTTCCTTTCCTTATTCAACCCAGACATGGATTAGTCTGCATGAAGTAGGGTTTCCTTCAATAGTGCAAATTATGGTTTTCATCTGCGTGGCCAGCAGAGCAGAGGATAGCAAATTGGGAAGATGGTGGAGTGGAAAAATATCCACATGCAACGACGTGGCAGATGGGGCAATAGAACAAGGTTATGGTTCGAAAAGAGGTAGCATACCTGAGGGTCAGCGGGAAGTGGCTTCGCTCGTGGCCGTCATCCTCCGCACACACTACAGCATCGAGCTTGGGGACAGAGGCCATCCCACGCGGGCGCTAGGTCTGAGTGGACGGCCTTGTCGTCAGTGCGTGACCTCGCTCGCTGTTGAGGATATCACTACTGGGCGTAAACCGGCCTATCTGGGCCGGGTTAACTTCTTTAGTACTTAACGATGTTGAAACCCAAGAAGGCAGATGAGGGCTCAAGGCCCATAGTCGGTTCAAGGCCTGTAGCCGTAAACTGGCGTTGGTATGTAACTTGTATTGTAAGTTAGGAATAAGTAGAGACCAAACCGGACACATCTATGAGCCGGTATTGGGAATCTGTGAACCGACGGGCGTCACCCGTGTATATAAGGGGACGACCTGGCGGCGGTTCATACAACAGACAACAACTTGAGACATAGGCGAAGCTTGTTTGCTCCCTAGTCATCGAAACCCCATCAATCCCATCACAACTAGACATAGGATTTTACCTTCATCGAAGGGGCCGAACTAGTATAAACTCTCTTGCGTCCCTGTGTCCGCTTTAACCCCTTCAAGCTAACCCGTCGCGATGGCTCCACGACTAAGTCCTTTCTCTAGGACATCTGCCGTGACAAAACCACGACAGTTGGCGCCCACCGTGGGGCTATCGCACGATGGTTTCAAGTTCTTGGAGGGCCGCTTTGAAGGACTCAAGGGCTATGCTGTGGGCCGGATGACTAAGAGTCGTTGCTGCAAGCTCTACATCGATGATGCAGGCTGGGCCCCCGAGGCCGGCTCAGTTGAGTACGGGTACCGGGTCTCCTTCGGTGGTATACACGTTTTCATCGGAAAGATCGGTGAACCGGGCCCTGAGCCGGACATCTGCACCGACCTCGTCGAAATGGCTCAGCGTGCGCGGTCCGCCCAGGTTAAACCGTCCGTGAAGCGTGCCTTCGTGGGGGTCATCCATGGAGGAAGTTACGAGGATGGATCAGAATCTCGCGGCGAGACCGTCATTTATTCCGGCGAGGAGTCATCAACCGGAGAAACCGAATCTCTATATCATCTACAAGATGGCCGGATTGGGGGCTGTTCCGATGGCGACAGTATTTCGGACCCCTCTGATCTACCCAACCGAGTTGGAATATTTATGGCCGGCACACAAGCAAGTCTTCATTCTTCGACCGCTGCGCCAATAACCTCCGATTCTGTAGCGGCGACACCTGCCGGGGCAGGAAGCTCTGCACGCCCGCCGGCTCAAGTTCTATCAGATCTATTTAATGCATTGGCTGTGCTTATGGCAGAAGCTAATCCGGCGGATCAGGAAGCCCACAACACGGAGATTGCGAAGGTGAAGGAACAGATCACCCAGGCCAAGGCGGACCTGGCAGCTGAGAGTGCCAAGATGACCACGGAGCGGGCCGCTTTAGACGCACAAGCCTACAGGCTCATGTTGGACCAGAACGCGTCGCATGAAGTCATGAAGAGGAAGTACCGATCCCGTTTGCCTTCGGTTTTTGAGGCCAGAGACCTTTTCAACACCCCAGGAGCAAGAACCAGTAATCCACTGGAGGAAAACCGACCGGAAGCTCCGGGGACCGGTGCGCCGGTTCAGCCCCGTCCGATGAATCCGCCTCGTCAAAACACGGTTATACCTCAGGCTGTTTCAACACCTCCGGGTCACTACTCCAACCCAATGGACAATCTCGTTGCCGTTGCTGCTCGGCTGGAGGCCATTCCAATTGAAGGTGACTCGCCGCAGGCGGTAGAGACACGACGGGTCAAAGAGCTTCTTAGGACAGCTTTGGTCCAACAGGAAGCATACTCGTACAGCCGCGACCGGATCCACTCGACCCCTCGTCCAAGCCGGAGCTATAGCAGGCGTATGGATGAACCAGCAGTATCAAGTAATGAACGACGTGGAGCACCCTGCGGCAACAATCCGGCGGGTGGTGCTGATAGCGCTCAGGAAGTGGTGGATCGGGCCCGAGCGTGCAGGGAGGCCGAGTTAGTCGCACAAATATCAGGCTCGACAGCTTACACCGGTTCGTCCAACTATTTCGGTCAAACCCGGTGTTACTTCTAGCTCTTTGGGGGTGCCTTGCCTTGTACCCGCTTTACGCAATGTGCGCCTGCCCAAGGATTTCAAGGGCCCGCGCAAGGTACCAAATTACACGGCGGGTCAACCCCCAGAGACATGGGTGGAGAGCTATGAGATGGCCATGGAGATGCTTGATGTGGATGATGCGGCATGTGCGAAGTACTTCACCATGATGCTTGAAGGAACGGCCCACACTTGGTTAAAAATCTTACCGGCCAACTCTATCAGGTCATGGGCCCAATTACGAGCCCGGTTTATCAGTAATTTCAAGGATACATGTAAGCAGCCTATGTCGATAGTGGACTTAGCTGCCTGTGTCCAGGAGGAAGGAGAATCGACAACTCATTGGGTGCGCTGGGTCTCACAAGTGTTGCATTCATCAGACCGCATCAACGCTAACATCGCAATCTTAACCCTAGAAGGCAACTGCCGGTTTGGGCCCCTAAAGCTGAAGTTGGGACGGATGAAGCGCCATTGCACTGACATGGGGACCCTCATGGCCGCTTTGGTAAACTATGCTGATTCTGATAGTACCAAGGATCCCGAATCTGATGATGACAAGGCAGGGAAGGGAAAGAGGAACATCAATTCCAAAAGTCAGCAGCATCACTTGGCAGGCAATGGTGGCGGAGGCAAGCGTTAAGTGGATGGTAACATGGACTTTTTGGCTAACACCAACGCGCAGGACAAGGGCCAGCGACGCAGGGGTAAACCGCCAAATCGCAATGGAGCACCCAACCCTAACCCGGACCGCCTAAATTATGTACTGAGCCAGCCCTGTCCAAGACATGGAACGAAGGAGGTGCCAGCAAACCACCTTTGGAAGGATTGCTTCATTATGCAGGAGTTCAAGAATTCTAATGCTTTCCGGTATGATCACGGCTCCGGCGGTGGCTCAGGATCCGGGCCGGGTTATGGTGGAGGAAATTCCGGTTCAGGATTTAATGGTAATCTGGGCGGACATAATAATCAGAACAACCAGGGTGGTTACAACCAACAGCAGCAACAGTCAGGTTACCAGAGCAACCCAAAGCAGTTGAATAGTGGGCAGTACCATGTCTTCACCACTAGCTTGGACAAGCGAGACCGGAAGGTTCAAAGGCGGGCATTCAACTCTGTTGAACCGGCCGTGCCCCGTTATGTACGCTGGTCTAAACAGCTAATGATATGGAGCAGAGACACCTCCCCAGGTTGATAATCCGGGTCAGTTGGCTCAGGTGGTGGCGCCTTAGGTGGGAGGTTACAAGTTCACCAAGGTGCTCATGGATGGAGGGAGCAGCATTAATATCTTGTACTATGAGACCTTCTGTCGTATGGGACTAACAGATAAAAATCTCAAACCGTCTAATATGGTGTTCCACGATGTGGTACCTGGAAAGTCAGCATATCCTGTTGGTAAGATAGCTCTGGAAGTGGCCTTTGGAGATGATCATGATTCCAGGTCGGAGACATTGACGTTTGAAGTGGTGAAAATCCAAAGTCCATATCACGCCCTGTTTGGGCGACCGGCCTACGCCAAGTTTATGGCACGACCCTGTTAATGTGTATTTGCAGCTCAAGATGCCGGGTCACAAGGGGACAATAACGGTTCACGGAAGCCGTAAAATCGCTTTTGAGTGCGAGGAACGAGATGCGGCCTACGCAGAGTCGGTTTGTGCCACTGAGGAGCTGAAGTATTATAAGGACAATGTTGATCCGGCGGACATGACTCCATTAAAGAAGCCAACTATGGAGCATGATCCGGCCCTGAAGTTCAAATCGGCAGCAGAAACTAAGCTTGTTGACTTCGTACCTGGCGATTTGTCCAAGCAGTTCAGCATCAGTGCCAACTTGGATCCGAAATAGGAAAGCGCGCTCATCGAGTTCATCTGTGAGAATCGGGACATTTTTGCATGGAAGCCCTCTGACATGCCAGGTGTACCGAGGCAACTCAGCTCGCTGAGCACACCCTTAATGTGGATCCTAAATACAAACCGGTGAAATAGTTCCTCCGCCGGTTTAACGAAGAAAGATGCAAGGCGATTGGAGAAGAGGTAGCTAGGCTCTTAGCAGCTGGTTTTATTGTTGAAGTTTTTCACCCTGAGTGGCTTGCCAATCCGGTGCTAGTCCTTAAGAAAAACGGCACCTGGCGCATGTGTGTGGATTACACAGATCTTAATAAGGCTTGTCCAGCAGATCTTTTTGCCCTCCCCCGTATTGATCAAATTATTGATGCTACGGCGGGTTGTGAGCATTTATGTTTTTTGGATGCATATTCTGGCTATCATCAGATCAAAATGGCAGTTAAGGACCAGGAGAAGACGATATTCATAACTCCCTTTGGAGCCTTCTACTATGTGTCTATGCCCTTTGGGCTCAAGAGTGCCCAGGCAACATATCAACGGTGTGTACAAAATTGTCTTCACAAGCAGATTGGCCGTAATGTACATGCTTACGTGGATGATATCGTGGTTAAGTCCAGGGAGAAGGAGACTCTGGTTGACGATTTGAAGGAAACCTTTGATAACCTAAGGACGTACAAGATGATGCTTAATCCGGACAAGTGTGTCTTTGGTGTACCGGCGGGAAAGCTATTAGGTTTTCTGGTGTCCAACAGGGGAAATGAGGCTAATCCGGAGAAGATCACAGCCATCACCTCCCTTGCTAAACCGAAGTGTATCAATGATGTTCAACGCCTGGCAGGCCGGATTGCCACATTAAGCTGGTTTATCAGCCGCCTTGGTGAGAAGGCAATCCCTTTGTATCAGATGTTGAAGAAGACGGATCAGTTCGTCTGGAGTTCCACTGCTGATGAAGCATTTGAGGACTTAAAGCGGAAATTGGCCAATCCGCCTGTGCTCATCGCTCCCATTGACAAGGAGCCGTTACTACTATATGTTGCTGCTAATGCTCGTGCGGTCAGCATGGCTATTGTGGTGGAGCGAAAGGCGGCAGGTAAGGAGCATCCGGTTCAACGTCCGGTCTATTATATCAGCGAGGTACTCATTGAGTCCAAGCAAAGGTATCCGCATTGGCAGAAGCTGGTGTACGGAGTTTTTATGGCAAGCCGGAAGCTTAAGCAATACTTCCAAGGGCACCCAATTACGGTGGTCAGTTCTGCTCCTTTGGGGGATATCATCCAGAACCGGGAAGCGACTGGCCGGATTGCCAAGTGGGCTATAGAGCTTGGGCCGCACGGATTGAAGTATGTGCCTTGGACGGCGGTTAAGTCTCAAGCACTTGTTGATTTCATCAATGATTGGACGGAAATGCAAGCACCTGAAGAAAAGTCGGATCACACATATTGGACCATCCATTTTGACGGATCCAGGCAATTGGAAGGCTCGGGGGCTGGAGTCGTATTAACTTCCCCACGAGGTGATAAGTTTTGTTACGTTCTCCGCTTAATGTTCCCTTGTACTAACAATGCAGCTGAGTATGAAGCCTTGCTCCATGGTCTCTTGATGGCTAAGGAGATGAATCTAACTCGAGTTAAGTGCTTCGGTGACTCGGACCTCGTGGCTCAACAAGTATTTGGCACTTGGGATTCCAAGGACCCACTCATGGCAGCGTATCGTCGTGAGGTGGATATTGTTGCAGGTCACTTTAAAGGCTATCAGGTGGACCACGTGGACCGACGGAAGAATGAAGCAGCGGACGCTTTAAGCCGGCTGAGCTCTCAGCGCAAACCGGTCCCGCCAAATGTTTTTCTGGATGTACTACACAACCCGTCGGTCAAGCTCCCTGGTGAAGCGGATTTGGCTATTCCTGATCCGGAGGCTCAATTGGTGGCAGCTCTTCATGTCATTCCGGATGGGATGCTTCCTTACCTGGCATACATGAACCCGGGCGAGTTACCAGAGGATGAGACTCTGCCCCGACAGATAATCCGGCGGTCCAAGTCCATGACTATTGTCAATGGCGAGTTGCATCATTACAGTGTATCAGGGGCGTTTCAACGCTGTGTGTCTCCTGAAGAAGGCTGTGAAATTTTGCGTGAGATCCACGAAGGAGATTGTGGTCACCACGCCGGTTCAAAATCTTTGGTAGCTAAAGCGTTTCGTCATGGCTTGTATTGGTTAACTGCTCATGCTGATGCAGAGGATCTGGTCAGACGATGTGATAGTTGCCAAAAGTTTTCAAGATGTGCTCATGTGCCGGCTCAATAATTGAGAATGATTTCAATTACTTGGCTGTTTGCGACTTGGGGGCTGGATATGGTTGGGCCTTTCAAAAGGTCCAAAGATAAGAAGACCCACCTCCTGGTGGCGGTTGACAAGTTTTCAAAGTGGGTGGAAGCAGAACCAGTTAGCAAGTGTGATGCGGCCACGGCGGTTCAGTTCATCAAAAAAGTGATTTTTCGGTTTGGCTTTCCACACAGTATCATCACAGATAATGGTACCAATTTGTCCAAGGGTGCCATGAAGGAGTTCTGCGAACGGGAGCACATCCGGCTTGACGTTTCATCAGTGGCACACCCACAGTCCAATGGTCAAGCAGAAAGGGCTAATCAAGAGATCTTGAGAGGCATCAAGCCCCGGCTTATGGTTCCTCTGCAGAGAACTCCGGGTTGTTGGGTAGAAGAGTTACCATCTGTGTTATGGAGCATCAATACTACACCCAACAGATCAACAGGATACACACCGTTGTTCATGGTCTACGGAGCGGAGGCGGTTCTCCCGAGTGATATCCGTCATGACTCACCTCATGTGGCGGCTTATGTTGAAGCGGACAACGAGACAGCACGGCAAGACGCTTTGGACCTGTTGGATGAAGAACGTGACATAGCAGCCGCCCGCTCGGCGATTTACCAACAGGATCTTCATCGTTATCACAGTCGCCGAGTCAGAACCAGAACCTTTCAGGAAGGAGATTTGGTGCTTTGGCTCATCCAAGATCACACTGATATGCATAAGCTATCCCCACCTTGGGAGGGACCTTTCGTGGTCAGCAAGAATCTGCACAATGGGTCATACTATCTGATCGATATTCAAGAGCATAAAGACTCACATACATAAGAGGAGGAGACCAACATGCCGTGGAACATAGCTCATCTTCGGCCATACTATACCTGAGCCATTGGCTCTACTTATGTACATATTACGACGATGTGTATATTATGATTAAATATAATAAACCGGAACCTCAGCTAAAGCGGGGTATCTATCCTTTTACATCATGTGTGGTTACACGGAGTTGTTCTAAAGCGGCCTCCGGTTTACCCCTTGAGTTAGCTTTTCAAAAGCATCATGTTATATCACTTGGGGGCTTGGTCTTGTCCGAACCAATGCAACACCTCTTGATAGGCGAGAGCCACCAGATCGCTTGGGGACTTGGTCACGTCTGAACCAGTCACGCCTCTTGATCGGCCTAAGGCCACAGAATCACTTGGAGGCTTGGTCGAACCCGAACCATTGTCACGCCTCTTGATCGGCATAAATGCCACGGGTTCATTTGGGGACCTGGCTGACTTGAACCATAGCTACACCTATCGGGAGCTTGGTCATGTTCGACCATGGTAACGCCATCTGATCGGCTCAAATAAGCCTCTTTTTGCAAATGGTTTTATTATTGCCTTTGCTTCACAATTTTCTTTGATAGATATTTCTTTCTTTTTGTTGCGTTTTTTTAAACCGACAAAATTTTAAACCGGTTCACACTGTCAATTGACGGAACACGGTCCATTTTTAATCCGGAGACTATTTGCTCGGTTTGATTTTTTGTTAACATCCTATTACGGAGTAACACGGTGTTTTATAACCCGACACGGTTTACATGGTAAACCGGCATTATATATATACAGGAGCTGCTATCTCCTCCAACAGTGTGGGTTTATGAAACCTCCGCTTCAAGATTGGCTAAGCCAACTTCATGCCCAATGATGGCAAGTATTATGTATCTCAAAGATTTGATCATATGCTTAAATTTCAGATATTTTGATTTTATATATGCAGACATCGTACTCCGCCTGACGGTACAACCGCGGTGGCACTTTTAGATTTTTTATGTTGCAGAAAATACTTTGGAAAGTTCATCACCCAAAGAAAGCACAAGTTGCAGTGGTTATGCACGAAGGCATATTAAGATCAAGAGTATCATCTAGCCTATTACAAGGCAACACGGTGCCCAAAACAAGATCATTGTTTTTCAAAGGAGAAGCAGTTTAAACCGGCTGCCGGTTCAAGCTTGGTCACCAGCCTGGCCTGATGGTTGTGGGTCATCCTGCGCCGCTTCAACTTTAGTTTCTCTACCCAGTGGCTAGAAATCAACAATTGTCCAGTAGATTCCCATTAATGCTCGAAAGACAGCTTCATCATGGATCAGCAACGACGGTTCAATATCGGGAGCGTAAGTATGCTTACGGATTGGAGGGATAAGATTTTCCGCTTCATGAATTGGTGCAGCTACTCGCTTGTTTTGATTGTCATATTGGGCTTGATAATGAGACAAGTCTGCTTCTTCAGCTAATTGACAAGGTAGCAGACGCACCTCCCGTTTTATTGCTCGCAGATCCGCTTCACTGAACTCTGACCCGTCTTCCTTCAAGCTGGGATAGCCCTAAGCCGCTTCAATAGGATCAAAATCCGGCACCCAAGCTTTTGCCTGGATTAAGGCATTGATCGCACCGGTTCGAGCAGCAGATTTCTTCAGCTCTTCAAACTGGGCAGGAAGCACTGACAGTTTCTGCAGAGTGTCCTGAATCAAAGTGGGCGTCGGCTTGTTGTGGGATGCAGTATAGATGATCCGCTGTGCACCAGTGTATAGTTGTTCCATCAACGTATAGGCGGCTTTCAATTTCTTCCGCACATCTGACCCCAAATGACCAATGCGTGTCCCTGAAATATCACAAAGGGTTAACAAACCAGCGGCTCTGTAAGACGGCAGAATCAATTCAGAAATCCAATCGGCTTACCAAAGATAGCAGCGGTCATGGCATGCACGTGCCGCTTTATGCTGGTCATTTCATCCACCACCGGTTTTAGTGCAGCCTCGGCGTCTTCTGCTCGTTTGGTTAAAGCGGATTTTTCAGTAGCCCAATCCGCCCGCTCCTTCTTGAAATCCTGGTTAAGCTGTTCCATGACGCTTAAGGCGCTGGTCAACTCCTCTTTTGCTTTTGAGGTTTCAGTCTGTTGGGACTTCAGATTTTCTTGGAGATCGGCGATTTGGGTCTCTTTTGTCTTCAGCTCAGCCTGCATACAGACAGTTATATGATTTAGCAAGCAGTGCAAGAATTGAAGCACCAACCACATAACAAGTTATGCACTTGGCGCTTGGGGGCTAATGCCTATTTGATCTTCATATTTCACTTGATAATAAAGTCCCAAGCTCAATACAAGTATTCAACTTGGCACTTGGGGGCTAATGGCTATTTGTTCAAATAAGTTCTAATGCGGTTACTTAAGTCCCGATTTAACTACACTAAGTTGAACCGGCCCTTGGGGGCTACATCAGCGAGTTTCGAGGCTTTAAGATTTATGTTAGTAAGTCCCGGTTTGAAAGAAGATTACACACCGGTCCTTGGGGGCTAGGCGAGTCAGCAAGAATTGAAGCATACAAGCAGGAAGGAGCATATGGAAGTTACCTCATATTTATCTTTCATCATGTTAACCAGACCGGCTTCATAGTCACAACTGGTATACAGCCGGTTCAGATAACCGGAATGGATGTCTTGGGCGTTCAGAGCAGCATAAGTCGCTAGATCAACATTCCACTTGCCCTTGCCAAAGGCAGCAAATTATTCCTTGGCAGTATGTTTAGACAAAGCGACATGATTGCTTGGCTCTGTATGGCCAATGCCAGTAATAACAACTTCATCATCCTTGGCATCGCCGGTTTGCATTGGGGCCATCAGTTTATCAGTAAACTTGGACAGACTGGTGGATTTCTCAATCTGGATGGGGCTTCTGGGGTGGTCAACAGGACCGGAGGTATCAACATGTCTCTCTTCAGTAATAAAATCATCATCTTGTGGTGGTGGGTCGTTTGGCACATCCTCACGGATGGCCGCTTCAGGGTTGAGTACTCTGTCCGGTTCAGGAATAGCATCTTCTTCAGCCGCTTTATATAGGCGAGCCTTCTTGCTTGGCTTAGGCTTGGCCCTGAAAGGAGTAACAAAGGTCAGTATAGTATATGCTACAAAGTAATACACCAGAAGCATTATGATAAGTATGGCTTACCCAAGCACCGTTTTGAGCGGCGGCAGCTGGGTAGCTGATGACTCGCTAGATGATGAATGGGAAGTGACCTGATAATCGGAGTCAGACATATTAAGAGGTTGACGAAAACAGCCCATTTTAGGACAAGCACTGACAGGCAAATTAGAGACCTCTGAATGGCGTTTCCGAACCGGACTATTCGGTAAACCGGCGGAGGTAACTACCTGGCCACTATGCCGGGTCGTGCGGCGAGCTTCGTGCTGTTGGGTCTTCATAAGAAATTTGGGATCCAAGTAAGCAAGAGGATGAGAAAATTTAACCTTCCGGTTTGCCTGACGGATTTTTAGTGAAGGCAAAGGATCTGAATCGGAGGAAAGAATAATTACCTCTGCAACATCAGCATGACTGGCTTCGGCATCATCCTGACAAATATCATCATCAATAAGGCGCGTGAAAAATAAGCCAAGTGAATCAAGTTCTACCTCAAGGTACGGGTTACCCACATCGTCATCAGCGACCGGATCAGAGGATGAAGTGGTTCTTTTCCTGTGCGTAGTCTTCTTCACAGCTTTAGTCTTTTGCCGGATTGATCTTTCTGGTTTGTCTGGTTTTTCTGGTTTCTCTTGCGGCAGTTTCTTGCTCCAAAACGGATCATTGCCCTATTTAAACATGCATTGATATTAAACAATGACCAGATATATCAATAACAGGTTCAGAAAAAAAGAACAATCAAACTCTTACAGCTGGCGGTTTGTTGGTGGCACAGAAGGGAAGCAGGCCGGCTTGAGCACAGACGTGTTCCGGTTCATTCAGCATTTTATTCACAGCCTCTGTGATTTCTTCATCGGTAAGCTAGATGTTAGCATTTCGCAACGAGTCATCAACACTGCCAGTATACTCACACATCAAACCGGAGCGCTGACTAAGGGGCAGTATGCTCCACGATATCCAATAGCGAGCGAGATCAACTCCTGTTAAACCATTGGCCATGAAGGCTCTAAGCTTGGACAGTTGAGGAGCGTATTTGCTTCTCTCCTTGGCAGTCAACCTTTGCGGAAAGGGGTGTGTATTGCTAAGCCGCTCCGGACGAAAGCTAGGCAAAGGATTTTCACCAGTGGGGGAGGTGTCTCTGCAATAGAACCATGTTTGATTCCACTCTTTGGGGTGGCTGTGCAGCTTGGCATGAGGGTATGTGACCTCTTTCCTTTTCTGAATCGCCACACCGCCCAATTCCGTATTGGAACCGTCAGAAAACTCAGTACGGCAGTTTAGATGGAAACAGTCTCTGAACAACTGCACTGTGGGCTCCTCTTGAAAAAACACCTCACAGAGCACTTGGAAGTGACACATGTTTGTAACAGAGTTGGGACCAGTGTCTTGTGGGTGGAGTTGACAATCGGTTAAAACGTCCCGGTAAAATTTAGAACCGGGCGGCTTAAAGCCCCGGGCTAAGTGATCTACGAAAATGACGACCTCTCCTTCTTGAGGTGTGGGAGGGCATTCTTCGCCAGGAGCTCTCCAATGGATGGTGTTTTTGCTGCCTAAAGCGCCGATCAGGACTAAATTATTCAGTTGAGTCTCTGTGACGCGAGAAGGAACCCAGTTGCACTCATATACTTGCTTGGCCATGATGAAATCTACAAGATAGGTAATTCCGGTTCAAGAATGCATTTATTAAAGTGCATTGGTATGTACAATGTTAAACTGGAGACAACTCTATCTAAACCGGAGTTTAATGAAGCAACAACATCTGGCGGTTCAACAAGGGGACTAATGGTATATACCGGTTTGCCAATTTTTCTACAAAGTTAAACCGCCGGATCTAAGCATTGAAACAGTTGAGATTGCAGATAGATAAGTGTACAGAAACAGATTTCACAAGATTTCTCTACAGCGACGAATCTGAAGCAAGTTCAGAAAAGAAGGAAAATATTCAAGGTTTAAAAAAGAACAGTACCGAATCAATGGGCAGAGATACATGTAGATCTATGGTCTTGAGGCATATAAGTAAAGGAGGATGCTAAGAACTACTGCTACACAGAGCAAAGGTTCGCAGGTTCATCTAGGATCTATCATATGAGTACGAAGCAGACGATGAACACTGGAGAACTTGGAAACCGTAGAACGGATCTACGGAGGAAATGGTGAAGAACTCACCGGAGCCGAGGAAGAAACAGAAGGTCGCCGCGATGCTCTGGTACAATCAGGGTGATGCAGCGGCCAAGGTTGGAGCAGAAGTCATCGACGGCGGCGGAGCTCCGAAGCTGGACGATGCGGGGAAGACGAAGCAGAAGGGCACGAAGGGAAAAAAGGAAATGACCCTTTGGTCTTATTTATAAGGCAAGGGGCATGTGTCAGGCGCGAAAATCAAGGAACCGTGGGTCTGGAAATGGAGTTGTCGCCTCGATTGTCGCCGACCTATTAAACAAAAAAGGTATCATGGATAAGTTTCTTTATAACAGGTGACGTCACGCCGGTTTACAACGACCAGAGAAGATGACGTCACAGCGATTCAACAAACTACAAGAAGGTGTTGAAGATGAAGATTTTTGCTAAGGATTGACATGAACCTGTTCAAATCAATTTGGGGCCTAATGTTGAGGATATCACTACTGGGCGTAAACCGGCCTGTCTGGGCCGGGTTAACTTCTTGAATAGTTAACTATGTTGAAACCCGAGAAGGCAGATGAGGGCTCAAGGCCCATAGTCGGTTCAAGGCCTGTAGCCGTAAACCGGCGTTGGTATGTAACTTGTATTGTAAGTTAGGAATAAGTAGAGACCAAACCGGACACATCTATGAGCCAGTATTGGGAATCTGTGAACCGACAGGCGTCACCCGTGTATATAAGGGGACGACCTGGCGGCGGTTCAGACAACAGACAACAACTCGAGACATAGGCGAAGCTTGTTTGCTCCCTAGTCATTGAAACCCCATGAATCCCATCACAACTAGATGTAGGCTTTTACCTTCATCGAAGGGGCCGAACTAGTATAAACTCTCTTGCGTCCCTGTGTCCGCTTTAACCCCTTCAAGCTAACCCGTCGCGATGGCTCCACGACTAAGTCCTTTCTCTAGGACATCTGCCATGACAAAACCATGACACTCGCCGACGACGAGTGTGTCAACACTGCGCGTCCTTTTCTTCCCCGGCGGATCTGTGACCACCGGTGAGGAGGGAGAGAGGGGCCGTCTTTTCTAGATCTGGAGAGAGGGTGGTACTACTAGTACTGGAGGTGGAGTAGTGATAGATTAGTTTATATTTTCTCTGCATACAGTACCAATTACTCGTGCTTCATAACTGGCCAGCACGCCATTAAAAAAATAAAGGTCGATAACTAATGCGGCACCTCAGGCCAACGCGGCCAGATTGCATTTTGCACGAGAAATTACACACCCTGTTTTGTTGACATGTGGTCCCGTTCTAACATATCAGTGAGACGACGGCGAGTAGTAGGAGTATTTCTGAATGGACGTGTAGGCCAGGGCGCCTCTTCGTGAACCGTGGCAAACTCGCAACCGTCCACCGACTCTTCGCCTTTCCCTCTCGATTTGGAACTACTGTCGCACGCTCTTCCTCTCCCTCCTCCATTTTCCTTCAGCCCTTCACCCTTTCTTCTGCCATTGTTCGTTCGTCTTCTCCATGGAGGGAACAGGCCGGAAACGACCCCGTTATTCTTGCCCCGATCTGAAAGATGACGTGGTGGAGGAACTCATTGATCGGTGCGACGTCATCACCTCGGCTAGCATGGTAGGTTCATTCAAGCTCGTTCTCGACTCAACTAATAACATCATTACAAAGAACCCAAGAGTCAAGGAGCGGTTTGATCTCCCCTATCTTCTTCGCCGTGACCCTGATGACTGGCGTTGGCACGATGGAGGCCTCTCCCTGTGCCAGTTGATGCCGCTTGATAATGATACGTATGATGTTAAGATGCCATCGCTTGAGGGCAAGGCTTGGGCAGGCGCAAATGGAGATTGGGTTGTTTACATTGGGTCCAACTGCGAGTGGAAACTTGTGAATGTGTACACTCGTGACCGGGTTCCATTTCCAAAAATCTCTGCAGACTGCCCAGAGGTTGAGCACACTGGTATTGTACGCATGTTCAAATACGATCATGGTGACTGTCTTCTACGGAAGATAGCAATTTGTCGAGTTCCCAACCGCTCTTGGAATTACAACAACTATTAAGTTGTTGCCATCTTCGACAAGCTTGTTGCCGTCCTTCGTGGTTCGACTCGATGGATATTGCTCAAAAATCAGTTTCTGTACACGAATGAGTATTGTGATGCAATTCAATACGAGGGCCTTGTGTTTGCTGCCACCACTCGTGGCACTGTTTTTGCATGGCATCCTCGTAGTTTCGGTATGTTTGTCTTCCACCATAATTATAATTGTTTCATCCACATGCATGCGGGTTAGCAAGTTTCCCTTTACTAATTAACCTTCTTCTTGTGTTTCCAAGGTCCTGTGAACATCCCAACACCTATACTTGAAATTTTTTATAACCAAGGGGGAGATGATGATGGTGATGATCACGAGCATGAGGACGAGCAGCGCCCATATACATTGTGGCGCTTGGCAACTAATTCCGATGGATCACCTCTTCTTGTGTGTATACAACCCATTGATGATGTTACTGCTAAGGAAGCAGGTGTAGTCTCCCATAGTCGCACTCTTGGGACCTATTCCAACACCCGTTGCATGGTATTCGGGATGGATACTAGTGTGCTAGCACCAACTCCTTCTCCCTGGTACAGAATTGATAGTCTTGGAGAAAACTCGCTCTTCCTTGGACAAAACTATCCAATGATGGTGAAAGGCGATCCAACTGTTGTTGACACAACGCTAACAGTACCATTTATGAGAAGCAACTGTGTCTATACCTCAGACATTTGGGTGGTTCCCTACCCTCATACTGATATAGTAGGCCGCTTCAGCCTGGATGATCAGTCCTGCGTTGGTTTCCAGATCGACAATCGATGGCCCGTCCCAGAGAATCACTTGTGGTTCAAAGCAAGCGTTTCCAATGCCGAGGAATGGTTGAGTTGAAGTTCATTTCATTGCTTGTTATTTGTTGTGTGGTGAAAACTTTAGTATTCATAATGTATCCTCATTGTCGATGTGGGTTGATGACCTGTTGTATGTAATAAAATGATATGCCTGTGATAAACTTACTAAATTTATGAACGGCTTTCGAGTCGCTTCTCTGAGTGAGTGGTGCGATGAGGCAAAAAAATATTTTCCAAATACATTATTGTACGTGCATTGCAACATGTTATCAGATGAGGCCAATCAACAATAGTAGTACACTACTTTTACTAGCTTCACATGCTTCGCACGTCGGGCGGGTGTTTTTACTGTAGCCATATGTTAATGTGTTCGTTGTACTTAACCAGCACCTCGAATCCTCGATACTAGTACTATATAGTAGGAGTAAGTAGTAGGAGTAGTAGGGTGGCATGGGCCAAAACAAGCATTCACGTCCAGGAGTACGGCACACGCCACCACCACGACATCCATCTGACACCATATTATTTCTTTGAGTCCGTGCTAGAGCAATCTCTTCAACCTTGTCGTTTCTCTAACTTCAGCCATCACGCGGCGGGCAAGGTGGGGGTTTGCCGGTATCCTTAATTGCGGTCCCACTTGTAAGGCCAACTCCAACGCACGACCCCAAACGGACCTCCGTTTTGCACGAACTCCAACTATAATTTTGAGTAGAAAAAGCAAAACCAAAGAAAACAAGAACCACAAGAATACATTTTACTACTCTTGTAAGTTGGATTAGTGCCTTCTCGATGAATTCATTGTTGATCTGCGGAGGCTCGATCTTGCGTGCTTCTTGCTTCTTCGAGTGTAAAGAAGTAGACGTTGCTTCCTCGCATCTAGTCTCATGTCTAGCCTCTATTCTAGTAGGAGTATCAACAAGTGCACTAATCTCATCTCTAGCCTCTGTGCTAGCTAAAAGTGACAGAACATCTACTAAATTGCGCTCTATCAATATATGCATGTACTCTTCTTCCCAATACAAAAACTTGCATCCATTCTACTCCCTCCATTGCACAATACATGCCTTCTATTTGTCAAAATATATATGTATCTAGACATCTTTTAGTATATAGGTACATCCATTTTTGGACAAATGGAAGTCAAGTATTTTGGAACGGAGGGAGTACACAATAAAATTTTTAAGTTAGCACAACTAGTCTAATCTG
This sequence comes from Triticum dicoccoides, assembly GCF_002162155.2. Classification (NCBI taxonomy): domain Eukaryota; kingdom Viridiplantae; phylum Streptophyta; class Magnoliopsida; order Poales; family Poaceae; genus Triticum; species Triticum dicoccoides. The sequence continues at coordinate 159,907,421 of NC_041382.1, read as the reverse complement.
AGAGCACAACCGAAGATTTGGTCGGGTTCTTCCTCCTTTTGCCGACACGTGGGACATCCAGCATCCAGGTCGTGTCATGAAAGAAAATAGAGTGGTAGTTGAAGCCACGAGATGTGCATCTTGGGTTAAACTGTAAATAGAATCTTACTACTCTTGAGTAACTCCAAAAGCGGCCACCGAAGATCTTTATTGGATTTGTTTTTCATCACCAGCATGTCGAGGTGAAAGATGTGCAGGTTTAGTGGGTCCTCTTGCGTTTTCACTGACATGTGGGGCCGCATGTGAGCAAACAGACGATGGGCTCCGCGCGTCCGCTGGCTGGCTGAGAAGAGAGATAGAGGAGGGCTGAGCACGGACTGCAGGAAATTTGTTTTACGCACCTCGATATAGGCTCGATATAGTGGGGTGGCATGGGCCATAACTAGCATTCACGTCTAGCAGTACGGCACACGCCACCCACACGAGTCCCATCCGACACCAATTTTCTTGGAGTCCATGCTACAACCATCTCTTCTCCCTCCTGTTTTCCCAGCCATCGGGTGGTGGGCGGGGTGGGGGTTTTCCGATAGTCGGTTTGCTCAACTGCGGTCCCACTTGTAAGTGAAAATGCAACACCGCACGCATTCCCGCTTGAGCGGCATGCCAGGCCAACCGTGTGGGGGTGCGACACGAACACGACAGGCTTTTCCTTTTGAACTCGTAACTTGTAAAATTTGGTTCTGCTCCATGGCGCGACCGATAGATAGAAAATAACGATTTTCCCTAGAGTAATGAGAAGTTTGGTACTGGCGCCATTCCTGCATGGAGTACGTACGAAAATTATGAAGTTGATGCGAAAGGTAAGATAATTACTGTAGTATCATATACTACTACATGGATTTGAAGGAAACATAAAAATACATACGGATCCATCAACGACATCCTCACGCCCTAGTGCGCCGGGTCACCAACCAACGTGTGAGGAGCAGCGGCGTTGGCGGCGAGCTCAGCGTGCTTCTGAACAGTGCCGTCCAAGGTTGCCCTGCGGTCCAAGAAGGCCAGCGTCCTATCGTCCTCGTCTTGCATGTAGTAGTCCTTGTGGATGATTTGCGCGTAGATGTGGGTGATTATGTCGATGGTGTCTTGCTGCGCCACGCGCTGCGCGGCCAGCGCGACCTCGAGGTGGACATTCTCCGGTGCAACGGCGGGCAGTCGTAGGGCCACTAGTGCATCGAAGAGGTTGTCACCATAGTGGTCGTTGAGGGTGGCAGGCATCGCAGAGCCTGGGCATGTTGGCTAGAGGCTTACGTCAAAGTCGTCCGCAAGCTTCTTGACGATGGTGAACTTGTCGAGGAAACCGACGAGGACCTCGTCGAACAAGGAGACGAAGCTATCGTCCAAGCGGCCCCTCGCCCTGGCGACCTCAAGCAATACTACCTAGAGACGTTCCTCGGTGCCAGGCCACAGGCCGGTGTCGTGGACCATCTGGCACAGCCGGTTGATGCTCGCGCTCATCGCCTCCATGGGTCTAGCTTAGCTTCTAGTCAACTAATCTTGCGATTCGAGTGATCACTCTTGCCCTTGGTTAGTGTGCGTAGGTGTGTAGAATTTCATACTACTCCTCGGCCCTCTACTGCACCTGCCTTTGGCTGTATGATAGGTGGGCCAGCCACCCCCTGGGCCCACGTGTCATTCACCCAAAGGCAGTTGCCGTAAGTCAATGAAGCTACGTCCTTCTCCGTGCCGGTGCAGTATAGTCATCTCACTGGACCTCTAGTTGGGGCCAAACGAGAGAAGTTTGATGTTTACTGGTTTATTGGTCCCCTTTACATTTTGTGCCAAGTTTTGACCTTTGATTTAACTAATAAAATGTTAATGCATGTAAACAAAAATGTTGTGTAAGTCACCTTATGAAAACCAAATAATCCCAAAATACTTAGGCACGGTGCATTAACTCCCTCCTTGTTTCTTATTTCGTGACATATCAACCAATGAGAGATGTGGGCCATGCATGCTTTCAATGACTTGAGACTACCAAACATGACATGCAGTGTTTAGTTCATTGCATGTAATCCTATTAGTACTCTAGTTAGCAAAAAAACATTAAGTTCTCTCGCTGATAGGAATAAAACACCATGTATTTATTTACAAAGGGAGTAGTACATTTTTTGTGACATGCATTACTAGATATTGCTAGTCAAATACTAAAATCCAGATGGACGTGGTAGTTCTCCTAAATCCAGACGGTGGTGCTACTAGTACTAGTAGTAGTACTACCAATGTAGTAGTAGGAGTACTAGCACTGTACTACCCGTTGGTCAAATTATTACGTGCTGCTCCTCACAGTGAAGTGACAAGACCCTGCACCGGAGATGACACCTGAGTATAGGCGCCGTGTTCGGCATACCATAGTCATCCTCACCGTCTGCAGTCACTATCATCATGGCTGTAGAGCTACCCTGCTTACAACTAGCCCTGTTTGACATAATTTCCCATGTGTAGATGCCCGTGCATTGCACGGAACACCAAGATTGGGGGTGGACGGCTCCGGCGGCAGCCATCCCGCCAGATTTTTCCACGGCCTTCTAGATGTGGTGGGGAGGAGATAATGCTGATTGTGAGAGACAAGGAGTTGTTTGTAAATAGGGAACAAGTGCGGGCATCTTTTTGCAAAAATGGAGAAGCTTGGTTTGTATGCGTCAGATCTAGATCCGACGGCTATTGGTGAAAGATGGGAGGCACAACATCATCACCAACTCAGGACCTGTTTGATTCGCAGGATTTTGAAAATGTAGGAATAGGACACGGCAATATTACAAGTTTCAAACTGATATTACAAATGTTAGGAGTAATACTGCACCTACAAAGAGGGAATTACTAGGAAGTTTACATAAGAACTTTCGTTACTTTAGGTGGATGCAACATTATCATACAAACTAAAATCCACCGCCCTAACAAGTCACTAATGGGCAAATAAGTTTTCGAGTCTCTGGCCACTTGATGTTTCAAAAACAAATTCAGCTTCTGCGGAGACTTTGTCATTTAGGCTTAGACGCTTGCAGTGATCAGCACGCCATTCATTGTTGCGCCAGAGAACGCCAAACCTCATTACCTTGAGCACACTTGCCTCCAGAACAAAGAACATCGCCAATTTAATCTCAGATGTGCTGCCTCGGTAGTCGATCAAATCAATTTCTGTAAGATGGAGATCAAGGCATTCGATGAGATTGTTATAGTGCATCACATTTTTCACTTTCGGGTCTTTGTTTATCTGCAAAAGAAGAGAACATATTAGAGCAGCTGGCTGCATAAGATTGCCGTGTCATCAAGAGGTACCAGTATCATTCGCTCATACGATAGGGTTGGCTGGCTAGTGATATTTTTTCACTCTCTCTCTCTCTCTCTCTCTCTCTCTCTCTCTCTCTCTCTCTCTCTTTCTGTTTCCTCTCATTTAACTAGGAGCACGTGAAGAGCTTGGGCATTTGTTGCCTTCCACTATGTGGCCGATGCCATATTTCGCAAAAGTATGCCACATAATACGCATTGATGTCAAATCAAAAGATTTTGGCACCCCTCTCGCGATGTGAGAGAGTTGGCACCGCTGTGCACACAGACCCACATGTATAAACAAATCAATCAAACCAACTACACCAGCCTCTCACTCTCCCAAACAAGTGTTTTTATTGCCTCAGTCCTCTCTCTCTCCCACACAGTGTTTTTTCATTGCGTGAGTTAATTTGGCACCAGAGCAAAGTAGGTGATCTAGATTGGGGCACCAGGTGAGCAATGGAGGGGCATCAATGCCAAATGCATCACAAGTGAATTTGGCACATGTTTTGGCCTACATATCCCACTTTTGTACTCCCTCCGTCCCAAAATTCTTGTCTTAAATTTGTCTAAATACGGATGTATCTAGTTACATTTTAGTGTTAGATACATCCGTATCTAAACAAATGTAAGACAAGAATTTTGGGACGGTGGGAATACTACCTCGTATTTAGTATAAAATTTTGACCATAGATTTACGTAAGAAAATGCCAATGCATGTCACTAAAAATTACACCATTTGAAATTATGTTCAAATATGAATCCAATGATATAGTTCTTAGTGACATGCATTAACATTTTCTCAGTTAAATCTATGGTCAAATTTTGATACTAGAAAATTGGAACAGCAAACCAGGACGGAGGTAGTACTTGCTCTTAGGGTAACCATAGAGTTACTGGAGTAGTCTAAGTTACTTTCCACTATGACTAGCCTAGGCTACTATAGTAGTACAACATAAAAACGATGCAGGTGATCACGTGAGAAAAATACTAAAAACATTTCTTTCGGTGCAGTGCGTAGATGCAGTTTTGAACACTACACTTGTCATCGTAATTTGGGAAAATTACGAAAAATTGAGCTACGTTGTGATTACCGTTTACTTATGGGAAAGAAGTTTCACCTTGATGAGTAGCTTCTCCATCCACGAAAAGCATGTAAGGAATCCAGCAACTTGATCCAGATTGGGGCCGATAGATTTTAGTACTAAGATCTTCACTGTGTGCATGGACTGGGTCAAGCTTGTGGGAATCATTTTCTGGAAGACAGTCGTAAATACATCAAGAAGAAATTAAAAATGTGAATTTCAAGAAGACGGAGAAGAAGATGAGTGATGTACCTGAACGATTACGGATCCAATGAAGAGTTCGGAGAATTTGGCAGACGAGTACACCAACGCTGTCAATTTCGGCGCGTCAATGACGCTGATTTTTGTTGGACCTTCTAGATCCGATACAAGCAATCTCTCAAGGAAAGGCGCATTCTCAATGACCATAACGTGGAACAACTAGAGTGATCTCTTCCCAATTGATGTCTTGTGGCGGGGCCAGCAAGACACATAAATCCATCAGAGATTCGTCGAGGCGATGTGGAGGCTAATGAAACCGTGGATCTGCTCAAGACGAAGGTACTTGAGCGCAGTACAGCTACGGAGCAGGTGCTCCATAGCCTTCTTCGAGATGACAACATCGAAGAGGTCGAGCTGCTTGAGTTGAGGGAGAAGAAGGGAGGGCGCAACATTAATCTGGGTAAGATAGCAGGAGCTGAAGCTGGCGCGGCGCAGCGTTGGCGTGAGGTGGAGCGCGGACGGCGGCAGAGAGCGACATCATCCAGCTTCAAAGCTGAGCTCCTCGAGGTGATCTAGGGCGGGGGATAAGAACCACTCGTCGAACTTGGGTTGGACCTTGCAGTTGGTAATGAACATGCAGATGTCAAGGCATCTGGCTGGCCCAGGGTGCGATGAAAGGATCTTGGAGACTGCGGCCATGTGTTTGCAATACCCGTCGTAGATGCGGCTGTCGATGGTGTGGTTGAGGGGGACGCAGCGCCAGAGGGGGCGCTACCGCCGGGAGAGCAGGGCGGTCCGCACAACAAATTTTGTGGGGAGGAGGCCGATGATGATGAGCAGCATGTTGTCGGGGAGGCTGCTGATGAAGTCCAGGCTCGTCGGATGCGGTTTTGGCTTGAGCCACCTCCGCTTGTTGGCTGCCTCACCGTCCATCTCAACCGGCGGCGACGCCGATGTACACATGTGCCGGTGTGTGTTGTGTGCTGGGTTTGTGCGAGTGCGTTCTTCTGTGCATGCCGCCGCGCAGTGGTGAATTGTGCGCGAGTGCATCCTTCGCGCGCAAGAAGTTTGTCCTCAATGCGCCATCAATTTACTAGCGTGTGGGGTGCTACCCCGAGTGGTTTCAACTTTGTTTACTTCACCGCGTGTCAGATGGGCCTCTAGTTTACTTATTTTCACCCACTGCCACATGGGCCAGCACACGAAGATACAGAACAGGAGCTGACAAGGCAGCATGTGGATTGGTTGACTGCTCAACTAAACAATATACGGAGCTATACGCTGACATAGTGAGTGTATAATCTGTCGGTATAGAGAGTTCGAGTGAGAGGGGAGGCCCGTGAGAGATAGCAGAGAGAGAGAGAGAAAGAGCTACTCCCTCCGTTCGATAATGTAGTTCCAACATTTTTTAAGTCAAACTTTTGAAACTTTGACCAAGTTTATAAAGAAATTACTTATATCTACAATACCAAAGATAAATGATAGTATGAAGTAAGTACATGCTGTGATGAATCTAATGATCGTTCCAGATGTAAATGTTTTTCTCCACATATACCTGGTCAAACTTTTCTGAGGTTTGACTTTTCAAAACATCCATATGCTTATGGACGTGACAGAGTCCCTAACTAGAGAGAGAGAGAGAGAGAGAGAGAGAGAGAAAAGTGTGTGTGCGTGTGTGAAAGAGACATGGACAACACACGATAAAAGTAGAGAAAAAGCGTGCGTGTCTTATGCAAACATATCACACATGCATCTTCGACAACGGATGCAAGGTGAGGAGATAGTGTGTGGTTGTTTGGAACCGAGAGAGCAAGATCCCTAGCACGTGGCCAAGAGGGGTCTGACAAACAAGGGAGAGAGGCCGAGAGAGACGTACGGAGAAAATGCAAACATGGGGAGGAGACAGTGTATGTTTGTCTTAGAGAGATCCCCTGGAGATCGTGATGGGACTACATGGGTGGGAGATCGAGTGACAAGGTGTGTGCGCGATAGAAGATGCCCCGAGAGTTATTGAGATAGACGTATGGATGGAAGGAGGCAATACGTGTGTTCCTGATGGCTAGTAAGAGATAATCATACTTAGGAGGGGGGGAGTGCTTGCGCCTATGATGGAGTGAGGGATTATGGTACTTAGGGGGATGCGTGTCACATGGAGAGAGAACAAGGGCGGAGAGTGTTGGATGGGTCTATATGTATAGCGCGAGCAAGACTTGTGTATGTGTGAACCAGGGAGACATAAGGCCAGTTCGGCTTGCGTCCTAAGCATCTTTTGCCTGGCCTGGGGTTGTGGCTGGATTTCATGCATGCTTGTTTGGTTGCTACCCTGTGAAAAAGAAAGCCCGCTTGGCCTGGGTTCCCTTGCACTTTAATTAGCCTGGCTAAACTCCGTACACTACAAGTAGCCTGGCCCAGGCGACCGATTTCGAATGCCTGGCCATGCTTGGTCGTGTGGCCACGAGGCTAACAGCAACGTGGATGGATATTAGCACGAAATAATTGATGCATGGATTGATTGATGGGACGTTGATGCTTTGCCTGGCCAAGGCATGAACCAAACGCTTCAGCACCACACAAGCCTGGCAGGCAGAAATATTTTACATCTCACGTCCACACCAGGCAGTACCGGCCATCAAGGCATGAGGGTCAGGTCACGAACCAAACTGACCAATAAAGTTTGAGAGAGATTGAGGAGCCCCGATAAGGCTGAGTGGTGCGTTAGATAGCTGAGAGGGGGAAAGAGATATTCCATCCACTCGATAATGTAGTGCATGTAAATTTTTTAGAAGTTAAACTTTGGAAACTTTGATCAGGTTTACGCAAATGTTATTTATATCTACAATACCAAAGGTACATCATACAAAACTACATCTCATGGTGAATCTAATGGTATATTTTTGCCGTACTAGATGTAATTCTTTTTCTCCACGTACATGGTCAAACTTTGTGATGTTTGACTTTTCAATAAATCTATATGCTATCGACCGAGGAGAGTGCCTCAGTCGAGACAGATCAAGTGCGTGTGAAGGAGAATGAGTAAGTGTGCAAAAAGAGTATGTGTGTGAAAGAGAAAGTGACAACAAACGATAAATTAGAGAGAGAGTGTTTTTTTTCGTTTCTTATGTGAACATATCACGCATGCATCTCCGAGATGGAAAAGCGAGGCGAGGAGATACACGAAGATAGCTAGTGTGTGATTGTTTGCAACGGAGAGAGACACCCCTGTAGCACATGTCCAATAGAGGTCTGGCCAACAAGGAACAAAGGTCGAGAGGGACACATGGATGGCATGGACGCATGTGGAGGGAGAGAGGGTGTGTTTGTGATAGAGAGATCCCGTCGGGATCGTGAGGGGACTATATGGGTGGGAGATCGAGGGAGTGCGTGCATGATAGAAAGATGCCCCGAGAGAAATCGAGATAGACCATGCACATGTTTGTGATGGAGACTAAGATTAGCTAGTCATATACATATAGGGGGGACTTCGTGTGCCTACAATTGAGTGAGAGGCCATCATACTTGGCTAGCTGGGCATGAGATTGTGTGTGCGCGTGTGAGATGGAGAGAGAACGAGGGGGAGAGATAGAGTTTTAGATGGGCCTATCGAGTGTGAGTGAAATATGCATGTGTATGTGTGACCCAGGTGGATGGAGAGTTTGAGAGAGGGGGGAAGAGCTCCGAGACGACATAGTGGTGCATGAGAGAGTTACGGGCAAAGAGCCAAGGAATTTGTGTGCGTACGATGAGTGCACCCAAGATATCTAGCTTGGACTAGCTAGAGTATCATACATAGTGTGCGAGAGAGACCTATAGATGGTGTATATATGCATGCGAACTAGAAAGACCCCCCCCCCACACACACACAAAGAGAGAGAGAGAGAGAGAGAGATAGATAGAAAGGGAGAGGGACCAACAAGGTTTTTGTGTCGGATGGGTGCGACATAATTGAAGATTGTCGGCAAGAGAGAGAGAGAGAGAGAGAGAGAGAGAGAGAGAGAGAGAGAGAGAGAGACAGAGAGAACATGAGTCCGGGAGAGGGGGAGGTCGCGTTTTATGCATCAAAGACTGATATAAACCATGCTTCGATATAAACTTGCATTCAAATATTTAAATTGGAGAACATGTTGTCTGCAATCCACACATGAACGGATATATGCGTATATCAAACAAGTTCATTAATTTGACTTTCAACATGTTCATGGAGTACTATAATACTGTACAACATGCTACTCGATTGAGGTGTTCAATTTTGGATTTAGTTCACTATTTCGACCTACTGAACGAGCTATTTCATTGAATCGAGATATTTCATTTTGGGTTTGATTCGCGTTTTTGAGTGGGTCAACTATTTGTCATATAGTAAATCGCTAGCAAGCAAGCATGTAAAAACACATTACTCCCGAGCATCATATCTCCATCTAAAAAAGAAGTGGCAAGCTAATATTTCAAAATTTGATCCGAATCAACTTGGTAAGATAGACGTGGATGCTTGTTCTCCCAAAATTTGAACGAACCGTTAAACATCCTCTCTGCTCGGTGGAATTCGCCCAAGCAAATAAACGGGAGACACGAAATTACCATCCTATGCGGGACACGCATCAATTGGCCAGTTGTACATCGAGGGTAGGTTCGTAACTTCGTCCAAGCGCGCCTTCTCCTCGGCCGAAATGACATGTGCCGAATAATTCATAAACCATGGTCGGCAAAACATGCTCTCCTTGCCCGGAATAGCTCGCGCCCACTATTTCAAAACACGCTCTCCTCGCCCGAAATCGCTCGCGCCCACTATAGTTAAAAACATGCCCTCCTCGCCCGAAATCGCTCCCGCCCACTATTTGGGAAGAAGCAAAGTTACTCTACTATCCCCGACCCTCAGTACACAGACCCAAGCCGTGAAGCCTACAGGAAAGGGTAGAACTGTAACTCCCCCTCACATTTCAGACAAATGCGTCCGTAAGACATGGTTCCACTCCCCTCCCAATTCCCCCCCACCCGCCCACCCCCATTCATACCTCGTGGGCGCCAAATCACCTTCTCCCCGGGAAGCTCCCTTCTCCCGAGCCGCGAAACCTCAGACCCACCTCCATGGCGCCCCCACCACACCAATTTCTTAGCCGCCCTCCTCCCTAATGTCGGAGACGTTGTCCATTTGCCGTCGTGCACTGGGCCGTGTGCCTCTTACTCCATGCAGCTGGTGCTACCTCGACGACGATGGCGTGAACCGTACCGGAGCCGATTCACCCCCGCCGTTGTTCACGGCGCCGGAGCGGCTCCAACTTCGGATCCGTCCAGAGTCCTGGCGCTTCTTCCGCGTAGCCGTCGACCGTTGCGACATCGCTCTTTCCCTGCCGCCGGTCGCCACCGCAACCGCGCCGGCCTCACCGACTCGGCAGCTGGACCTGCCTACTTCACCATGCTGCCAGATAGGTCGCACCCTCATCTCAAATCACTTTATTTAGGCGTCAGTTGTCTGACTTTTTATTCTGGGCCAATCGATTCCCAATGGGAAGCAGCACCCCTCGAGGCGGCGGAGCTCCTAGGCTGCCGGTTGGCTGGTGTCTAATGTAAGGGTGTGGGGCCGCAAGTTTGCCACGGAAGCAGCGCTTAGATGGCTATCTTTTAGAGCTGCGTGGGTTGAAGGTCTTGCCGCCGCCGGATCTAGATGACAGGGAATCTTTGTGGATTGGCCCGGGGGCGGCGCAACCACGGCAGTGCGGTGGGGCGGGGAGCGGGGTTTTGGCCAGGGCCACAGATGGCGAAGGCAGGCTGCTCTACCGTTGGTCGCTGGCTCTTCGGGGAAGATTCCGAACAGTGTCAGCCGGGAGGCACAAGACGGCCAGCCATCCAGCGTAGATCGGATAGTACCAAAATAAAATAGAATTGTGTGACCCCAATTTAGTCTGCAGTCAACAGATGTGTGACCACTCTCGTACCTTGCTGTTGATCTCTTAGTGTATTCTTCAGATCAAAGAGATATGTCGTTCTTAACATTATGTGTTATCTGCATCTTCAGACACACCGTATTCCGACTCACCGCAGCTGCTCAAACAAGGGAAGCATACACCAGAAGGGAGCTATAGTCCCCACCCAATAGTTCCCTGCATCGAATGCGCGTGCCCGACATGGACAGCCACAACAACTGCAGGGCCATCGACAAGTCAACACATGATGCTCACTCCTATGGATGGCACCCAGATAAGTTGTACCCTCATCTTACTTGTGTGCAATATTTATGGCTTTGTTATTCATCTAAGCATGGAAAATAGATCATCACATTTCATTATATATTCATGCTGATCTCTTATGGGTCATGTTCAGGAGTTAACGTTGTTCCATAGTTCATCTAAGATACTTGTTCTTTAGGTAACGATATTCCATAGTTATCATCCATCAGCCAATGCTATCCAACAGGCTGGTGATTATAGTATTATACCACTTCCAGTATTACCTATGTTGTTCTTTAATAGTTTTGTGTGCCATCTAGTTAATCTTGAGTACAAATGATACATATTCTGTAGCTTTCATCTGTGTTCTCCCTTTAGTTTATGAGACCTGTTGCTGCTAGTTAATCCCAATCCTACTATTTATGTTGTCTCCTACAGGCACTCATTACATAAATCTAACTACTAGTTGTCTTCCATGCATGTCAGATATAATTGCACACACTGATATATCCACAAGAACCTCACGGAGCAATGTAAAGGCCAATAAACTTGATGTCAATGATACCCAATATGATGGAACATGTAAATGCAGTTCTTCAGAAGACTTGCAGAAAGATGATGAATCCTTTTCACCCCACAAGGTCCTTGCTATAACTTGGCCTGTGATATGGGTACAACATGCATATAATGTCCTGGAGTGTATCTACTATGTTGCAATGCCATGTGCTTAGCATGCTGATCATGCATGTAAATATGTCATGCCTTCCTATTTTTCAGTACCTATTCCATTCATGATAACATGTTTTCAAATTCAAGTACTGTCATTCTACTCTATCGCAATGCCATCTGCTTAATTTGGACATCATGCTTCTGAATATCTTATGCATTGTTATTCATTAGTATGTACTTCATCTGTCTACCATACCATGTTTTTTTCCATTGAAGTGCTCTTCTAGTGCTTTGTTTCAATGCCATCTTATTTTCCCAATCATACACGTGTATGTTGCCTTAGTTATTTCTGTACGTATTCCACTAGCATACAGTTTTACATTCAACTAGTGTTTTTGCTGTGTTGTCCTATCGTATCCCTAGCTCTTACACCATACTCCCTCCGTCCAGATTACATGTTGCCGAAATGGATAAAAAAGGATGTATCTAGGACTGAAATAGGCCTAGACCCATTCATTTTTTTCCGGATGGAGGGAATACATGTCAATATGTCATGCCTTTCTATTCTTCAGTACCTATTCCATCTCTCTGCTGTCGCATGTTTTATAATTAAAGCACCATTCTTCTATACAAGGCATGCAAGGGGAAGATGACTATGTTAGAATCTAAAGGGTTACAAACAAGGCCTTTGCAAAAGATCCAAACACCAGGAGATAATAAACCAACTCCAGTTTTTATAGATACTGCTCCAGCACAGAGAAACCCAACTCCTACTGATAATAAGCAGATTCTAGTGGCCAAAGAACTAGTCCGCTCCAGTCTAGCAAAAATATGTCAACTCAATTCTAAGAAGCGTGTGCGTATCCTTGCATCATGAAATTTTATAGCATGCTGATCATATTTTCTACATGTTTCTTACCCATCTCTCTTTTAGAAAATAAGCTTAACAGATAGAAGAATTTCTGCAATGGTATTGTTTATGAGGAAAGATTCTTGCAGGAATTCTCTGTGCTCCAATGTAGATGTAAGTACCTGTTGTATATAACTATATTTTTACATCAGCATGTATTTTGTTAATCGGCGTGAATCCAACATTTATCTGATCTAAATTTAGTTGTAGCAAAATGTATGATTAAAGGCCACAATGTTGATTTTTGCAAGGAAAACTGCCTGGTAGTTTTGCATCCTGAGCTGCATGAGTGTATTATCTCATATCAGTGGGTTTGAATACTTTGGTTCTGCGGTGGGTTTTTCAGTGTGTTTTTTACTGAGTTGTCTTGTCGTATCCCTAGCTCTTACATCATACTCCCTCTGTCCGGATTAAATGTCGTAGAAATGGATAAAACCGGATGTATCTAGAACTGAAATACGCCTAGACCCATCCATTTATTTCCGGATGGAGGGAATACATGTCAATATGTCATGCCTTTCTATTATTCAGTACCTATTCCATCTCTGTTGTAGCATGTTTTATAACTGAATCATAATCATTCTATATAAGGCATGCAAGGGGAAGACGGCTATGTTAGAATCTGAAGGGTTACAAACCAGGTCTTTGCAAAAGATCCAAACGCCAGGAGATAATAAACCAACTCCATTTTTCATAGATACTGCTCCAGCACAGAGAAACCCAACTCCCACTGATAATAAGCAGATTCTAGTGGCCAAAGAACTAGTCCGCTCTAGTCCAGCAAAAGAATGTCAAATCCATTCTAAGAAGCGTGTGCGTATCCTCGCATCATGAAACTTTATAGCATTCTTGAAAGTGCAACTATCCCTAGGTGGTTTTGGTAATTCCTAACAACATATAGCTCATTGAGCTAATGCTATTCCAAGATTAATATTTCAGGAAAAGCTCAATGAATGGCATGGCATGGATGAGGAAAGTGGACCCCTCAAAATACTAAGGACAAAAAGATTGGCTCAAGCTCAAAGCTCAAGACTCTACATTTTATATTTTAGTGATCCAAGATCACATTGAGTCTATAGGAAAAGTCAATACTTTCAAGGAGGGATGAGGTGTTTCTTGATGAGGTTCTTGCTTCATAGTGCTTAGTGATATGCTCCAAAACCCTCAACTACCTTCCCACATCCACATATGACCTAAACCAAAAGTCAAACTCAGCCCCACCGATTCTTTCTATCTGGCGCCACCGAGTTCAGATGTCATAGCCACTGCCACAAACCCTAGGCAAATCGGTCTCATCGATAGGGATCTCGTTCACACCGAGATGGGGTTGTAATCTCTCTGTTTCCCTTCGTAACGTTTCGGTCCTACCGAGATGAGCGATCGGTCCCACCTAGATTGCAATGTAAACTCTTTGTTTCCCTTTTGTAACATTTCGGTCCCACCGAAATGAGAAAATCGGTCCCACCGAGTTTACCTGGCCAACTCTCTAGTTAGCTTATTACCAAAACCGGTCCCACCGAGTTTGTGTAATTGGTCACACCGAGATTACGTTATGCCCTAACCCTAACCATATCGGTCCCACCGAGTTGCATCTCAGTCCCACCGAAAATCCTAACAGTCACTAGGTTTGCTAAATCGGTCCGACCGAGTTTCTCAATTCGGTCTCACCGAGATTGGTAAATTGTGTGTAACGGTTAGTTTTTGTGTGGAGGCTATATATACCCCTCCACCCACTCTTCATTCATGGAGAGAGCCATCAGAACATACCTACACTTCCAATACACATTTTCTGAGAGAGAACCACCTACTCATGTGTTGAGGCCAAGATATTCAATTCCCACCATATGAATCTTGATCTCTAGCCTTCCCCAAGTTGCTTTCCACTCAAATCTTCTTTCCACCAAATCCATATCCTGTGAGAGAGAGTTGAGTGTTGGGGAGACTACCATTTGAAGCACAAGAGCAAGGAGTTCATCATCAACACACCATTTGTTACTTCTTGGAGAGTGGTGTCTCCTAGATTGGCTAGGTGTCACTTGGGAGCCTCTAACAAGGTTGTGGAGTTTAACCAAGGAGTTTGTAAGGGCAAGGAGATCGCCTACTTCGTGAAGATCTACCGTTAGTGAGGCAAGTCCTTCGTGGGTGATGGCCATGATGGGATAGACAAGGTTGCTTCTTCGTGGACCCTTTGTGGGTGGAGCCCTTCGTGGACTCGCGCAACTGTTACCCTTCATGGGTTGAAGTCTCCATCAACGTGGATGTACGATAGCACCACCTATCGGAACCACGACAAAAACATCTGTGTCTCCAATTGCATTTGAATTCTCCAAACCCTTCCCTTTACATTCTTGCAAGTTGCATGCTTTACTTTCCGCTGCTCATAGAGTCTTTGCATGCTTGCTTGAATTGTGTTAAGATTGCTTGACTTGTGCTAAGATAGCTAAAACCTGCCAAAGACTAAAATTGGGAAAATGATAGATTTTTAATTGGTCAAGTAGTCTAATCACCCCCCCCCCTCTAGACATACTTTCGATCCTACAAGTGGTATCAGAGCTTTGGTCTCCATTTGCTTTGATTTCCATAGCTTTTGGTGGTCATAGCCTTGGTTTCACAACCTAGGAGAGTATGGCGTCTAGTGGGGGAAATTACCACCGTAGAGGTCCTTACTTTGATGGTACTAATTTTGCTAGTTGGAAGCATAAGATGAAAATGCATATTCTTGGACATAACCCCGCCGTTTGGGATATTGTGTGTGTTGGCTTGCAAGGTGAATTCTTTGATGGGAAAGAACCGAATCATGAAGCTACCGCGGAAGAGTTGAAGATGCTACAATACAATGCTCAAGCTTGTGATATCCTCTTCAGCGGATTGTGCCCCGAAGAAGAATTCAACAAAATCAGCCGTCTTGAGAATGCAAAGGAAATTTGGGATACTTTGATTGATATGCACTAAGGTACCGACTCCATCAAGGAATCCAAGTTGGATGTGCTTCAAAGTCAACTTGACAAGTTCAAAATAAAGGATGGTGAAGGTGTCGCTGAAATGTACCAAGTCAAGGTCCTACAATGACAAAAGATCTTCTAGTCGAGAGAGAAATTGCTACAATTGTGGAAGACCCGGACACTACTCCAATGAGTGTATGGCTCCCCACAAGAGAAGAGAAGATTCTCCCAAAAGAAGAAGTAGAAGAGAAGAATCGCCATCAAGGGAGAGAAGGAGTAGGGATGATCGATATGAACGAAGACTAACACTGTCCTGGACTAGGGGGTACTCACCACGTCATCTCCCGATCTATTAGATTAGGTCGAGGACCCCCATGGCCGTATACTCATGGGCCTGTTTGGGACAGCTGCCGCATACATGGAAGATTCCACAAGACTTGGTGATCAAGACAAGGACTCCTCCCCACCGGCGTATTCGGCTAGGACTCTTGTTATCCCGGGCCTCTGGTGCATTAAATAAACCGAGGCCAGGCTAGTCGATAGATCATATATACATACAATCACACCATAGTCTAGCTTCTAGGGTTTAGCCTCTCCGATCTCGTGGTAGATCAACTCTTGTAATGCTCATATCATCAAGAATAAATCAAGCAGGACGTAGGGTTTTACCTCCATCAAGAGGGCCCGAACCTGGGTAAAACATCGTGTCCCCTGCCTCCTGTTACCATCGATCTTAGACACACAGTTCGGGATCCCCTACCCGAGATCCGCCGGTTTTGACACCGACATTGGTGCTTTCATTGGGAGTTTTGCTGTGTGATCGGCAAAAGGATCGATGGCTCGTCTGCATGTCAACTGCGATGTCGGCATCTTCGTCGCCGGCTCGACTGGTCACCTTGGCTCGACCGAGGACCGTACTCCATCTCTGATCGTCATGATTGGACGAGGGCCTTCTTCAACATCAACTCCGATCTCTATCAAGATCATGGAGGAATCATCCATGGAGCTCGGGGGCTCAACGTCAACATTGCCCTCGGGCGACCTTGCTGTTTTTCCGAACAGTGAACTTGTATCCGCTTCCACCACCTCTTAGAGCATCACTTTGATGATCCCTTTGGTGGAATTGTGTGGAGTCAAGTCTACAACAACCCTGGAAAATTTCGTCCAGTTCCGAAGGAGGAATCTCCGACAAACTACGATATACCAGAGCCTTGTCAAATCTGGACGGGAATCTGGATGAGTTTAGGTCGTGGTTTCCAGAGCCCAGCTCGGAGGTCCTTTGGAAGATCCAACCGTTCATTTACTGCGGAATTCCCATATCTACCACCCCTCCAGATTTCAGCTCGATCTGACGGTTCAAACTCCGGGAACCTTCCAATGAGTGGACCAATTTTTGGATCTGTTTTATGTGCGAATACGGATCCGACCAGAATTCATGTTTCTTTATGAATGTGATATTGAACAACCTTTTTAGAGGAATTCTCTTCTAGGGTATTGTGCATCGTTTTTAAAAACATGCCCGTAAAATTTTAAGCCTCCTCTGAGGTCATCTCCATAATCATGCTGGTGTCAAACCAGTCCGGCAATATTGCTCCAAGGCTGCTGACCTGCGCTAGACACGTCGTCGCTTTGTTGAGCCGAGCTCAATTTCTTCGGATCATCATCTTGGCAAGCCTAACACGAGTCCGGCATCGCGAAGGATAAATCATCACCCACGGATTACACGGAGCGGGCATACCGGCATCGCCGCACAGTCACTTCATCAAGCCGGTATCGACCACGTCACGACCTGCATCGGCAGGGCCACACTATTGCTTCTTCAAGCCGGTGTCCATCACGCCGACCTACTTCGACCCATTGGCTGACATCGAGGCTTCGACATCTCAGCTGGACCGGGGGCTTCGCCATCTCTTCATCAACCTACTCCGGAGACTTCGGCGTCACCAGCCGACCAACTTCATCACATTAGCTGGACCACGGGCTTTTCCTCGGCGAGCCAACCTTTGCTAGCATCGCCATGCCACCGCTTCATCACCCATCAGGCAATGGGTGTGCGGACCGAGCCCTAATTTTGGGAGTAACCTTTCTCCAGATTGCTACAACAGATAAACAGGTGCTATTAATCCTAGTATTTTTTCTTGCTTGGGTTTATTTTTCCCAAGGAATTATTACTCCGGTTTGTTTCATCGTCTATAAACAGGTCTATCAAATAGTGGATGTATTAACAACGGTGGTGTAGTGCTTCGGTCAGTTTCCGTATATAGTTCGGCGAATGCCGCATCCGGAACTCAGATCGGCCTGCGAATTCGGTCTTGGCTACGCCTTCACCGCGTCACACCGACACCCTGCATCGACATGACTTCGACGCCAGGCCACATCTCTTTTAATAAATTATTTTTGCGAAAAGCAATTAACCTTTTTGGACCGCACTATTTTATGTGTGTAGGTGATCGACTTCGACCGTGTCACGTGGTCTCTTCGGCAAGCCGACATCGTCGTCCTAATCGATGTAAATCGGCTCGCGTGATCACCTTGTTGGTCGTATTGCCATACCGACGTGTTCGGTTGCCTCGGGGACTTCAGTATCGCCAAGAGAGCTCTACCTCACCGAGTGTTCGGCGCACAGGCCATATTTCTTTTATTACTCACTTTGCATAAATTATTGATTATGCAACATTTTTTTATTATTCCTATTATCTCTGGCTTGCACTATTTTCTGTGGACAGGTAGATAATCCGGGCAGCACTGTCACCGCGGCGTACCGATGTACCACGTCACCTCGGCTGACCGGGAGCTTCGTCATCACTTCATTAACACATGCTAGGGGCTTCGGCGTCACACTGCCGGCTTGCTCTGTCGCCGCGGTCGGACTGGGGTTTTCACCTCGCCCATCGACTATGTTGTGTCACTACTTCATCAAGCCGAGTTCTTTACTCGGACATCTCGGGACCGGCTTGGGGGATGGGAACTCGTCCCGCCACAATCTCGACCTGCGTCATCAACATCGAACACATTAACCAGCTAAGTTACCTTCATGCTCAAAGTTTTAAATTTTTAACTTGTGTTCGGTTCGACCAAGCATTACACTTTTTTGGAAAAAAGTTGCTAGTAAAAAATTTCCTTGTCCAAACTTTGTTTGTGACGCACAAATTCAAATACCCCGTTTATTTGGGGGCTTCCTTTATGAAGCTTTTCCTCTTGCATATGATTATACTTGTATGGCTTCGTTCCTTGTTCGTGTATTACGCCACAATATGCACCATATTGACTTAAGCGATTTGCAAGCTGGGTTGCCTAGCTCCTGTGCTTACCCCTACGTTCCCGATTGTTCGGCTAGGGAGTAAAGGGAGCACCTCTGCGATTGTCACGACCGGGTCCTCCGAGCCAAATCAAAATAGAGACACATTTCAAATCATACCAGTTCAAGACAATGTAGCAGTGAAAGAATACACAGTGTGGGAAACTACACAGCAAAACAAGATTTCAGATGGGTACCATGGGTCTACATGTACAACAACACTATTGCCTGTATTGTGATGCTAGTAATGTGCATGATATGAAAGTCAACTGTATACACAATTGAAATTGAAATCAACAGAGCTATTGATAAGAGCAAACCTGTTAAAGAAACATGCGTGAACATACCTGTTGTGCCATTGGAGTTTCGATTGGATCCTTCAATTTAAAAATAAGATTGTATGAGTAAATATAGTGATACAAGAGCAAAGCAATCATAGTTAAAAAAGCCGCGCCTAAGCGAGCGCTTAAGCGCACCTAGGCTCTAGGCGTTGACAAAACGCATTGCGCATAACTATGCATAATCTGTGCATAACTGCGCATAAGCATGCGCTTTCGTCAGTAAAGCGCAAGGCGGTGGCAAAACACACAATTAATGCCTAGCGCTATTTTGAACTATGATAGTAATGGAATCTTAAATTAGAACAGTTGTTCTTCAGGTTTAGGCACTTGTTCTACATGAACATACTACAGTAAGACGCAAGAATATATCACTTAAAAATAGAAAATGAGCTCATAGACCTTACCACATTCTTGGTTCGGGACCAGTACAGAACAAGGTGTTCCCAGTCATCGTCCAGTAAATGTGTCTCAGGAGAACGTAAGGGAATTTGATGAGTTTCTTTGCCGGTGAAGTACGTTTTCTTTAGATAATTCCGATACTGACACCAAGCATTCTTGAAGATAACATAGGTATTAGCATAGGTTACCTCATCCCGATTTTCCAAATCGGTCCTTCTCTATAGAGAAAAATGGGAAAATTTGTTGTATTATAACCATCATGGAGGTAGGATATATGGGACGAAGCAAAGTAATTGCCATGAATAACATTACTTACACATAACTCCTGGACAAACACCTGCAACTGGCATTTGCCTTCATCTTCAGTATAATATTTCCAAGATGGGAAGATACGCACATACGATTTAACAACATCAAATGCAATAGATGCTAAACTATGACTAGTTGGTTGTGCTTCCTCCACAGGAATAGGCGTACTAACTGGTGGAGTTGGGGTTCGCCGTGATAGTATTGGCCCTTTGGGCACTGGAGCTGCCTTACTAATTGCTCTTGTTTGGGAGCTCTGTGGTGGAGATGGTGCTGTGTCAACACGAACTGGGTTACTATCGGCTGGTGCTGGGGTTAGATTGGGTGAAGATGGTTCCCCGTTCATCGCAGTAGGGGTACAATCTGTGAGAGTTTGGGTTATGTGTGGTAGGGCTGGTTCTTGTGCATGTACAACCGGGGTGCTATCTCCACCAAGAGGTAGCACTGTTTTATTTGAAGACCGTGTTTTTAGTCCGCTAGATACCGGCATCACCCTCTCCAATTCAAATGGCTGATAAACAGGAAACATAGTTGAATGTACAG
The DNA here is from genome assembly GCF_002162155.2 of Triticum dicoccoides. Classification (NCBI taxonomy): domain Eukaryota; kingdom Viridiplantae; phylum Streptophyta; class Magnoliopsida; order Poales; family Poaceae; genus Triticum; species Triticum dicoccoides. The sequence continues at coordinate 159,887,260 of NC_041382.1, read as the reverse complement.
ACATTGTATGCGAGATAGATGCAATAGATAGTGTGGAAAAAAGAGGGCATGAAATAGTTGATATGTATATTGTTTAACTAAAATGGATAGCATGATATAATTTCACATATATGATGTCTATCTAAACTGGATAGCATAGCATAACATAATTCAAAGATATGATGAATAACTAAACAGGATCGCATGACATAATTCACCTAAATGTTATCTAAGTAATCAGGATCGCATCATTTGATTCACATATGTGATTTATATGCTAAACAGAGGGCATTCGATATGATGTCTGAACTAAGAACATGTTGTTGAATATTGTGTATATGATGTCTAAACTATGCAATGCAAGGCACCGTATGCATGATATGAGTAGTATAACCATGCCAAGTTAGAGCATACACCTCAATGGGGGAATACAACTGGTCATCTGTCTCTGAATCCATCTCTCAGGAGCTATCGGGACCCAACAAGAGATCTGCTTCGACAGGTAGCACTGTCTGCTCTGAAGGCTTTGTTTTCACTCCAGATATTTCCATCTCCCACCCAAATGGCTGATTCACAGGAAGAGTAGTTTAATGTACAAACATTGTCGACAAATGGAATTGTAATGAAGAAAAGGATGGGCAAGATATCATTCAAATATATGATGCTTGGTTAAACAGGATGGCATTGCACATTTCACATATATTACGGCTGGCTAAAAGACATGAGACTGCATAATTCCCATATATGATATAGAAACTAAACAGGTGGCATTACAGAACATGTCTAAACTAAGAAGATGACATATATGATGTCAAAAGTAGGCACTACAAGGCAACATATGCATGATATGACTTACATCATCATGCCAACGTAGAGCAAACACCTTGGGGGATAAATAGGAGTGGTCAGTGGCGTCTGAATCCGCCTCAGAATAGATATCTTCCTCTGGATTACAATCTGGAGAGGGGTGGGGAGGGTTTGCCATTGAACCCACCAAGGAGCGATGTCTGCGTGATATTGTATTGCCACGCAAAACTCTTCTCTTTTTCTCTACATGTTCAGCATGACTGTGTACAATTTCTGACATGCATACAAAAAAATATGGTGAGATTATGAAAGGAGAGCATGCAGAAATTTAGAGTGATGGTAACAACTAGTGGATCGACGTTTTTCCATTGAACCAAAATAGCCCTAATGGATCGACGTGAATGTATAGTTATAAGTGATGCAACAAGTGTACAACCTCTTTGCCGTAGCCGTGTCCACCTCAGCATCATTGGGTTGGTTGCTGAAGAATTTGAGGCAGTGGTGGCTGTCGGAGGTGTGGAGGAAGATCTGAGGAATCTGTAGACGGCGTCCAGGGCACTACTCTGTTGTGATGGATCGTTCTGTCGTTGGAGCAGCTCCGGTGAGCCATAAGACATCAAGGCTGAAGCAGCAGAAGACAGACATCGTCAATCTCAAGTGGGATTCTAATAGCATCTCCTATAGATGATGTAAAATGGATGTAAAATTAACATCACTAAAAACCACCTGACTACAATAGATGAGGTAAAAACTGTAGACTCTGAACTTAACTGTCGAAACTAAAATTTACTGTGGAATCTGAATGCTACTGTCGAAACGGAACGCAATGGTAGCAGAGAGGCACTTGACATGTAGTTTAGGGAGGGCCTGCAGTTCATCTTCAACCTGCACCCCCCTGAGCCGCCAGCCACCACTGGCCGAACCACCGGCCCCAGCGCCGCCTCGCCGCCCCGAAACAACTTACCACCATCGCCCCGGCCAGCCCTCTAGGCCCCCCTCCCCCCACCCTGAACCCTAAGATAGATAGTGGGGTACCTCTTCGGCGAGCCCCCGTCCCCGCTGCGGGTGGTTCTTCCTTAACTCCGGCGAGCCCCCCAACCCCTGAAAATCGACTGACCCAAAAGTCGATTCAGTCGACTGAAGTGTGGCTTAATCGGAGTAGAGCAGCAGCACGATCGAGGGGGAGAGCAGCAGCAGCAGCTGGGCGAGCGAGCGATCGAGAGAGCCGGAGCAGCAGCAGCTGGGCGAGCGAGCGATCGAGCGAGAGCCGGAGCAGCAGCACTACGATCGAGCGAGCGAGAGCCGGAGCAGCAGCAGCAAATTCGGCTAGTATGGACGCCGCCGCCGAAGTGGCCTCACACTGGGGGAGAGCCGCCGTGGAGATGTCGCACGCAGCACCGGCTTTCAGGTAGCCGCTCCATGTGGGTGTGGGATGTAGCACCGTCAGCGCCGGGAGGTCGAGTTAAGGAGAAGGTGCGATGCGATGAGTGTACAACCTCTTTGGTGGCGCCGAGTAGGCCTCGGCTTCGTCCGAGGAGTCGGTGAGGATGCTGCGGTTTCGGTGGAGTGGGTTAAGGCGGCGCTGTGGGGATGGAGCAGCCGCGATAGACGAGGCGATCGTCGGAGCAGCTCCTTGGAGGTGGAGGACGGGGCAGCTGAACCGGCGGAATGGCGAGATGGACGATGGATCCTCATCTGGGAGGTGGACGAGGGACGTCGAGCTGTTGCGGTGGACGACGTCGTCGGGGAAGAGGCTCCGGCTGGGCAGCGGTGACATGGCGGACGGAGGAGGGTGGGGTTTCGCGGCTGGAGTGGAGAGGTTATGGCGGCCTGGGATTTCCAATGGCGAAAAGGGGCGATGGGAGGGGGTGAAGCATGACTTAGGGACACGCTTGTCCAAAATGTAGGGTGTGTTACAAAAGTACCCCCCACCGATTTGAACTAGCGGCCCTTTCGGCTCAGGGTTAGAAGGGGGATTTCGCGTGTCGGGATTTGGCAGCTGGAGGGAGTTTTCGCGCGCGTTGTAATTTCGGGATAGCAAGGTGCGGGTTGTGAAGGCGCCAGTTTTGGGAGCACGATATCTGAATTTTCAGGATATAAAAAGACGCGGGTTGAATTTTAGGGACAAGCCTAACGTGTAGTAATATTGTACTTGTACGTACCAAGTCAATTCGCACTTCCCTAAACCAAAAAGAAAACGAAAAAATAAAACTATTCACACCACACAAAAAGAGAGTCTTGCCCCGTTTTACTATACAAATGTTATTCAAAGCTACTCCGTCCTTCCATCTATATAGGGCCTAATGCGTTTTTCGATGCTAACTTTGACCAAATATTAGAGCAATGATATAGGACATGCAACTTACACAAAGCACACCGTTAAATTCGTGTGTGAAAGGTTCTTTCAATGATATAATTTTCACATTGTGCATGTCATGTACTATTAATCTTGTCAATAGTCAAAGGCGGTCTTAAAAATCTCATTATGCCCTATATAGATGGAAGGAGGGAGTATGAATCCATGTTATGTCCGATTAAATATTTTCGCTTGCTGTGTAATGCATGTAACCTACTCATACCAACATTTTAGTGCATTCCAAATGTCTATACTACCGCTGCAATTCGAACTAAATTTGAATTCATTTCTCTATTTCAATAAGAATCTACAATCATGATTGTTGCCAACTTCAACCATCATAGTTTCCTTGCTATCCGCCAGATATAAATCGGACGGCCTATAATGCAGGATGGCAGGCACACCACCATCAACAACTCTGTTTTTATAAGAGTAGAGATAAAATATATTAAATGTAGTATAACATGTTCATAACCACACCATGTGTATCACCGTTATATATATTCACACATGCGTCGGTTTGAAACACTATGATAAATTCTTCAAATATCCGAATTCACTTTTTATAATGAAGTATATATGATCTCTATTCGTCTTTTACACCCACACAACCTTCTTATCTTTGTAGATAGCGCTAACTTTCTCTTGTGCATGCACACGCCCGCATCCCTATCACCCTCCCTCAGCATTCTCTAGCTCCATCGCGCAAATTCGTCTTTTCACTTTAGGTCGTTCACCCACGGTGTGTGTAGGCCCCCCAGCTCCTTCTTTACGGCACACATCGATCGATATGCCTCTCTAGCCAGGTGTGCCTAGCACAAACACAAGCTTCCCCTCTTCTCTTGTCACCGTCCATGCCTCACTCCGACCACTCTTTTCATCGTTCTCGTACTCGCACACTCCTCCCCCTCGATATAGTATGCCTCTCGTACCACCTCCTACATGCATCCCTCTCTCTCTATCCTTCTCCTCGTGCCTCATTTGCTTCTAACACACACATGCATGTATACCGATCGATCTCCCAACATATACCTAGATCGACTTTAACTACCCCCCATCGATGTACCTCACAAGTTATGTGTCTCCTTTCTCTAACAAAGGGCGATTGATCTTCCTATGTAGTTACGTCTGCTTACCACAGCCACATCGTCCCCCCTCATCATTCATGCATGCCTCATGACCCGTCTCTCACACGCACATGCACAGACAACAAGCAGCCATCTCCTCTCTTATTGATATTGCGGGTGTGCCCTCCGTTTGTCTAGCAAGCCTATCCCACCATTTGTTAGAAGCAACTCCACTACCACCCCCTCCAACACTCTAGCTCTTTCTCTCTCCCAACCTTATTCCTATCCTGCACATATGCATGGATGTCGATCGATCTCCCTTAATACATGAGGCAGATCGATCTCCTTAATACACGAGGTAGGCCTCTCTCCTCCTACACACATATACCAGCCATTGTACCTCTATAGTTAATTGGGCCTCCTTCTTCCCCCACCACACACCAATAGTCGAGCGCTGCAGGTAGGTATCCATGCCACAGAGACAAACTTCATGTGTCCCATCTCACGTTCCAGCAGGCCAGTCACTCTATATCTTTGACGTGGGCACACACAAATTCGATGGCACTCTTTATCGATCGCGCGCACACATACACACATCATCCCTCTCTTTGATTCTATGGACACCTTCTCGTGGATCGCCCCCTCTATATATATGTTATATCGAGGACTCTGTTTCACACACATTGCATATGTTACATTTTTTGATTGACCCCCCCAAAAACTCTCAAGAACCCACACACTATATCTCTCTAGGTTTGTATCTCTCTCACACAACCCCATGTAGGTGGTGTACATATACAAGAAGAGAATAGGTGCACCGTGCACGTACTCATGCTTCCTGCCCAGCCACACTCGCGCGGGTACACGGTGGAGCTCATTTCTTTATGAAATGGCAGCCCACGTGCTAATTTCAATGCCTGTAGCGGTTGTTTACCTCGGGAGGTCGTGTACCACGCGTGCACGAAAACAAAGTTCAACTTGACGCGTTGCCGCGTTATTTTTAAATAAAGTTATAGTGCTCAATGGCACATACACAGAATATAAAATGATTTTTATGGAGAAAAAGGTAGTCCCCTCACTATATACAATGGAGCCTACCTACCTGGTTTGTCGCTCTTCAAAGTATCTCACACAAGGCTGCAGTGCCCCCTCTCCCTCTCACCGTTGGTCACTGATCCAGCTGCATCCCGTCCACCGGGGGAAAGGGAGTGCGGTGGCCTCTCTCTGTCTCACCGTTGGTCACTGATCCGACCGCATCCCGCCCGCCAGGGGAAAGGGAGGAAGTGCATCGTTTCTCCGTTCGACGACGCCGAGGCAGCACGTCCCGATCTGCGGTACACGCCGTTCTCTCTGGCCAAGCTCCGGCGCGGCAGGGCCTACGCCACCTGCTGATAGATTCCACCCACCGTTGCTCACCTAGTTACATCCCGACGACCTCTAGGTATCCCCTCCGGCCTTGCTCCACTACCCGTCTTCCCACGTCGCTGCATGTGGATCTTCCATAGTTCTTTGCCCAAAGCGTAGCTCGTCCGGCGTACTTTCCATATTGCATTCTCATCCTCACACCGTTTTAGACAAACACAACCGTGTTGTTATCTTCCCTTAGGACAAGGAATATGCTTCTTTTTTGTCGTCGCATGTGTTGTAACGCCCATGATGCGGCTATAGCTCCCACGTGTCGAAGCACGACTTAGAGGCATAACCGCATTGTAAGCAATTTCGCAAGTGAGGTAATCTTCACAACAACCCATGTAATGAATAAGGGAAAAAGATACATAGTTGGCTTACACTCGCCACATCACACAATGCATAAATATCATTACATTCATCCAGTTACACTCAAGGTCCGACTATGGAACCAAAATAAAGATAAACCCCAAATGTAACAATGTCCCCGATCGCCCCAACCGGGCTCCAGTACTGATCGTCTGGAAAGGAAACGTGGTATCGTCCTGAGTTCTCGTCGAACTCCCACTTGAGCTCATTCGAATCTCCAGGAGCGGTATCATCGGTCCCTACATCTAGTTTTGGAAGTAATCTGTGAGTCACGGGGACTCAGCAATCTCACACCCTTGCGATCAAGACTATTTAAGCTTATAGGAAGGGTAAAAGTATGAGGTGGAGCTGCAGCAAGCGACTAGCATATTTGGTGGCTAACATACGCAAATGAGAGTGAGCAGAGAAGGCAAAGGCACGATCGATGAACTATGATCAAGAAGTGATCCTAGAACAACCTATGTTCAAGCATAACACGAGACCGTGTTCTCTTCCCGGACTCCACCGAAAAGAGACCATCATGGCCACACACTCTGTTGATTCATTTTAATTAAGTTTAGTTTAAGGTTTTCTACAACCGGACACTAACAAATTCCCTTCTGCCCATAACCGCGGCCATGGCTTTCGAAAGATCAAATCCCTGCAGGGGAGTCCCAACTTAGCCCATCACAACCTCTCACGGTCAACGAAGGATATTCCTTCTCCCAAGACAATCCGATCAGACTCAGAATCCCGGTTACAAGACATCTCGACAATGGTAAAACTAAACCAGCAAAGCCGCCCGAATGTGCCGACAAATCCCGATAGGAGCTGCACATATCTCGTTCTCAGGGCACACTCAGATGAGCGCTCCGTACAACTAAAACCAAACCTCGAGTTTCCCTGAGGGGGCGCTGCAAAGGGCTCTAGTTTGGACCAACACTCAGAGGAGCACTGGCCCGGGGGGGTTTAAATAAAGATAACCCTCGGGCTCCGGAAACCCAAGGGAAAAAGAGGCTAGGTGGCAAATGGTAAAACCAAGGTTGGGCATTGCTGGAGGAGTTTTATTCAAGGCAAACTTTCAAGGGGTTCCCATTATAACCCAACCGTGTAAGGAACACAAAATCAAGGAACATAACACCGGTATGACGGAAACTAGGGTGGCAATAGTGGAACAAAACACTAGGCATAAGGCTGAGCCTTCTACCCTCTACCAAGTGTATAGGTGCATTAAATAGACAAGATATAATAATGATATCCCAACAATAAACATGTTCCAACAAGGAACAAACTCCATTCTTCACGTGCAACTAGCAACGCTATAAGAGGGGCTGAGCAAAGCGGTAACATAGCCAAACAACCGTTTGCTAGGACAAGGTGGGTTAGAGGTTTGACATGGCAATATGGGAGGCATGATAAGCAAGTGGTAGGTATCGTAGCATAGGCATAGCAAAAGAGCGAGCATCTAGCAAGCAAAGATAGAAGTGATTTAGAGGGTATGGTCATCTTGCCTGCAAAGTTCTCCGAGTTGATGTTAGCTTGATCCTCGTAAACGTACTCAACGGGCTCCTCGATCACGTACTCGTCTCCCGGCTCTACCCAAGCAAGAACAACAAGCAAAGGGAGACACAATCAACCATGTGCAATGCACAAACAACATGATGCAAAACATGGCATGATATGCGGGATGTGATATGCGATGCATATGCATGTTTTGGAAAGGAAAGACTGAACCTGGCCTCAACTTGGAAAACCAATAGTGCCACCGGAAAGATGAGTTGATTTTGGTCGAAATCAATATAAAGATCATCGGAATCGGATGCACGGTTTGGAAATGACAAGCAAAACAAATATGGTACCGATCTGCGATTAACAGCACGAGGCCACCTAAATGCATCAAGAACAACATGCTACAACACTCTAACATGACAAAAAAATACATGGCAGGGATCTACTCAGGATGCTTGACAAAAGATGAACACTGAGCTACGGCTAATTCACTAAATAGCAGGTTCAAACAAGCATGGCAAAAGTGCAAAAGATATGAGGTTTCAGACTTAGTGAAATAACAACATGTCAGGAATTTAACATCAGGAAGCAATGTTTAGAGCAAGATAACAACATGCTACAGGAACATATCATGGCAAAGCAAGGCATGGCATGAAGCTACTCAAAGCACACAACAAAAGTCCCTTACTGACCATAAGCCAAAAGGGATCAGAAAATACAATGGCAACCATGTGAACATAGCAATTATCGTTAACAGATTCAGACTTAGTGAAAAACTGGAACATGGCAAAACAAATATCAAGTAGTCATGTTTACGGGCTCGATGCACTCACTACAAGGCATTGCATGACAAACTAAGCATACACCCAGCAAGTAGACATGGCATAGAAGGTAAACATGGCAAGAACAACATCATAGCATGCATGGATCAACTACAACAAGCTCGGCAAAAATGCTTAACATGTAAACATACTGGCAGGAACATTTTATAGCAAAAGTAGAGCTCGATTGAGTCAAGCTAGGGTGCTCCATAAATGCAAACAAAGACATGTATGGATAGAGCACCACAATATCTACAAAACATCCTTACTGATCATGCTCAAAAGAGGCATAGATCAATCGGTAGCAACATGAACACATGGCATAAAAATAATGACAGGGCCAAGACTTAGAATATTTCAAAGTCCCTGAAATCAGCAACATTGAGAGGGCTACTTTGCATGCTTGTGCTAGTCACCACAGAGATCACAAAAATACATGGGATACACCCCTCTAAAGATGGCATGGCATACTTCAAAACTCATGTAGAGCTCAAGATCATAGGAGGCACACATCAATCATGGCAAAAATGACAAATGAGCAAATGCTGATATGAAACTGAAACTAACAGAAACTAGCAATCTTCCAACAACATTTAGGGCATCAAGATGAGCTCAAATGAACATGATGCAATGAGATGAAATGAAGTACTCGTCAAGATGAACATTTCGATATGCTACACGCACGAATCGGAGCAACGGTGATGAAGTTATGACATGAGGAAAAAGGCCAAAAATACTGGGAATTAGGGTTAGAGTAAACCCTCTCAGATCCAGATCTGGCCGGTGCACGGATCGAGGATCGCCGGGGTTCGAAGAACTCGCCAGAGATGGGGGGTCGCCGGACTTGGAGAGCTTCGGGCCGAGGTCACCGGACTTGCGGGTCGAGGAGGAGGAGCTCGCCGGAGCGGTGGCGGCGATGGTCGGTGAAGGCGGGCGACGGCCGGAGCGGAGGCTCGCCGGCGCGGGCGCGTCGGCGTCGGCAAGGCAGGCCGGCGCAGGCAGCGGCCGGTGCGGGCGAGCGCGACG
>NC_041382.1:159870001-159877223 GCF_002162155.2 Triticum dicoccoides | reverse complement strand
GGACCGCGCGGGTGCGGAGGAGAGAGAAGACGGCAGCGGGGTGATGTGGCAGCTCCTGATTGGCGGCGGTCGGACGTGTTCGGCCACGCAGAGGGGAAGAGGACTAGGTCTAGGCTGGATTTGATCTGGAATTTCGAGAGGGGATGCCTTTTTATTGGTACGATGAGCTAGGGGGCTCCAAATTGAGCACGGTTTGCGGCCACGCGATCGTGATCGAACGGCCTAGATGATGGAGAGAGTTTAGGTGGGTTTTGGGCCACTTTGGAGGGGTGTTGGGCTTCACACACACGAGGCCTTTTCGGTCCCTCGGTTAACCACCATTGGAGTATCAAACGAAGTCCAAATGGCACGAAACTTGACAGGCGGTCTACCTGTAGTAAACCAAGGCCGCATGGCAAGTCTCGGTCCAATCTGAAAACGTTTAACACCCACACACGAAAAAGGTAGAAAGGAACACCAGAGGACATTGGAGTGCCGGAATGCAAAACGGACAATGGGGAAAATGCTCGAATGCATGAGACGAACACGTATGCAAATGCAATGCACATGATGACATTATATGAGATGCATGACAAAGACAAAACAACACGAAGGCAAAAACCCGGCAACGAGGAAATATCATAACTTAGTGTCGGAAATGGCAAGAGTTGGAATACAAATATGGCATGTTACACGGGGTGTTACAACACTCCAGCACTACGAAAGGATCTCGTCCCGAGATCTAGGACTGGAAAAACTCCGGGTACTCAGAACGGAGGTGATCCTTGCGTTCCCAGGTGGCTTCACGGTCGGAATGATGTGACCACTTGACTTTCAGGAATTTGATAGACTTGTTGCGAGTCTTGCACTCAGTTTCTTCAAGAATAGGAACTGGGTGCTCATGATAAGACATGTCTTCTTGGAGGTCAATCTCTTCAAAGTTGATGGTGCGGTCAGGAGTCTTAAAACACTTGCGGAGTTGAGAGACATGAAACACGTCGTGCACGTTTGCAAAGTTGGATGGAAGCTCAAGTTGATAGGCGAGATCGCCTCTTTTGCCGATGGTCTTGAAAGGACCCGCGTATCTCGGGGCAAGCTTCCCTTTTATACCGAAGCAGCGAGTACCTTTCATTGGAGAGACGCGGAGGTAGACATGGTCTCCGATCTCGAAAGCCAAGTTGTCGGCATTCTGGGAACGGGGGTCCCCAGACTTGCCTGCTTCTGGCCTGCGGCGTGGTTCGAGGAGGGGCCCAGCATGGCCCATCTTCATCAACACAGACCCAAGACCCTCACGAGGGGTCAAGGCTCGTGGGGCGGACGACACAGAGCTTCCTCAGGCACGGCCTCATTAGGCTGGCTCGCAAGGAGGCGGAGAGATCAAGGCGGGGTACCTCACGATGTGCCCGTGACGCAAGCCATGACGACCAAGGGTGCCAGGCGGGCGTCAGCCCGCACAGTGTCCTCCTTTCCTCTTTGGTGCAAAGGGAGCAATCGCAGGCGAGAGCATCAAGCAAAGGCACCCGTTTCGGTGCAACGAGACCAAGACCAGCCCAACGGCAGGGAGGAAGTCATTGTGGAGCCCAAGCCATCATCACCACCAGAGCCTTTGGCAGGCGAGGACCAACTTTAGTCAGGATAAGTGTACCAGATGTCCCCCTTCAAAATGGCCAATTGTTGGCGCCCTTCCCGCTCAATATTTGGGAAGAGGCCCAGGGCCTTTGCCTATAAGTAGGACTAGCCACCCCCAGGGTAGGAGGGGGAAAATCGGAGAGAGAATCGAGAAGAAAGAGAGAGAGACAAGGGTGACTGAACTCCTCCTAGCAGTTCGTCGCCCCAGCCAAGAACAGACCCTCGCAAGGCTGTTCTTCCTTGTATTGCTCATCATCATTAGCCCAAGAGGCAATCCACCACACCACACACTGGAGTAGGGTATTACGCCACAACGGTGGCCCGAACCAGTATAAACCATGTGTCTCTTGTGCTGTTCTTTCCATAGCTTAGATCTTAGCGTGGCGGTGGGGCGCAGGTAGGTAGAAGGCGAAATCTCCGTGCGCACCCTAGTGTTCGAACCTCAAGGGTCTGCCAGAACCCGAAATCCGACATTTGGCGCGCCAGGTAGGGGTGCACCGGAGTTTTCCCTTCCACCACCGCCACGACCTGCCTCACGATGAGTAGCGCGTCACCCGCTCCGGCCGTCGGCGCCAGCACGGGGGCCAGGGGGCTCCGAGCCCTGGCCCCAGCCCTACAACGGGTACGGTGGCCGGACAAGTTCAAGCCAACGACGCCGCCGTGCTACAGCGGTGCGACTGATCCACTGGCCTTCTTGCTGGCGTACGAGGAGGCCATCCTCAAAGCTGGAGGTGACGATAGGGTCATGGCCAACTGGCTCCCCACGGCCCTCACCGACGCTCCGTGCGCATGGCTGCTCCACCTGCCGGCAGCCTTCGTGGCCTCTTGGGAAGAGCTCCGCAGCCTCTTCCCTGCCCACCACGCTACACCAACACCCCCGGTCATCGCGGCCCTCCTGGGCGGCTCGCAGGCGCCGCCTACAAGTCACCACGTCAAGCCGTTCATCCGCCGGGTCAGCACCGCTTCCACGCAGCAGGGGGCTCTCCCGGACCGGGCGGCGCCCAAGGCCAGCCTGACCTTCAGCTCGGAGGACCACCCCTCCAACTCGGCATGCTCGGGTGCGCTCCCCATGCTGTGCACCCCCACTATCTGCCAGGTAGCCGTCACCAGAACTCTCATTGATGGCGGTGCGGGCCTCAACGTGCTCTCGGTTGAGGCCTTCAACCTCCTCTGCATACCCCTGGAACGGCTGCAACCCAGCCGGCCCTTCTCAGGCATTGGGGGCGGATTATCCATCTCCTTGGGATAGATCTGGCTCCCAGTAACCTTCGGCACATACAACAACTTCCGCACGGAGCTGGTTGACTTCGACATCTCCCCCATCGGCCTCCCCTACAACGCCATCCTCGGCTACCCAGCGCTGGCCCCGTTCATGGCCGCGACGCACCCGGCGTACAACCTCATGAAGATGCCCGGGAGCAGCGGTGTCCTCACCGTGCACGGGGACACCGGAGACGCGCTTCGAGTGCTCAAGCTCGCCTTCAAGACGGTGGCGTTGGCATAGCCCGCCGACTCGGAGACCCCCGAGCCCAAGGGGGCTGCACCCGCCAAGAAGAAATAGTTGTTCACCCAAGACAAGGCAGAAACCAAGCAAATACCCGTCGATGAGGATGGGTCTACCCATGCCACTTTCACCATAGGTGCCGACCTCGAGCCCGGGCAGGAGGAGGCCCTGGTCAGGTTCCTGCGCACAAACAAGAGGGTATTCGCTTGGGAGCCTGACCAGTTAGCGGGGATCCCAAGGAGCATAATTGAGCATCACCTCAACATGTGCCCAACATGCGCCCTGTGAAGCAGAAGGCAAGGCGGCAGTCCACAGAAAAGCAGGCCTTCATCGTCCAAGAGACCCGCAAACTAGAAGCCGCTGGGGTCATTCGCGAGGTCCGATACCCGGATTGGTTGCCAACCCTGTCGTCGTGCCAAAGAAGGAAGGAAAGGAGCGCATGTGTGTCGACTTCACCAACCTCGACAAGGCATGCCCGCAAGATCCGTTCCCGCTCCCCCGCATTGACCAGATCGTCGATTCCACCATAGAATGCGACCTGCTATGCTTCTTGGATGCCTTCTCTGGGTATCACCAGATCAAGATGGCGGTAGAAGACATCGAAAAGACAGCCTTCCTAACCCCGTGTGGGGTGTACTGCTACACGTGCATGCCATTCGGGCTGCATAACGCAGGGGCGACCTTTCAGCGGCTGATGCACATCACCTTGGGCCCGCAGCTTGGGAAGAATGTTGAGGCTTATGTCGATGACATTGTGGTGAAGTCTCGGGAGGCCAAGACCCTGATACAAGACCTGGAGGAAACCTTGGCGAGCCTCAACACAGTGAACCTGCAGCTCAACCCAGAGAAGTGTGTGTTCGTAGTCCCCTCGGGCAAGCTCTTGGGTTTCCTCGTGTCCCACCGAGGCATCGAGGCTAACCCGGAAAAGGTCAAGGCGGTCGAGGACATGAGCCCGCCAAAGACCCTCAGAGAAATGCAGAAGCTCACTGGGCGCGTGACCGCGTTGGGGCGCTTCATCTGCAAGTTGGGGGAGCGAGCGTTGCCCTTCTTCCAGCTAATGAAGAAAAAAGGGCCCTTTGAATGGACTGAAGAGGCCAACAAGGCGTTCCAGGATCTCAAGAGATACCTGACCAGCCCTCCGGTCATGGTGGCCCCGCGCCCTCAAGAGCCCTTGTTGCTTTACCTCGCCGCCACTCCCTACTCCGCCAGCGCAGCCCTAGTGGCGGTTAGGGAGGAGCGTCGAATCAAAAGCACAGCAGCAGCCCGGGACAAGGCAAAACAGGAACAAGGAAGGCCCACAGAAACCGCCACCATGGCTGAGGAGGATCAGCCGCCGCAGAGGAGTGCACCGGAGGCGGAAGAGGCCCCTCTCCCAGATGGCCAGCCTCAAGAGGCCTCATCGCCTCATGGGGCGCCATGGTCTCCAGAGGGCGCCACCAGCACTGACGCACCCAACCTCGTTGAGCACCCAGTGTACTTTGTTAGCATGGTGTTGCGGGACGCGAGGGCATGGTACCCCATGCCTCAGAAGCTCCTCCTCGCGCTACTGGTGGCCTCGCGCAAGCTGCAGCACTATTTTCAGGGTCACCCCATCAAGGTCGTCTCGTCATACCCCCTGGAGAGAGTGCTCAGGAGCCCTAACTCAGCTGGAAGGGTCGCTGAGTGGAACATAGAACTGCAAGTGTTTCAGCTCGAATTCAGCATGACCAAAGTCATCAAGGGAGCAGCATTAGCGGATTTTGTGGCAGAATGGATGGAGGCACCAGGCCTCAAGGCCAAGAGGATCGGTCCCCCTCCCCGGGAAGCGAGGCACCAGAAGGCTGGGTCATGTACTTCGATGGGGCGTTCTCCAGGCATGGCGCTGGGGCTGGGGCGATGCTTATATCGCCCACTCAGGACAAGCTCTACTACGCTGTACAGCTCTGCTTCCAGCAAGGTGAAAAGGTCTCCAACAACATAGCGGAGTATGAAGGTTTAATAGCGGGCTTGAAGGCCGCAGCTGCCCTGGGGGTGAAACGCCTCACCATCAAGGGCGATTCGCAGCTCCTTGTCAATTTCTCCAACAAGGTGTACGAGCCGAAAGATGAGCACATGGAAGCCTACCTTGTGGAGGTCCGCAGGATGGAGAAGCAGTTCTGGGGGTTGGAGTTGCAGCATGTGCCCCGTGGCACCAATCAGGAGGCTGATGACATCGCCAAACGGTCATCCAGGTGGCTACCTCAGGAGCCTGGCGTCTTCGAGGAGCAGCTCTTCAAGCCCTCAACCCTGCCGTCATTGTCAAACATGGCTCAGCCTCGGGAGGAGCTCCCCCAGCCACCTACCTCAGGAGCCCCGGTCTGTGGCCCGGCCTCAGGAGCACGCCTGCTCCTGACGATGGAACCTCAGGAGGGGTGCTGGATCACGGAGCTCTGGAGTTACTTAACACAAGGGACCCTGCCGGAGAAGGAGGAGGAAGCGGAGCGTGTGGCATGGCAGGCCACGGCATACTGCATCAAGGATGGAGAGCTCTACCGGAAGCGACCAAATGATGTATCCCTGCGCTGCATCTCCAGGGAGCAAGGAAAGGAACTGCTGGAAGATATACACGGCGGAGACTATGGACATCATTCATCATCACGGACCCTCGTCGGCAAGGCGTTCCGCAGTGGGTTTTATTGGCCCACCGCACTCAATGACGCCGTCGAACTGGTGAAAGCTTGTGAGGCCTACCAGTTCCACGCCAAGCAAATCCATCAGCCGGCAGGAGGCCTACAGATTATACCCCTCTCCTGGCCATTCGCAGTCTGGGGGCTGGACATCCTGGGCCTATTTCCTCGGGCGCCAGGGGGCTACCGCTACCTCTACGTCGCCATGGACAAGTTCACCAAGTGGGCTGAAGTAGAGGCCGTCCGCACCATCCCCGCGAGTTCTGTGGTCAAGTTCATCAGGGGCATCGTGAGCCGGTTCGGGGTGCCGAACCGCATCATCACAGACAACGGTTCGCAGTTCACCAGTAACCTCTTCAAAACATATTGTGCTAACCTTGGAACGCAGATATGCTACGCTTCGGTGGCGCACCCCCGAAGCAGCGGCCAGGCCGAGCGAGCCAACGCAGAGGTCCTGAGGGGCCTCAAGACCAGGACATTCAAGAAGAAGCTGGAGGCCTGCGGTACAGGTTGGTACGACGAGCTTCAGTCCGTGTTGTGGTCCATCCGCACAACCGCGACCAAGCCGACTGGAGAGACCCCGTTCTTCCTGGTCTACGGAGCCGAAGCGGTCCTCCCTCACGAGGTCCGACGTCGCTCCGCGTGGGTCCTGGCGTTCGACGAGGCGCAGCAGGACACCATGCGGGGGATGGACCTCGTGCTAGGGGAGGAACGTCGCCAAGAAGCCGCCCTGCGAGCGGCGAGGTACCAACAAGCACTGCGACGATATCACTGCCGCAACATCCGCCCTAGAACTCTCGAGGTAGGAGACCTCGTGCTCAGGCGGGTTCTCTCCAGGGAGGGACTGCACAAGCTCTCTCCCATGTGGGAGGGCCCGTTCAAGGTTGTTCATGTTTCTAGGCCCGGCTCCGCGCGCTTGGAGACTCAGGAGGGGGTGCCGGTCCAGAACGCATGGAACATCCAGCACCTCCGGAGGTTCTACCCCTAAAAAGGCCTAGAGCCTGTGAAGAAAGCGAATGCCTGTGAGGCTGTGGCGTTTTGGAAAAGGCCCAGAGCCTGTGAAGAAGGCGAATGCCTGTGAAGCTGTGGCGTTTTGGAAAAGGCCCAGAGCCTGTGAAGAAGGCAAATGCCTGTGAAGCTGTCACATTTTGGAAAAGGCCCAGAGCCTGTGAAGAAGGCGAATGCCTGTCAAGCTGTCGCGTTTTGGAAAAGGCCCATAGCCTGTGAAGAAGGCGAATGCCTGTGAAGCTGTCTCGTTTTGGAAAAGGCCCAGGGCCTGTGAAGCTGTCGCGTTTTGGAAAGGGCCCGGAGCCTGTGAAGAGGGCAAACGCCCGTGAAGCCTGCTTCCCCCAAGAAAGGCTCGGAGCCTGTGAAGAAGGCCAACGCCTATGAAGCTCGCCGCCCGTGACACTCTCACGTAATAATGAGTTGGGGCTATACATGCCCCGGAGTCTCAGGAGCGCCG
>NC_041382.1:159838146-159869364 GCF_002162155.2 Triticum dicoccoides | reverse complement strand
TGGCGTTTTGGAAAAGGCCCAGAGCCTGTGAAGAAGGCAAATGCCTGTGAAGCTGTCACATTTTGGAAAAGGCCCAGAGCCTGTGAAGAAGGCGAATGCCTGTCAAGCTGTCGCGTTTTGGAAAAGGCCCATAGCCTGTGAAGAAGGCGAATGCCTGTGAAGCTGTCTCGTTTTGGAAAAGGCCCAGAGCCTGTGAAGCTGTCGCGTTTTGGAAAGGGCCCGGAGCCTGTGAAGAGGGCAAACGCCCGTGAAGCCTGCTTCCCCCAAGAAAGGCTCGGAGCCTGTGAAGAAGGCCAACGCCTATGAAGCTCGCCGCCCGTGACACTCTCACGTAATAATGAGTTGGGGCTATACATGCCCCGGAGTCTCAGGAGCGCCGGCCTCAGGCCCTGGGGCTCCCTCCCACGCCCAGTGGCAGCACTTAGCTCCGCGCTGGTGAGAAGACGTCGAAGACTAGATTAGGTGCAGGACGCGGCTTTTTAATTTGCTTTCCGCAGTTGGCTTGTTCATTCTCATTCGAAGTTTTATTGAAGCTGTTGCCGTCTTTGGCTCGTGGTTCTTTGACTTTTCGCTCTCCTGCCTCGATTTCTCTTATGCAAGGCCTCGCGAGGGGGGCAGCCGAGCACCCTCGCGAGTGTTCCTGTCCTAGTTGTTCAAAGGTTTCGCGACCTGGGTCCATTACAGGAGCACCCCTCCAGTTCGTGCCCACGGGCACCGCGACACGAACACAGGGCCTGGGTCGGTCGCCCCCACGGCTGGGGCCGGGAACTATCCACGCGCGGGTACGTAGCCGGAAGGCACAATAACGGAAGCAAAGCGATGATTAACAGCAATAACCCAAACACGCCCCCGCGGGGCTCCACGCTACTATCTTTTTACGCAGGAAAAAGGAAAAGAAAGAACAAATCAGGCGCAGCTCGCCTCACACTGGCCTGCAGGGAAGGCTCGAGCTGCCTCTGGGGCTCAGGCAGACTCCCTCTCGCGCTTCACCTAAGCGCGACGGCGGGCAGACACGCTACCACCTCCCAAGCATGTACGACGGCGTGGAGGCTGACCGCGGCCATCGCTAGAAGAGTCGCCGCCTGAAGAAGAACCGGTGAAGCTTGGGGAACCCTGAGCGCCGCCAATCACGCGAGCGCTGTTCTCTCCATCATCGCCGGGGCTGGGTTCCCGGCCGCGGTCGTCGTCCTCAGGGCAGCACCCTGCGCGGCGACCATCTTCCCAAAACACCCTCACATAGAGGGTGGCATCGCCGTCAAACTTCAAGTGCAGGGAGCACCGACAGCTCAGGCCACGCGCGCGGGAAAACGTCTGCCAACCGCGGGTCAAGGCCAGGCTCCCGGCTGCGGAGACCTGCAGCGAAGCCCATGAGGCCCGGCTACAGCAGCCGTCTGCCTGAAGCCAGAGGCCGCCCGGGGCGCCGGTCGGGAGCTCGCCGAGGAGGAAGCGAGGAAGTTGAAGTCGGGTGCTAGTCGGCTCCACCGACCACACAACGAACTCCGGCAGCACCTCTGCAGCGCGAAAGCGCGGCCTAGGGGGACGCGCGACCAAAGCGCGCCCCCCGGCCGCAGTAGTCTGCCCGTCACCGTGCTGGAAATCGTCTCCACGGCCGCGGGGAGCTACCGTGGTGGCCACAGGATGTTTGCAAGGGCGCCCTCGGCCGTGCTTGGGCGGGGGAGAGGCAGGCTCAACCTGGCGAGCGTTCCCCTTCTCTACGGCCGAGAACCTCCTCAGCGAGGCCATGAAGAAGGAGGATAAGCAAGGGGGAATGAACTGGAAGGGTGCGCGCCGATCCATACTTATAACCGGCGAGGGCCAACCGTCGGCCCCGACGATCGCAGGTAATCATGACCTGCTTTGCATGCAGGGACTTGTCCAATCCGTGCAGTTGTCGAGGCGCCATGGGGAAGTGGAGACGCCCACGTCTAATCAACCGCCACGTGGTTCCCAAGGCCGCAGGCTGTTAGGGCCCGCGGCGCTTCGCACTTGCCCTTTCGCCTCCCTGCACGGCCAAGTCCGGGCGCGCCTTGGGCCCGGGGGCTACTGTCGGCGTTCTGGGAATGGGGTCCCCAGACTTGCCTGCCTGCGGCCTGTGGTGTGGCTCGAGGAGGGGCCCAGCATGGCCCATCTTCATCAACACAGACCCAAGACCCTCGCGAGGGGTCAAGCCTCACGGGGCGGACGACACAGAGCTTCCTCAGGCACGGCCTCATCAGGCTGGCTCGCAAGGAGGCGGAGAGATCAAGGCGGGGTACCTCACGATGTGCCCGTGACGCAAGCCATGACGACCAAGGGTGCCAGGCGGGCGTCAGACCGTGCAGTGTTCCTCCTTTCCTCTTTGGTGCAAAGGGAGCAAGCGCAGGCGAGAGCATCAAGCAAAGGCACCCGTTTCGGTGCAACAAGACCAAGACCAGCCCAACGGCAGGGAGGAAGTCATTGTGGAGCCCAAGCCATCGTCACCACCAGAGCCTTTGGCAGGCGAGGACCAACTTTAGTCAGGATAAGTGTACCAGATGTCCCCCTTCAAAATGTCCAATTGTTGGCGCCCTTCCTGCTCAATATTTGGGAAGAGGCCCAGGGCCTTTGCCTATAAATAGGACTAGCCACCCCCAGGGTAGGAGGGGGAAAATCGGAGAGAGAATCGAGAAGAGAGAGAGAGAGAGAAGGGTGACTGAACTCCTCCTAGCAGTTCGTCGCCCCAGCCAAGAACAGACCCTCGCGAGGCTGTTCTTCCTTGTATTGCTCATCATCATTAGCCCAAGAGGGAATCCACCACACCACACACTGGAGTAAGGTATTACACCACAATGGTGGCTCGAACCAGTATAAACCCTGTGTCTCTTGTGCTGTTCTTTCCATAGCTTAGATCTTGGCGTGGCGGTGGGGCACAGGTAGGTAGAAGGCGAAATCTCCGCGCGCACCCTAGTGTTCGAACCTCAAGGGTCTGCCGGAACCTAAAATCCGACACAAGTCATGATGCTTGCTATGATAGTAACTCTTCTGGTGCGATTGCGCGGCTTTGAGGTTTTCGCGAATGACTTTGCACATTTCTTCAGCCTCTGTGATCAAGTCATTGCCAAGAAGTTGACGTTCACCAGTCTCTGACTAGTTAAGAGGAGTACGGCACTTCCTGCCATAGAGAATTTCGAATGGGGCCTTGCCCAAAGTTGCTTGGAAGCTGTTGTTGTAGGAGAACTTGCCATATGGAAGACAATCTTCCCACTTCATACCGAAAGAGATGAAACATGCCCTGAGCATATCTTCAAGAATTTGATTGACTCGCTCAACTTGGCCACTGGTTTGGGGATGAAAAGCTGTGCTGAAGCGAATGTTGGTGCCCATGGCCTTCTTAAAAGAATCCTAGAACTTGGAGGTGAAGATGCTGCCACGATCTGAAGATATCAACCGCGGAATGTCGTGCAAGGAGACAATGCTGGAGGTATATAGCTCTGCCAACTGAGCTGCTGTGACAGATTCTTTGATAGGAAGAAAATGAGCCACTTTAGTGAGCTTGTCGATGACAGCGAAGATAGCATCATTGCCACACTTGGACTTTGGAAATCCATTCACGAAGTCCATCTCAATGTGGTCAAACTTCCATTCTGGAATGGCAAGAGGTTGGAGGAGACCAGCTGGTCGTTGGTGTTCTGCTTTCACTCTTATGCAGACATCACATTCATTCACGAACTGATCAATCTCGCGCTTCATTCGAGTCCACCAATACGACTGCTTGAGGTCCTGGTACATCTTTGTACTTCCAGGCTGAATAGAGAGGAGTGAATTGTGAGCTTCGTTCATAATGACTTTATGAAGGTTACCTTTAGGAACAACAATGCGATCCTTGAAGAATAGAGTATCCTTGTCATCAAGACGATAGCACTTGTACTTGGGTTGACTCTTGGCAATCCCAATCTTCACCTTCTTCACCATAGCATCAAGAAGTTGAGCCTCGCGAATCTGATCTTCCAAAGTAGGAGAGACTTGGAGGTTGGCAAGAAATCCTTGAGGAACAACTTGTAGATTGATTTTGTGGAAAGCTTCATAAACTCGGGTTGGTAAGGCTTGATAATCAAACTGTTGCAGTAAGCCTTTCTGCTCAATACATCATCAATTACATTGGCCTTCCCTGGAGTATATTCAATACTCGGATTATACTCTTGAATCATCTCGACCCAACGAGTCTGCCTGAGGTTGAGGTTGGGCTGAGTAAAGATGTACTTGAGGCTCTTATGATCAGTGAAGATGTCCACTTTTCTTCCTAATAAGAGATGTCTCCAAGTTAAAAGAGCATGGACAACTGCCGCCAACTCGAGGTCGTGAGTGGGGTAGTTCTTTTCGTTGGGCTTCAACTGCCGAGAGGTATAGGCCACAACTTTCTTCTCTTGCATCAACACTGCACCAAGACCTTGAAGGGAAGTATCACAGAAGACCTCGAATGGTTTGGATTCATCAGGAGGAGTCGGAACTGGAGCAGTGACTAACTTCTCTTTCAGGGTGTTGAAAGCGATGTCACATTCAGGCGACCAGACGTACTTCACATGCTTCTGGATAAGGTTGGAAAGAGGCTTCGAATCTTTGAGAAGTTCTCAACGAACCTTCGACAATAACTTGTGAGCCCAAGGAAGCTTCGGAGTTGCTTCATGTTCTGAGGTGGTTCCCAATTCACATATGCAGACACCTTCTCAGGATTAACAGCTATGCCCTTGGCGGAGATGATATGCCCAAGGTAGAGAACCTCATCGAGCCAAAACTCGCACTTTGAAAACTTCCCATAGATCGATGATGATATGCCCAAGGTAGAGAATCTCAAGTGCTTGGCATGATCCTCCTTGTTCTTGGGAAAGACCAGAATGTCATCGAGGTAGACCAAGACGAAGTCATTTGTGTAGGCGTCGAAGATGAAGTTCATCATGCGAGAGAATGTTGGCGGAGCATTGACAAGGCCGAAAGACAGGACATTGTATTCATATGAACCATAGGTTGTTCTGAATGTTGTCTTGGGGATATCTTCTTCACGAATGCGAATCTGATGATAGCCCATACGGAGATCAAGCTTGGAGAATACTTGAGCACCTTTGAGTTGTTCAAACAGCTCGTTGATGTTGGGAAGTGGGTACTTGTTCTTTATGGTCTTCTTGTTCAATGGACGGTAGTCGACACAAAGTCGGTCCATTCCATCCTTCTTCTTGACGAAAAGAACACCACAACCCCATGGAGAAGAACTTGGTCGGATGAGACCCATACGCTCTTGAATATCGAGTTGCTTCTTCAGCTCCTTCAACTCTTCAGGTCCAAGCTTGTAAGGACGTTTGCAAACAGGTTCCGTGCCAGGCTCAAGATCGATGATGAATTCTACTGGCCGGTGTGGAGGGCATTCCTGGAAGCTCTTCTGGAAAGATGTCTTGATATTCACAAACGACTGGAATCTAAGAAATGGCATCCAGCTCGCCCTTCTCATTGAGAGAAAACAGACGGATGGTATCATCACGAGCGGCAAAGATGATTACATCCTCAGACGAATGTGTCAATTGAATCTACCTTGCAGCACAATCAAGGAGAGCCTTGTGCTTAGAAATCCAATCCATTCCGAGAATAAGATAAATATCCAAGTCGCCCAGAACAATAGGAGAAGCTAGAAATTTGTAGTCACCCAATGTGATAGTAACATCCGAGATGCAGATATTAGCTGTCATTTGCTTGCCCGGGGACATAATTGATAAGGATCTTTGCAAATGCTGATAATCGCACTCATACATTGATGCAAAAGGTTTAGAAATGAAACAATGCGATACACCAGTGTCAAAAAGAACTTTTGCAGGAACATCGTTATAGAAAGGTTACCTATGATGACATTAGACGAGTCCTGTGCCCGAGCTGCGTTCATCATGTTGACCTTGGCGTGCTCGGGATTATGCTTGACCACTGCGGTACTGGCAGATCTCACAGGAGGGGGAGGAGGAAGACGCCTCTGATTGAAGCATTTGTTGGCATAGTGACCCTTCTACTGGCACTTGTTACACGTGACCTCCGAGAGCGGACGGTGATATGGAGCACTTGATCTTGGAGCTTGAGACGAAGTCTTGTTCTGAAAGCCTGGGTTGGGTGGGTGGGAAGATCCATTGCCACCTTTGCTCTTCTGTTGATAAGGCTGACGAAACGGAGGAGGAGGCAGCCAATACTTTTGCTTCTTAGAAGCCACTTGAGTTGAGGAAGAAGGAGTTGCATCTCTGACTCGCTTCTTGGAAGCATCGCACTTAAGCTGAGCAGCCTCTTGTTTCAGTGCCATGTTGTAAAACTCATCGTACTTCTGCGGCTCGAAAAGCACGAGAGCTAGTTGAAGATCTTCTCTGAGGCCACCTTTCAACTGATAAATCATGCTCTTCTCGTCAGCGACGTCCTACTTGGCGAAACGAGCGAGCTTCTGGAACATGATGTTATAGTAGTAAATAAACAAGCTGCCTTGCTTCAAGTTGCAGAATTCCTCACGCTTGCTCTCAACAACACTCTGAGGAATGTGGTGAGCTTTGAAGTCTTGACGGAATTCATCCCAGGTAATCACACGACCTCCTCTGGAATCTTTGCATTGCTGGAACCACTCTGCAGCTTGGTCTTTGAGTTGGAACGAGGCAAACTTGACAAAGTCCTCAGGCCTGACGTTGCTGCACTCGAAATGTTGCAGATATCCACGAGCCAATCATCAGAGTCTGTTGCCTCGACACAATTGCTGAAGGTCTTTGGCTGGTTTGCGAGGACCTGGTTGAGTGTAGCAAAATGATTCTGATTGTTGCCATGGCCATGATTCCCTTGGTTGTGCTCTTGCAAAATTTGCATGATCAGCTGCGTGTTTGCATTGGTAGCGGCCATCACAGCTTACCATGCCTCCGGAGGTGGAGGTGGTGTTGGCCGTTCAGGATTGTTACGTGTTGGAGGAGCCATCCTGAAGAGGGTGACATCCGTTAGCATCACGACAGACAAATATTCAAGATGAAACAAATGGATCAAAATTGCAACATATAGTCTTAACATCCGAACAAAATGAACGAATGCATTCCAATAGAAATGGTCACAATTC
Organism: Triticum dicoccoides; assembly: GCF_002162155.2. Taxonomy (NCBI): domain Eukaryota; kingdom Viridiplantae; phylum Streptophyta; class Magnoliopsida; order Poales; family Poaceae; genus Triticum; species Triticum dicoccoides. The sequence goes on along the minus strand of NC_041382.1, from coordinate 159,862,292 downwards.
CATAAATTGAGAAGCCACTTAGAAAGAGGTAGAAGAATAAAACAGCAAGGTATGGACAAGAACAAATACTTGGTGAGGATTACCCAATCGCAAACCAAATATTCACGGAAGAAATACTAGAGCTACAAGAATTCCCACCTATGAAACTCCCGAACCCTTCCCGGTTATGCAATCAGGTGTTGGGGATACAGGGGAAGCATAATATCTCACCCAAAGCTAGCAATTCCTACATCCAGCTATATCCATCCTTGAACACATAACCAAGAAACCTTCGGAAATCATTTACCTCAACCTTCGAAAAGCATCCGTTATACGAGTTATGGCAATACTCACGAACTTCCACCCCAGTACTGGGTGGCGTCGAGGTTATCTCACCAACAACTACATAAAAGAGATTTTCGATGTATGCGAAACTCAGGTATTCCAGAATTGCAATGATAAAATTGTGACGACAACACCTCGGAGCTCAACTCCCTGAGACACTGCCACAACCCCTAAATGTCAGGAGGCACCAAGAACAATGTTCTCATCACAAAACCATCGGAACGATTCCAAGATACCTGCGTGATCCTAAATTTTTTTTAGTGAAATTTGACAAGAGAAGAGTCAAAACTCTACGTCAGGATGCCACACCAGAGCGACAAAGGGACTGAGGAGTAAAAACAATCCTACTATCCGATATATATAATCCTAAATGACTCAAAACATTTTTCTAGACTCAACAACGCCAACGATGCGATCAACCAGGGGGATCCTAAGGTCGGGGAAGGCTCTGATTACCAACTTGTAACGCCCACGATGCGGCTATAGCTCCCACGTGTCGAAGCACGACTTAGAGGCATAACCGCATTGTAAGCAATGTTGCAAGTGAGGTAATCTTCACAACAACCCATGTAATGAATAAGGGAAAAATATACATAGTTGGCTTACACTCGCCACGTCACACAATGCATAAATATCATTACATCCATCTAGTTACACTCAAGGTCCGACTACGGAACCAAAATAAAGATAAACCCCAAATGCAACAATATCCCCGATCGCCCCAACCGGGCTCCACTACTGATCGTCTGGAAAGGAAATGTAGTATCGTCCTGAGTTTTCATCGAACTCCCACTTGAGCTCAGTCGAATCTCCTGGAGTGGTATCATCGGTCCCTACATCTGGTTTTGGAAGTAATCTGTGAGTCACGGGGACTCAGCAATCTCACACCCTCGCGATCAATACTATTTAAGCTTATAGGAAGGGTAAAAGTATGAGGTGGAGCTGCAGCAAGCGACTAGAATATTTGGTGGCTAACATACGCAAATGAGAGCAAGAAGAGAAGGCAAAGGCACGATCGATGAACTATGATCAAGAAGTGATCCTAGAACAACCTACGTTCAAGCATAACACGAGACCGTGTTCTCTTCCCGGACTCTGCCGAAAAGAGACCATCACGGCCACACACTCTGTTGATTCATTTTAATTAAGTTTAGTTTAAGGTTTTCTACAACCGGACATTAACAAATTCCCATCTATCCATAAACGCGGACACGGCTTTCGAAAGATCAAATCCCTGCAGGGGAGTCCCAACTTAGCCCATCACAAGCTCTCACAGTCAACGAAGGATATTCCTTCTCCCAAGACAGTCCGATTAGACTCGGAATCCCGGTTACAAGACATCTCGACAATGGTAAAACTAAACCAGCAAAGCCGCCCGAATGTGCCGACAAATCCCGATAGGAGCTGCACATATCTCGTTCTCAGGGCACACTCAGATGAGCGCTCCATACACCTAAAACCAAACCTCGTGTTTCCCCGAGGGGGCACTGCAAAGGGCTCTAGTTTGGACCAACACTCAGAGGAGCACTGGCCCGGGGGGGTTAAATAAAGATGACCCTCGGGCTCCAGAAACCCGAGGGAAAAATAGGCTAGGTGACAAATGGTAAAACGAAGGTTGGGCATTGCTGGAGGTGTCGTGGAGTTGACACGGCAGATGTCCTAGAGCAAGGACTTAGTCTTAGGGCCATCGCACTAGGAAGCTTAAAGGGGTTAATCGGGACAAAGGACACAAGAGAGAGTTTTTATACTAGTTCAGCCCCTTACGATGAAGGTAAAAGCCTACGTCTAGTTGGGATTGGTATTGTTGAAGTTTCGATCTCCAAGGGGATCAACTCGCCGGCTTGGTTATCGATTTGGTTGTTTCTTGCCCTAAGCCGCCACCGGGTCGTCCCCTTATATACATGGTTTGACACCTGGTGGCCTACAGAGTCCCGGCCGGCTCATAATCGTGTTCGTCTCGGTGACTTCCTATACATGCCTTTCTCTACAAGTCTTTCCTTACTTACGGCGGTTTACAATATCGGGCCTTAAGCCGGCCCCAGACCTTTGGGCCTTCTATATGTTTAATAAACTTATCATCTTGAATGTATATTGGGCTTCTTATGTAACCCGCCATTAGGGCTGACTCGGCCCCTCCTGGGCGGGTCATACTGATAGTAATATCCCCAACATTAGGCCCCAGGTTGACTTTGAACTTTGTTCTTTGTCAATCTTCACTACTTAGATGAAATCCATCTTCTGTCTGAAAAACTCTGTAACCCGCCGTGACGTCATCTTTTGAAAACACAAAAAACTTTCATGACGTCATCTTCCAACGGACCTTTTATCTTTAATGCTTCCCGAGGATCAAGGCGTCTATATAGCTGGATAACCATTATTTGGTTCTCCCTTGATTTTCGCGCCCGTCTGTTCGCATCTGCCCTTATAAATAGGCACGTGGCCGGTTTTTCTCATTATCCCCTCTTCTTCATCTTCTTCCTCTCGCAATCTCCGCTGCTGCTCGAGCTCCGCTGCCGCCACAATGCTCATCGTCGTCCTCGAGCTTGGCCGCTGCATCACCTGAACTATCCAGATAAACAGCGACGACCCTCCGCAACAAATCCGCATCCGTAAGTCTTGCCTTCGCAAACTTTTTAGATCTGCATTAGGGCTTGCGAGTTCATCGGTGTTCTTCGCTATTTCTCATGAACTTTTCTGGTAGTTCTTCCTCCACAGCCTCTCTTGATCCAAAAAGGAGCTATAACTCGCGCGATAGTTGTTTTGCGTCCATTTTTGATAGCAGTAGATGCCTTTTTCCTGTATAGATGCTTCGTTATAGCTGACGAACTCATCTGTACTGGATTTTTAGGTCTAGAATATTTTCTTTTTGGGACAGCCATTTGATCCAAAATAATAATGATAGCTTGGTGAAACATGTTTACGCCAAGACTTAGCTGGATTCGCTTTCTGAAAGAATCTGTAGTCATGGCGGCTTACCGCTTCTGCTTTCTTTTCCTTATATGTCATTAGCCCTTAGTTAAGCCGCCGTTACTTGTTTTACATCATCAACCTAACTGTTAATTTTTTCGTAAACTGAACCGGCATGTTGTTGTTTCTTTTTTAGTTCCTTGCACATCATGCCGTCAAAAACACCCACCATCTGCAATTGGGTCCCCTGAACCATAACTGAGGATCATTTAAAAGAGTTCTTCCTCATCGGGTTTCTGCCCTCAAAAAGCATCATGTCTTATCGTGCTCCTGACCCGGAAGAAGAACGAGCCAATCCAAAAGACGGCAAAGTGATCGTCTTTACTGACCACATGAACCATGGCTTCTCACCGCCCTGTTCAAAGTTTTTCAGAGAAGTTCTTCACTTTTTCAAACTCCATCCTCAGGACATTGGGCCCAATTCCATATCCAATATTTGTAACTTCCAAGTGCTCTATGAGGTATATCTTCAACAAGAGCCGACTGTGGAACCATTTAGAGAATACTTCTATCTGAACCGACAGAACGAGTGCACCAACGGCCTTAGCTTAGAGCTTGGAGGCATCTCAATTGAGCGCTAGCAGGGTGCTGTCTTCCCTCTCATAGTTTTACCAAGTTACCCAAAGTACTGGAACCAAACTTGGTTTTACTGTCAGGACATCTCACCCGCCAACGAGAAGCCACTGCTGGGTTACCGCCCAGATCGTCTTGACTCCAAGTTCGCACTGCCAGATAAACTTACCGTTGCTGAGCGGAAGAAGCTGCATCCATCTATCAGAAGAATCAACGCTTTGTTGGGGAACGGTTTAACCGGTGTTGATCTGACCCGCTGCTGGATCTCATGGCGGGTTATTCCATTAAGCCGTCGTTCAAAATTGATGTATGAATATGGTGGAGGCCCGGACGACTCTCTTCTTCATACCCCGGTTCAACTAACCGAAGAAGACATTGTCTCAATGTCAAACTTTTTGGAGAATGGGAAGTATGAAGATTGCAGTATTGTTGGGTTAAATCCCTTCTGTAAACTTAACCCAGTACCAGAAGTAAGGATATTCTGATCTTTTTTCCTTTGTATTTTGTCCAGCCGTATTGTTTATCACTGATCCTTCCTCTTGTCTTTGTAGGCCAATTCTAACTTTTGGAAAGTGAAATATGATCACGAAGCTGCCAAGAAGGCAAAACTCGCCGCCATGAACACCAAGAAATCGACCCGGAGATCGACGAAGAAAAAGAAGACCACTGCTGAAGATTTAATGAAACTTGATGACACGTCTGACTCGGAGGTAGCCCTTGATTCCCTTGGCCAATTTTTTAACAATCTTATTGACACTGATCCTTACCAGGATGACACTAGGGCTAGTTAGGCCAGGGAAGCAGAGGTAACTATCATTTCCTCCGACTCAGAGCCCTTACCAAGACACAAAGTTCGACGAGTGATCCATAAAGTAAGGTTTTCTAACCCCTTAGCTCACTTGGATCCCAACTTTCATTTGAAAAAGCAGCAAGATGAAAGCCGCCATGAAGTTGGGACTGAAGATGAACTGGCTGTCGTCCTTCAACAGACCCCTCGGGAACGCCCGAACGAAGTTTACTTATTGCTGTCTTTAACTCATTTTAATGAATCCTTCTCCTTGTATTTCTTTTAACTCTTTTCTTTTATCCTTTCAGGAGGTGTCTCTTTCCTCAGGCGACTCATCACAAACACAATTTCCGGCTTTCAAGACTGCTCCTAGGTAATCATAAATCCTCCTTTCTTCCGGGTTGCTCAATTGTATCTTTATGCTGACAATCCTGCAATATTTTTCCTTAGCGGCCAGGCTAAATCCAAGAAGGTGAAGGCAGCAAAACCGGCGGAAGACCCGCCAGTGCTGGCATCTGACCCGGCTAGGCCGCCTTCTCCATTAACTGACGCTCCAGAAGACCCGCCTACTGTCAATGAAGCAAATCCTCCGGAGCCGTCTTTTGACGAAGCCACTATGAGTCCTTCTACAGCTGGACCGTCAAGCTCAACCGATCCGCCGTCTCCACCTGCTCAAGATGTTCAAATTACTGGGAGCCGCTTTGTTGAGCCGGGGAACCAAACGGTGCTGGCTTGGTGCACATCAAAGCAAGAGGCATTAGAGAGGCAGAAGGTTCACTTTGACGTTGCCAACTATGACTGTCTCAATGCCAGTGACATTTTATCCGGCTATCTCAGTCATGTACACTCCAGTCGTGAGTCTGAGATCGAGATGGTCAAGCAGCTTCAGTTGAAGTATGAAGTACGTTGTTTCCGGTTTACTAGTATTCCTTCAGCCCCCAAGTCTTCAGATTATGAGAGAAACAGAATAACCTGTAGACTTAAAATATAGGCCGAGACTTCTTTGCCTAATATTGATAGAACAGAACTTCACCTATTGTCCCCAAGGACTAGTTCATTTTGATCATTAATGAATCGGTACTTTAGAATTTAAAACCGTCTTCAAAGTACTTAACACTCTGGCTTAACCTTGATAAACTCGCTGAACTGTATACATTAGCCCCCAAGTGCCAAGTGCTGTTACTTTGTAAGGGACTTGGGACTTTAAATATGTTTGTAGAGTCGTAAAAATTTGATTTGGCATACATTAGCCCCCAAGTGTCAAGTGGTTTATTCGTAAAGTACTTGAGACTTGAATCTTGAATTTGGATATTTTGAATTTGAAACCAAGTCTTGACTTATCTGAACATTTCACAGAATGCCTTGTCTGAATTGAACTCTCAATTGACTGACGCAAAGACCCGGCTAGCGAGTCAGGAGTCAGAAATCAAATCTTCCACCTCCAAACTGCAAATAAGCCTTTCTGCAATGGAAAATTTGAAGACCAGCTTTGCTGCCAAGGAGAAGACTTGGAAAAATGAGAAAACACGTCTGACCCGACGAGCTGAGACAACCGAAATAGCTCTGAAAGAAATTTCAATAGAGCTGAACGGGTTAAAGGGCCGGGTGTCTCAGATGGTTGCTACTATCTTTGGTAAGCTTCCTGATTCGACCTTTCGTATATTTGTTGCCAAACCGGAGTATAATCCGCCAACTAACTCTGTATAAAATTTATGCAGGTCCGCGAAGTAAGAATCTGAGCCAAGACCCATTGATTAAGCTGAAGGCAGTATACACTTTGGTTGAACAATTGTATATCGGCGCACAACAGGCTCAGGCTGCCATCTCTCCTGCTAATCAAGGACCCAACCGGCTCAGCGACATTCTGAAGACGCTATCCATCCTTCCTGCCAGGTTCCAAGAAGTAAAACGCTCCTGCGCGCGAGCCGGAGCTTTGACTGCCCTCAGCCGCTCCAAGGCTTGGGTGCCAGATCTAGACCCGGCGGACGTAGCAAGGGGCTATCCTACCGTGAAGGAGGACGGGTCTCCTTTTGATCAGGATGACTTCATAGCCTGCGTCCGCGGAGTCCGGCCTCAGGCGACTAGTCTTGGGGATGACACCAATGTGGACAAGTACCAGCCGGGTTTTGATAGTGAGAATAAGAAGATGGCCCCTCCCTCATATAAAGTAACAGACTTGATCCCACCAGTGAGAGAAGATACATTTGCCCCGGAGGTTGACCCGGTCGGCCTGATTGACGACGAAGCCGAATTTGTCGTTGTGAACGGCTTTGATTGGTCAAAACCCAACTTCCAGCAGACTCAAGATGGTGAACCGGCAAGGGAGGGACAATGATCATCTTCATGGGCTTATAAAGCCTTGTAATAACTTTAGTTGTTAAAACACCGCATGTTTGCTTATGCATAAAATATTTATTTGTGAATATGTGTTTCTAGATGCCAATGTTTAATGCTTGCTTATGCATCATTTAATGCTTGTCTCTACAATGTTTGAACTATGTTCCTGTAAATACAAAGAAAAGACTGGCATGGCGGTTTAGAACCAAATGGGTTTAAACACCTAATGTAGAGCCAATATATTTACCTCAATAAGAGTAGAGACAAATATAAATAAAGGATAAAGGCTAATACAAACTTTTTAGTTAACGCAGCAGGTAAGCGTGGATAAGTAATGACCATACCTTGTCCCTTTTGATCCTTAGATCGCCAGTTTAAATAATCCGAGTGATTGAATTTGATAACTCAATGTTTATGAAAAGTTAATGCTTCTTGAATACTCAATGATCATTATACCTTAGTAGCTCATACCTTTTGATCCTTGAACCACCGGCTTGAATGACCCGGGCGGCTGTGTTGTCCAATAATTGAGCCGGTGAAGAAGACCAGGCTAATTTATTTGTAATATTGAAACAACAACAAACTAAAAGGCAAGCGACAGATAACAAGCATAATTTTAATCTTGTATTCAAAAGGTTGGGGGTTTCTGATTCGAATACGACCAGTAAACCGGACCAAAGGGGTTAAGCTAAACTTTGAATACGACCATATAGCCCCAAGTGGCTTTGGCGTTGCGCCGATCAAGAGGGTACCGACAGCTATGTTCTCTTTGGTTCGAATACAACCTATGTTTGAACAGGAAGCCCACAAATGACCTTGAGAGGTTTTTAACGACCCTGATTCGAATATGATCCAAGTCAGACTCAAAGGGGTTAAGCTATGATTCGGATACGATCAAGAAGCCCCCAGTGAGTTTTGGCCTTGAGCCGATCAAGAGGGTTACGACAGCTATATTCTCTTTGGTTAATACGACCTATGTTTGAACAGGAAGCCCCCAAGTGACCATGAGATTTGCTGCTAGATTCGGATACGATCATAAGCTGGACCAAAAAGGTTAAACTTGATTCAGATATGATCAACTCCTTAATAGTCATTTGTAAATAAAAATGCATAGTCTTTGAAAAGAAAAGAGACCGATGGCCTTACTTTATTGCTTATCATACTATATACAACATGAACGTATGTACATGATGAGAGCCGGTGGCTCAGGTGTAATATGGCCGAAGTTGAGCAATGTTCCATGGCCGGCGGGTCTCCTCTTCCGACTTACGTGAGTCAGCATGCTCTCGAACGTCAATGAGGTAATATGACCCGTTGTTTAAATTTTTACTGACCACAAAGGGTCCTTCCCATGGTGGGGATAACTTGTGTGCATCTAAGAGATCCTGGATGAGTCGGAGCACCAAGTCGCCTTCCTAAAAAGTCCTGGACTTAACCGGCGGGTGTGATAACGACGCATGTCCTGTTGATAAATTGCTGACCGGGCCACTTCTAAGTCTCTTTCTTCATCCAACAAGTCAAGTGCGTCCTGTCTGGCTTTTTCGTTGTTAGCCTCAACATAAGCCGCCACACGGGGTGAGTCATGACGGATGCCACTAGGAAACACTGCTTCCGCTCCATAAACCATGAAGAAAGGTGTAACCTGTAGACCTATTGGGTGTAGTATTGATACTCCATAACATTGAAGGTAAATCCTCTACCCAACAACCCGGCGTTCGTTGTAAAGGAACCATAAGCCGGGGTTTGAGCCCTTTCAAAATTTCCTGATTGGCTCTCTCAGCTTGACCATTGGATTGAGGGTGAGCTACAGAAGAAACATCGAGCTGGATGTGTTCTCGTTGACAAAATTCTTCCATAGCTCCTTGGGATAGATTAGTGCCATTGTCGGTGATAATACGATAATACTATGTGGAAAATTGAAATGGATATTACCTTTTTCATGAACTGAACCGCCGTGGCTGCGTCACATTTACTCACAGGCTCTGCCTCAACCCACTTGGTGAATTTATCAACTGCCACCAGGAGATGTGTCTTTTTATCCTTAGACCTTTTGAAAGGTCCCACCATGTCAAGTCCCCAGACCGCAAACGGCCAAGTGATTGGAATCATCTGGAGCTCTTGAGCCGGCACATGCGCTCGTCGTGCAAATTTCTGACATCCATCACATCTACTGACCAAATCTTCTGCATCAGCTTGAGCCATCAACCAGTAAAAGCTATGACGAAACACCTTGGCCACTAAAGATTTTGACCCGGCGTGATGACCACAATCGCCTTCGTAGATCTCACGAAGGATTTCTTGACCTTCTTTGGGGGAAACACACCGCTGAAACGCTCTGGAAACACTATGATGATATAACTCTCCATCTGAAATGGACTTAGATCGCCGGGTTATCTGTCGAGCCAGGGTCTCATCCGCTGGCAACTCTCCCCGGGTCATGTAAGCCAAGAACGGCACCGTCCAATCTGGGATGACATGAAGAGCTGCTACCAACTGCGCCTCTGGGTCAGGAACATCTAAATCTTCTTCTGTGGGCAACTTGACAGAGGGGTTATGCAATACATCTAAAAAGGTGTTAGGTGGCACCGGCTTACGCTGAGACCCTAGCCGGCTTAAAGCATCAACTGCTTCATTCTTTCGACGGTCAATGTGCTCCACCTGATAACCTTTAAAATGTCCCGCAACAGCATCAACCTCTCAGCGATAAGCCGCCATGAGAGGGTCCTTGGAATCCCACTTGCCAGATACCTGTTTAGCCACTAGATCCGAGTCGCCAAGACATCTGACCCGGCTCAAGATCATCTCTTTTGCCACTCGAAGACTATGGAGCAAGGCTTCATACTTTGCTGCGTTGTTAGTGCAAGGAAACATCAACCGTAACACATAACAAAATTTGTCACCTCGTGGGGAAGTTAGCAAGACTCCATCCCTCGAGCCTTCCAACTGCCTAGACCCATCAAAATGAATATTCCAATACGTGTTGTCTGGCTTCTCTTCTGGCATCTGCATCTCTCTCCAGTCATTGATGAAATCAACCAGGGCTTGAGACTTAATTGTTGTACGTGGAACATACTTCAACCAATGAGACCCAAGCTCAATTGCCCACTTGGCGACTCGCCCAGTGGCTTCTCTGTTTTGAATAATGTCTCCCAAAGGAGCAGAGCTAACCACAGTGATTGGATGTCCGTGAAAGTAATGCTTAAGCTTCCGGCTTGCCATGAACACCCCATAAACAAGCTTCTGCCAATGTGGATATCGTTGCTTAGACTCAATTAGCACTTCACTAACATAATAAGCATGAACATTACGCCCAACTATATCATCCACATAAGCATGAACATTCCGCCCAATTTGACCGTGAAGACAATTCTGCACACACCGCTGGTAAGTCGCCTGGGCACTCTTAAGCCCAAAAGACATAGACACATAGCAGAAAGCTCCAAAAGGAGTAATAAAAGCTGTCTTCTCCTGATCCTTGATAACCATCTTAATCTGATGATAACCGGAATAAGCATCCAAGAAATTCAAACGTGCGCAACCCGTCGTAGCATCAATGATCTGATCAAATACGGGGGAGAGCAAAAGGATCAGCCAGACAAGCCTTGTTTAGATCGGTGTAATCCACACTCATATGCCAGTTGCCATTCTTTTTGAGTACAAGCACCGGGTTAGTTAACCATTCGGGGTGAAAGACCTTCACAATGAACCCGGCTGCCAAGAGCCGGGCCACCTCTTCTCCAATGGCCTTCCGCATTTCTTCATTGAACCGTCGAAGAAACTGTCTGACAGGTTTGAACTTTGGATCGATATTAAGAGTGTGCTTAGCAAGTTCCCTCGGGACACCCGGCATGTCTGAAGGTTTCCATGCAAAGATGTCCCGGTTCTCACGGATGAACTTGATGAGCGTGCTTTCCTATTTCGGATCCAAGTTTGCGCTGATGATGAACTGTTTAGATGAGTCGGCAGGTACAAAGTCAACCATCTTAGTGTCATCAGCTGATTTGAATTTTAACTCCGGCTCATGCTCTATTGTTGGTTTCTTTAATGACGTCATGTCTGCCGGGTCAACATGATCCTTGTAAAATTTTAACTCCTCTGTTGCACAAACAGATTCAGCATAGGCAGCATCACCTTCTTCACATTCCAAGGCTATCTTCCGGCTCCCATGTACTATAATGGTGCCTTTATGACCCGGCATCTTGAGATGTAAATATACGTAACACGGCTGAGCCATGAACTTGGCATAAGCCGGCCGCCCAAACAGAGCATGATATGGGTCTTGATCTTAACCACCTCAAAGGTTAATTTTTCCGCTCTGGAGTCATACTCATCCCCAAAGGCTACTTCCAGCTCAACTTACCAACTGGGTATGCCGACTTACCAGGTACCACACCGTGAAAAACAGTGTTGGATTGTTTGAGATTTTTATCCGTCCATCCCATCCGGCGGAACGTCTCATAGTAGAGGATGTTGATGCTGCTGACTCCATCCATGAGCACCTTAGTAAACTTGTATCCACCAACCTGAGGTGTTACCACCAAATCCAAGTGACCCGGATTATCAACCGGGGGCGGGTGATCCTCTCCGCTCCACACAATAGGCTGCTCTGACCAACGAAGATAACGTGGAATTGCCGGCTCAACGGCATTGACGACCCTCTTGTGAAGTTTCTGGTCCCTCTTACATAAACTGGTAGTAAATACATGATACTGTCCACCACTCAACTGCTTCGGGTTGCTCTGATAACCGGATTGATGCTACTGATTCCCTTGGTCGGGTTGCTGATTATATCCTCCTTGGTGACCAGGATAACCCTGACCGTGAGAACCTCCTCTGCCTGAACCGGCGCCCAGTCCCTGGAAGCTGCCTCCACCTGAACCGCCACCTGGGCCATGACCCCCATCAAATGCATTTAAATTTATCAATGCTTTCATGATCGTGCAATCCTTCCACAAGTGGGTGGCTGGTTTCTCCCTGGTGCCGTGTTTTGGACAAGGTTCATTCAACAACTGCTCAAGGGTGGGGCCTAACCCGCCCGATCGAGGGGGTTGTTTTACCTTTTGCCGCTGATTACCACTGTGCGCATTAGTATTAGCAACAAACTCATCAGCCTTATGTTTATTACCTCCCTGATTTGCCGAGTTATGCTGGTGACCCTTGCAGTTGCCGTTCTTCTTTCCCTTCGTTGCCTTTTCTTCGTCAGACACCGGGTCCTTGGTGGTATCAGAATCAACATACTTGACAAGAGCCGCCATCAACATTCCCATGTCATTACAGTCGTGTTTAAGCCGCCCCAACTTCTGCTTCAGAGGTTCAAAATGGCAATTTTTCTCCAACATCAAAACTGGTGAGCCGGCATCCATCTTATTAGATGAATGTATTATCTCCTTGACCCGGCGCGCCCAATGGGTTGTAGATTCACCATCCTCTTGCTTGCAATTGGTCAGGTCCACAATCGACATTGGCTGCTTACACGTGTCCTTAAAGTTCTGGACGAACCGCGCTTTCAACTCTCCCCATGAGCCGATAGAATTGGCTGGAATTCCCTTCAACCAAGTCCGAGCTGTTCCATCGAACATCATGGTAAAATACTTAGCCATTGCAACATTGCTAACCTCCAACAGTTCCATAGCCATCTCATAACTCTCAATCGAAGCCCCCGGCTGTAGGTCAGCCGTGTAATTAGGCACCTTACGGGGCCTAAGGGAGTCCTGGATTAGGGGGTGTCCGGATGGCCGGACTATATCTTCAGCCGGACTCCTGGACTATGAAGATACAAGATTGAAGACTTCATCCTGTGTCCGGAAGGGACTTTCCTTGGCGTGGAAGGCAAGCTTGGCGATACGGATATCCAGATATCCTACCATTGTAACCGACTTTGTGTAACCCTAACCCTCTCCGGTGTCTATATAAACCGGAGGGTTTTAGTCCGTAGGACAACATACACAACAGCAATCATACCATAGGCTAGCTTCTAGGGTTTAGCCTCTCCGATCTCGTGGTAGATCTACTCTTGTACTACGCATATCATCAATATTAATCAAGCAGGACGTAGGGTTTTACCTCCATCGAGACGGCCCGAACCTGGGTAAAACTTCGCGTCCCTTGCCTCCTGTTACCATTCGGCCTAGACGCACAGTTCGGGACCCCCTACCCGAGATCCGCCGGTTTTGACACCGACATTGGTGCTTTCATTGAGAGTTCCTCTGTGTCGTCGCCGTCAGGCTTGATGGCTCCTACGATCATCAATGGCGATGCAGTCTAGGGTGAGACCTTCCTCCCCGGACAGATCTTTGTCTTCGACGGCTTCACACTGCGGGCCAATTCACTTGGCCATCTGGAGCAGATCGAAAGCTATGCCCCTGGCCGTCAGGTCAGATTTGGAAGCTTAAACTACACGGCTGACATCCGCGGGGACTTGATCTTCGACGGATTCGAGCCACTGCCGAGCGCGCCGCACTGTCACGACGAGCATGATCTAGCTCTGCCGCCGAACAGTGCCCTGGAGGCTGCACCCGCATCGGCTTCGACACTTAATTCGGAGCCAACTGCGCCGATCGAGGATGGGTGGTTGGACGCCACCTCGGGGGCTGCGATCCCAATGGCGAGCGAGCCGAACACCAGCCCCGTACTCTGCGAGACTCGTGACTCCAAGGAGCCGGACTCCTCTCCGGACTCCGAACCCTCCGCGCCCCTGCCGATCGAATCTGATTGGGCGTCGATCATGGAGTATACTGCCGCGGACATCTTTCAGCACCCGCCTTTCGGCGATATTCTGAAGACACTGAAGTCTCTCTCTTTATCAGGAGAGCCCTGGCCGGACTACGGTCAGCAAGGTTGGGATTTGGACGATGAAGAAATTCAAAGCCCACCCACCACCCACTTGGTAGCCACTGTCGACGAGTTAACTGACATGCTCGACTTCGACTCCGAGGACATCGACGATATGGACGCCGATGAAGGAGATGAAGAACCAGCGCCTATCAGGCCCTGGAAAGCCACCTCGTCATACGACATATACATGGTGGACACCCCAAAAGAAGGAGATGGCGATGGAACAACGGAGGATGACCCCTCCAAGAAACAGCCTAAGCACCGACGTCAGCGGTGCTGCTCAAAATCCTGCCAAAACAAATACAGTGATTCCAGCACGGGAGATAATAATACTTTAGAAAGTGCCGAAGAAAACCCCCTCCAGCAAGATTTAGCATAGGAGGATGGAGAAACCAGCCCTCATGAGAGAGCGGCAGACAGAGAGGTCGAGGACGATAATTATATGCCTCCCTCCGAAGACGAGGCAAGCCTCGACGATGACGAATTCGTCGTGCCAGAGGATCCCATCGAGCAAGAGCGTTTTCAATGCAGGCTTATGGCCACGGCAAGAAGCCTCAAGAAAAAATAGCAACAGCTTAGAGCTGATCAAGATTTGCTAGTCGACAGATGGACTGAAGTCCTTGCGGCCGAAGAGCATAAACTCGAACGCCCCTCCAAGAGCTACCCAAAGCGCAGGTTGCTACCCCGATTAGAGGAGGAAGCACTTGATGTGGCCGACCGGCCACCTCGTGGCCGCGACAAAGAGGCCTCTTGGCCCTCCACTCAAGCCGCACCCCGTACCAAGGCACGGGAATATGCGCTGGACTTACGAGATATGTTGGAGGACAAGGCAAGGCAAACAAGATCGATCTATGGATCGCGTGGGCGCCCCACGGCTCGATTCGGTAACCGTCACGCCGGCCACAAATTCGGCAGGGCCGAACACAGTAGACAAAGCTCGTTGGAGCTACATCGTGATATAGCCCAGTACAGAGGCGCCGCACCCACTATGCTTCACAGACGAAATAATGAATCATCTAATCCGCGAGGGTTTCAAACCCGTAAATATCGAATCATATGATGGCACAACAGATCCTGCGGTATGGATCGAGAATTATCTCCTACATATCCACATGGCCCGCGGCGATGATTTCCACGCCATCAAATACCTCCCACTCAAGCTTAAAGGACCAGCTCGGCATTCGCTTAATAGCTTGCCAACAGGATCAATTAGTTGTTGGGAGGACCTGGAAGCCGCATTCCTCGACAATTTCCAGGGCACTTATGTGCGACCCCTAGACGCCTATGACCTAAGTCACGTAATTCAGCAGCCAGAGGAATCGGCCAGGCAATTCTGGACACGATTCCTAACAAAGAAAAATCAAATAGTCGACTGTCCGGACGCTGAGGCCCTAGCAACCTTCAAGCACAATATCCGTGATGAGTGGCTTGCCCGGCACCTTGGACAGGAAAAGCCGAAGTCTATGACAACACTCACGACACTCATGACCCGCTTTTGCGTGGGAGAAGACAGGTGGCTTGCTCGTAGCAACAATATGACCAAGAACCCTGGCAATTCGGATACCAGGGACAATAGTGGCAGGTTGCGTCGCAACAAGCAGAAGCGCCGCATTAACGGCGACAATGCTGAAGATACGGCAGTTAATGCCGGATTCAGAGGCTCTAAATCCGGTCAGCGGAAAAAGCCATTCAAAAGGAATCCTAGGGGCCCGTCCAGTTTGGACCGAATACTCGACCGCTTGTGCCAGATACATGGCACCCCGAAAAGCCGGCCAATCACACAATCAGGGATTGTTGGGTGTTCAAGCAGGCAGGCAAGTTGAACGCCGAGAATGAAGACAAGGGGCTGCATAGCGATGACGACGAGGAGCCCCGGCGACCGAACAACAATGGACAGAAGGATTTTCCCCCACAAGTGCGGACGATGAACATGATATACGCAACCCACGTCCCCAAAAGGGAGCGGAAGCACGCGTTAAGGGACGTATACGCGGTAGAGCCAGTCGCCCCAAAGTTCAACCCATGGTCCTCCTGCCCGATCACCTTTGATCAAAGGGACCATCCCACTAGCATCCATCATGGCGGATTCGCCGCATTGGTTCTAGACCCAATTATTGACGGATTTCATCTCACTAGATTCCTTATGGACGGCGGCAGCAGCCTGAACCTGCTTTACCAGGATACAGTGCGGAAAATGGGCATAGATCCCTCGAGGATTAAGCCCACCAAAACGACCTTTAAAGGCGTAATACCAAGTGTAGAGGCCAACTGTACAGGATCAGTCACACTTGAAGCGGTCTTGGATCTCCGGATAATTTCCGAAGTGAGGAGTTAATCTTCGACATAGTCCCATTCCGCAGTGGCTATCATGCACTGCTCGGGCGAACCGCATTTGCCAAGTTCAATGCGGTACCGCACTACGCATACCTTAAGCTCAAAATGCCAGGCCCTCGAGGAGTAATTATGGTCAATGGAAACACCGAACGCTCCCTCCGAATGGAGGAGCATACGGCGGCCCTTGCAGCGGAAGTACAAAGCAGCCTCTCCCGGCAGTTCTCCTGTCCGGCCATTAAACGACCGGACACCATCAAGCACGCCTAGAGTAACCTACAACAAGACCGCCTGGCACGATCCGAGCAGGCGTAGCAATGCGGCCCGAACCCCAGTTGTCAGGACCCCGACTCGATGTCACATCGATCTAGCTGGTAACACCCCATATCACTTTGCGGCCTCACGCACGGTATCCCCACGGGTGTCGTCTTACCTTTTCCCGGGACCGTTTGCGCCTTTTGGCTCGCGTATATGAAAGTGTCGCTAGCATCCATATGATAAAGAGCCCGGGCTGACATGACTAGTCGTAAACCCAAAGTGGCACAGACTTACAGGGACAGGCATCCATGACCCAGCTTCGAACGTGTCGGTCATCAGCAAGTGGGTCCGGGCTGTAGCACTGGGCTAGCAGGACTCCGGTAAACCGGGCTGTAGCGGGCTAACAGGACTACGGTACTCAAAGCGTGACATTTCCCCGAAGGGACAGACACAGGAACGAAGAAGGACACATGCCGGCCAGCCTAAGTGTTCCAGAGCAGTAGCAAGCTACCATGGCTCAGCGGTAACACTAGGAGACATTTCCCGGTAAGAGAGGCTACTAAAGATAAACAACTAGATAGTCAGATCCCACACATACCAAGCATTTCAATCATACACACAATATGCTCGATATGTGCAAATACAACGAAGCATCACAACATGACTCTATGACACAAGTACTTTATTTAAGGCTCAGTGAGCCATACATAACATACACACAAAGGTACGGGTCTCACGACCCAACATACAAGTCATACAATCATACAAGCCAGCAGCGGAAGTAACTTGTCTGAGTACAGACAACTAGTAAAATAAAAGAGGCTTGGAAAGCCTGGCTATACTATGTGGTCCTTCACAAGCTCAGGGTCACCACCTGGGTCTTTAGCCTACTCGTTGATGTCAACGTCTACATAGAACCCATCAGAAGGGGTTGCAGCGTCTTCTGTAAAAATGTAGATTATAGCATCATGAGTACAAAGGTACTCAGCAAGACTTACATCAGATCCTACATACATGCATAGTATCAAGAAGGGTTGGTGGAGTTATTGCAGCAAGCCAGCTTTGACTCTTGGCTAGGCTATCCTACGATACTCCAACTTGAAATAGTTTTGCGCACACGAGTCCACTATTCACCACTTCAATACACTACCGAGGATCCACCTCCGTCTTCCTACGGAAGAGCCATCCTTGGCACTCACACTTATCTTGAGGCTTTTAGTAGTTTCCATTTACTTGTCTATGAACTGTATAGGCAACCAAGTAGTCCTTTACCGCGGACGCGGCTATTCGAATAGATCATGTTAACCCTGCAGGGGGTACTTCTTCATACACGCTCTCACCACTTACCGTCGTTTACACGACATGTACTCGGCAACCTTCAAGCGGAAGCCCAACGTGGGTGTCGGCCACGACCTACCTAATCACCTAAGCCTCCAGTCCAGGTTTATCGCCTATTCAGGTTCCATCCGCAGGGAGTCCGGCCGAGGTTTCCCATACGGCCCCGAACGATGTGAACAGGGTTCCCGAGATACCTAACGGGTATTCGGTACACCCGGCCACGTACCTACCGCATCACAGCCCACCCCTACGGTCAGCGCTGTCCACGGCCTCCAGTAGGCTACAAACACCAGAAACTACTTGCAACTCCTGGACGGAGAACTAGGGTGAATAAGAAGTCGAGAGGGTCCATTGGTTTCGGGCCCAATGCATGGTAGTAGCTGATTCTTAAATCACACATACAGATCTCAGTGCTTAAGATCGGCTTCAATGAAACAACCCACCATGTACTCCTACATGGCCTCTCATCGATACCTTTACCAAATCGTGTTCACCACACCACTCTCATTACCGACATAAGCATTTCACTCTAGCCCATCACCCAGATGAACCAGACCCGACACGACTCTAAGCATAGCAGGCATAGCAAGGTAGGAACAACACATACATATGGCTCAATCAACTCCTACACATGCTAGTGGGTTTCATCTAGTTACTGTGGCAATGACAGGTCATGCAGAGGAAATGGGTTCAACTACCGTAGCACACAGCAGTTTGAATCGCGTTGTCTTAATGCAGTAAAGGAGAGCAGGAGCGAGAACATGGGATTGTATCGATATGATCAAATGATTGGTTGCTTGCCTGATGGTTCGATGCACGGATACGGTTCTTCGTTAGGGTAGTCACGGTACTCCTCGGGGACAGATCCTGTCGTAAAGGATAACGATACACAGGCATCACCAAACAATGTGCAACAATATGATGCATGCATGAAACATGGCAATATGAGTGTGTTGGGCTAATGCAACTAAAGCCAGAAGGGTTTGAACAAATTTGAATCAAAGATTCAAATTTCAATTTCAAATATGGCCTTTTAAAGTGCTTTTCCTTGTTCTGATTAAAACATCCATTTAACTTGTTGGATCATGCATGAAAATAGTACAGATGGATAGATTGGATTTTTCTGATCATTTTTCATATATAATTTGTCCAATTTGGAGTTACAGAATAAAAGTTATGAATTTTTGAAGTTTAATTAATATTCTGGAATTTCCTGATTTAATTTAAATCCAAAAATATCATTTACTGCGTCAGCCTGACGTCACAGTGACATCAGCAGGTCAACAGGGCTGGCTCGGGTCAAACCTGACGTGTGGGGTCCACACGTCAGTGACACAGGGGCTAATCCCGTGTTGACCCGGGCTGGTTAGCTTTGACTAAGCCCTGGGGCCCACTTGTCAGCGTCAGTAGGTGGTGGTTTAGTGGCTAATTAACTAGGCCATGTCAGCTCGCCGGAGTTCTGGCCGGCGGCGACCATCAGTGCGGCGGCGATAGTGGTTTTGGTCGTTTCGGCCACCAAATGAACCGCGGAGGCCACCGGAGTGAAGCTGAGGACGACCCGCGGCTCTTGGCGGAGTCCGTTGGGGTCGGGGTGGCCGGAGTCGACGGCGGCGAGCTCGGCTGCGGCGGCCGGGGTTCGGTCGTGCACGGGAACGGTGTTGCAGGGTGTTAGGGGGGGTGTTGGAGCGTGCTACGCGCTCCTAGTGAGATGTGGAGCACGATGGCGTGCTCAGTTGGGCGCTACGGCGATCGTGGCCACGACGGCGACATCGCCGGCGGCGTGAAGCTTTCGGCCGCGGTGGGGCTAGGGCCTAGGGGTCGGGAGAGAGCAGGGGAGAAGGGGGAAACGGTGGCGTAGCTCACCGCGGTTGCAGTGGGCGTCGAAGCGGGCTCGGGGACGCGTCGGAGACGACGAATTTGACGGCGACGGTGGTCGGAGTCCGAAGAGGGGAACGGCGACGTGGCGGCGATGCAGGGCTTCCGGGGACCCGTGGAGCGGTGGGGAGGAAGAAGGAGTCGAGGCGGAGCTTCTGAGCTGGTCGGGGAAGCGAGGGGTGGTCGGAGACGGTGGCTAAGGCGAACGGCGGCGACGGTGAGCTTCGGCCGTGAGAGAGAGAGAGTGAGGGAGAGCCGGGGGAGAGTGAATGAGGTGTCGGCGAGGTCGGGGCGACGACCAGAAGACGATCCACGCGGCGCAACGGCGACCAGGGCGATGCAGAGAGGCTGGGTGGTGCGTGGCGAGCTCGGGCACGCCATGCTCACCTCCCTGCCTGCTCTGGCGAGGGGAAGCAGCTGGCTGGCACGGGCCAGCACAGTGCTGGGCCGGCTGGGCTGGGCCGCACAGGTAAGTCTTCCCCTTTCTTTATTTTCTGTTTTTTTTATTTAATATAACTACGACTTTGTTGAATTAAATAAAATACCTAGGCAACTCCAAAAATCACCAAACTACTCCTGGTCCATAGTTGGATTATTTCCAACATGAAACATTTTAGTTTGGAGATATTTGAGCATTTAAATATTTTATATAATTTTAAATGCCCAAATTCAAATAGTTATGATTTAATTCAAAACCCTAGGATGGCCTAGGAAAATGTGCACCACTTTTGGCAGAGGTTCTGAACCAAGGCAAAAATGATGGACATTTTAGAAGGGCATTTCAGGTTCATTGAAAAATTATTTTAGTAAACCCTAGTTGGTTTCAGAGGGGACTGGGGGTTCTGTCATCCCCATTTCAAGTTTCTGATGAATGAGTAAACATGATGCAACACTCTAATGCATAACTAGCTAGGGTGTGACAACTCACCCCCACTCAAAAGAATCTCGTCCCAAGATTTGGGTTCCTCCGGGAAGAAGGCGGGATATTCAAGTCGAAGACGATCCTCCCTTTCCCAGGTTGCTTCGTCTTCAGAATGGTGCGACCATTGAACCTTGAGAAACTTGATATTATGACGTCGCGTGGTACGTTCGCCTTGATCGAGGATACGAATGGGGTACTCTCGATAGGTAAGATTATCTTGGAGATCAAGCGTTTCGTGGTCCACTTCACGGATAGGATCCGAGAAGCAACGCCTGAGTTGAGAAATGTGGAAGACATCGTGAACTCTGGAGAGGTGCGGAGGTAGTTCCAATTGGTAGGCAACTTCTCCTCGTTTGGCAAGAATGCGAAAAGGTCCAATGTAACGAGGAGCCAATTTGCCTTTGATACCGAAACGATGGGTTCCCTTCAGAGGGGTGACCCGAAGATAAGCCTTCTCGTCAACCTCGAAAGTCATAGCCTTATGTTTTCGGTCATATTGACTCTTTTGACGAGATTGGGCTGTTTTCAACTTTTCACGAACGATACGAACTTGTTCTTCTGCTTCCTGAATCATATCCGGGCCAAAGAATTGTCTTTCCCCGGTCTCTGACCAGTTAAGGGGTGTTCGACATCGCCGTCCATAGAGGACTTCAAAAGGGGCTTTACCCAAGCTGGATTGATAGCTGTTGTTGTAAGCGAATTCGGCAAATGGAAGGCACTTCTCGCAGTCCATTCCGAACGAGATAACAGAGGCTCGAAGCATGTCTTCTAGAATCTGATTGACGCGTTCCACTTGACCACTTGACTGAGGGTGGAAAGCAGTGCTAAAGGAGAGACGGGTTCCCATAGCATTTTGGAAACTTTCCCAAAATCGAGAGGTGAAAAGACTTCCTCGATCCGAATTGATTTCCAAAGGGACACCATGAAGAGACACTATTCGGGAGATGTATAAGTCTGCCAGCTGACTAGCGGTTATACTCTCACGAACAGGTAAGAAATGAGCTACTTTGGAAAGACGATCGACCACAACGAAAATAGCATTATTCCCTCTTTTGGTCCTGGGAAAACCGGTAATGAAATCCATACCAATTTTATCCCATTTCCATTCAGGAATAGCTAATGGTTGAAGGGTGCCAGCAGGCCGTTGATGCTCTGCTTTTACACGACGACAGACGTCGCAACTAGCAATATACTGAGCGATTTCTCTCTTCATCCTAGTCCACCAGAACCTCTGGCGTAGGTCCTGATACATTTTTGTGCTACCGGGGTGAATGGTGAGAGGAGATTCATGAGCTTCCTTAAGGATTAATCGCCTTAGGTTGCGCACTTTGGGAACTACTAGTCGATTCCCGAAGTATACGACTCCTTGATCGTTAACGGAGAAACAATTCGCAATTCCTTTCTGAATGTTTCTCTTGATGCGGGAGATTCCCGGATCTACCTTCTGTGCGTTGATAATTTGATCCGTAAGGGTAGGTTTTGCCACCAAGGTGGAGAGAAAACCTTGAGGTACAATGTGAAGGTTAAGCTTCCGAAATTCCTCATGGAGAAGCGGTTGACTTTGTTGTAACATCAGGTTGTTACAATAAGATTTACGACTTAGCGCATCAGCCATGACGTTGGCTTTCCCTGGGGTATAGGTTATCCCTAAGTCGAAGTCTGTGATCAATTCAACCCAACGTCTCTGCCTGAGATTCAAATCCGGTTGGGTGAAAATATACTTCAGACTTTGGTGATCAGTGAATATTTCGCAACGATTACCGAGGAGATAATGTCGCCAGGTCTTAAGTGCATAGACTACGGCTGCAAGCTCTAAGTCATGAGTGGGATAATTCTCCTCATGTGGGTGCAATTGCCGTGAAGCGTAAGCAATTACGTGTCGATCTTGCATGAGAATGCAACCTAGTCCTTGTCGCGAGACGTCGCAGTAGATAACAAAGTCCTTGGAGAAGTCTGGCGGTACCAGTACGGGAGCAGAGGTCAGGCGTCTTTTCAGTTCCTGAAAGCTGTGCTCACATTGTGGAGTCCATTCGAACTTCTTATCTTTCTTGAGGAGTTCAGTTAGAGGTTTAGCAACCTTGGAGAAGTTCTCGACAAAGCGACGGCAATAGCTCGCTAAGCCTAGAAAACTCCGAACTTGCTTGACTGATTCGGGCGGAGTCCAATCAAGGACGGCTTGAACTCGCTCAGGGTTAACAGCAATACCTTTACCAGATATTACATGACCCAGATAGGTCACTTCTGACAACCAGAATTCACATTTAGAGAATTTGGCATAAAGGCGATGCTCTCGAAGTTTCTTCAACACTAGCCTTAGATGTTCGGCATGTTCTTCCTCGTTCTTGGAGTAGATGAGTATATCATCGAGATAAACCACGACGAATTTATCCAAATACTCCATGAAGATTGAGTTCATTAACCGAGAAAAGGTGGCTGGAGCGTTGGTTAATCCGAAGGACATAACGGTGTACTCGTATTGGCCATAAATTGTAACAAAGGCCGTTTTAGGAATGTCCCCGTTTCTGATTTTGATTTGATGGTAGCCCAACCTCAAATCCCTCTTGGAGAAGACTGAGGATCCAGCGAGCTGATCATACAGGTCGTTGATCCTGGGAAGTGGATATTTGTTCTTGATTGTGACCAAATTGACAGGTCGGTAATCTACAACCATCCGGTCCGTACCATCCTTTTTCTTAACGAATAGGACGGGGCAAGCCCACGGAGATGAACTAGGGCGGATGAAACCCTTTTTCAAGGATTCATCGAGTTGTTTCTTAAGCTCGGCTAGTTCTAGGGGTGCCATCTTATAGGGTCTTCTAGCAATCGGAACGGTTCCTGGAATGAGATCTATTACGAACTCAACATCCCTGTTAGGTGGAACACCTGGCAATTCCTCTGGAAAGACATCCGGGAAGTCACGGACTACCGGAACGTCCTCAAGGTCTGGCAAAGGGCTGGCGTTAAGAGAATATAATTGTCGCTTGGCTATTCGGGTCAAGACATTGACTATCTTCCCCGAAGGATGGGTGAGTTGAACAGTCCTAGAGAAGCAATCAATTTTGGCTTGATGAGCTGACATCCAGTCCATACCCAAAATGATATTAATATCCGAAGATTTAAGGGCTATCAAGGATGCAAGGAAAACAATTCTGTCGACTTGGATCTCATTTCCATAACTTACCCTAGAGGTCTGCCATCTAGACCCAGGGGTAGAGATTTCCATAGTGGATGGCAAGTCACAGAATGCAACGTTATGCAAACGGGCATAACTTTCAGATATAAAAGAATGAGAGGCTCCTGTATCGAAAAGAACGGATGCCGGGTGGCAATTAACAAGAAGCGTACCGAGAACGACGTTGGGGTCCTCTTGAGCTTCTTCGGCAGAGATACAGTTGACATGGCCACGTGAAGCGGTGACCGGTTTGGCATGGAACACCTTCCCTGTCGGCTTGCCACGGCCAACAGCTTTAGCAGATTGATTGGGGTTGGTCTGGGGACACTCGCGCATATAATGACCAGATTCCCCACACTTGAAACAAGTCACGGAACTGGTACGTGGAGGAGCATTATTGGATGGACCCCCATAGGGCTTGGCCGGTG
>NC_041382.1:159715023-159838136 GCF_002162155.2 Triticum dicoccoides | reverse complement strand
CATACAGATCTCAGTGCTTAAGGTCGGCTTCAATGAAACAACCCACCATGTACTCCTACATGGCCTCTCATCGATACCTTTACCAAAACGTGTTCACCACACCACTCTCATTACCGACATAATCATTTCACTCTAGCCCATCACCCAGATGAACCAGACCTGACACGACTCTAAGCATAGCAGGCATAGCAAGGTAGGAACAACACATACATATGGCTCAATCAACTCCTACACATGCTAGTGGGTTTCATCTAGTTACTGTGGCAATGACAGGTCATGCAGAGGAAATGGGTTCAACTACCGTAGCACACAGCAGTTTGAATCGCGTTGTCTTAATGCAGTAAAAGAGAGCAGGAGCGAGAACATGGGATTGTATCGATATGATCAAATGGTTGGTTGCTTGCCTGATGGTTCGATGCACGGATACGGTTCTTCGTTAGGGTAGTCACGGTACTCCTCGGGGACATATCCTGTCGTAAAGGATAACGATACACAGGCATCACCAAACTATGTGCAACAATATGATGCATGCATGAAACATGGCAATATGAGTGTGTTGGGCTAATGCAACTAAAGCCAGAAGGGTTTGAACAAATTTGAATCAAAGATTCAAATTTCAATTTCAAATATGGCCTTTTAAAGTGCTTTTCCTTGTTCTGATTAAAACATCCATTTAACTTGTTGGATCATGCATGAAAATAGTACAGATGGATAGATTGGATTTTTCTGATCATTTTTCATATATAATTTGTCCAATTTGGAGTTACAGAATAAAAGTTATGAATTTTTGAAGTTTAATTAATATTCTGGAATTTCCTGATTTAATTTAAATCCAGAAATATCATTTACTGCGTCAGCCTGACGTCACAGTGACATCAGCAGGTCAACAGGGCTGGCTCGGGTCAAACCTGACGTGTGGGGTCCACACGTCAGTGACACAGGGACTAATCCCGTGTTGACCCGGGCTGGTTAGCTTTGACTAAGCCCTGGGGCCCACTTGTCAGCGTCAGTAGGTGGTGGTTTAGTGGCTAATTAACTAGGCCATGTCAGCTCGCCGGAGTTCTGGCCGGCGGCGACCATCAGTGCGGCGGCGATAGTGGTTTTGGTCGTTTCGGCCACCAAATGAACCGCGGAGGCCACCGGAGTGAAGCTGAGGACGACCCGCGGCTCTTGGCGGAGTCCGTTGGGGTCGGGGTGGCCGGAGTCGACGGCGGCGAGCTCGGCTGCGGCGGCCGGGGTTCGGTCGTGCACGGGAACGGTGTTGCAGGGTGTTAGGGGGGTGTTGGAGCGTGCTACGTGCTCCTAGTGAGATGTGGAGCATGATGGCGTGCTCGGTTGGGCGCTACGGCGATCGTGGCCACGACGGCGACATCGCCGGTGGCGTGAAGCTTTCGGCCGCGGTGGGGCTAGGGCCTAGGGGTCGGGAGAGAGCAGGGGAGAAGGGGGAAACGGTGGCGTAGCTCACCGCGGTTGCAGTGGGCGTCGAAGCGGGCTCGGGGACGCGTCGGAGACGACGAATTTGACGGCGACGGTGGTCGGAGTCCGAAGAGGGGAACGGCGACATGGCGGCGATGCAGGGCTTCCGGGGACCCGTGGAGCGGTGGGGAGGAAGAAGGAGTCGAGGCGGAGCTTCTGAGCTGGTCGGGGAAGCGAGGGGTGGTCGGAGACGGTGGCTAAGGCGAACGGCGGCGACGGTGAGCTTCGGCCGTGAGAGAGAGAGAGTGAGGGAGAGCCGGGGGAGAGTGAATGAGGTGTCGGCGAGGTCGGGGCGACGACCAGAAGACGATCCACGCGGCGCAACGGCGACCAGGGCGATGCAGAGAGGCTGGGTGGTGCGTGGCGAGCTCGGGCGCGCCATGCTCACCTCCCTGCCTGCTCTGGCGAGGGGAAGCAGCTGGCTGGCACGGGCCAGCACAGTGCTGGGCTGGCTGGGCTGGGCCGCACAGGTAAGTCTTCCCCTTTCTTTATTTTCTGTTTTTTTTTATTTAATATAACTACGACTTTGTTGAATTAAATAAAATACCTAGGCAACTCCAAAAATCACCAAACTACTCCTGGTCCATAGTTGGATTATTTCCAACATGAAACATTTTAGTTTGGAGATATTTGAGCATTTAAATATTTTATATAATTTTAAATGCCCAAATTCAAATAGTTATGATTTAATTCAAAACCCTAGGATGGCCTAGGAAAATGTGCACCACTTTTGGCAGAGGTTCTGAACCAAGGCAAAAATGATGGACATTTTAGAAGGGCATTTCAGGTTCATTGAAAAATTATTTTAGTAAACCCTAGTTGGTTTCAGAGGGGACTGGGGGTTCTGTCATCCCCATTTCAAGTTTCTGATGAATGAGTAAACATGATGCAACACTCTAATGCATAACTAGCTAGGGTGTGACACCAGTCCTCGCAAAAATGCAACACCAGTACTTCGCATACATAACTACGCTCTAGAAATACCATGGGTACAGGGGGAGGGGCACCATCACGGCACGCCCGAAACACGGCTTAAACCGCACTAGGGGTTGCCGATTTTTTAATTTTCTCTTACTTTCAGGACTCCACTCTTCGGAAGGCCTGTTCGGCAGTTCAATTGCCGCACAAACGATGCAAGAACCAGGGAAACAAACAAGCCACGGCGCATTACGGAACTCCCAGGTGGTCTGTATCACAGTATACCTGTTTCGCAGCTTGCCCCTGGAACGGACATGTTACATAGTCCAACATTTTTCTTATCACATTATTTGTATCGTTCTGCTTTGATTGCAGCCCTCTTTAATAAACAATGCATAGCTTTTGTCTATTTTTGCATTACTCTTTTTGAATATATGTTCCTTAATGACATGTTGCATCCGTACACTTTGCTACGACCAAAATACGTCAGGGGCTTTAGTACCCCTCAATATGGTGTGAGAAGTCTGAACACTTTAACAAGTGCGGCACCCCGAACTTATAGCATTATATGCATCGGCTCCGAATCATGTCTTGGGTCAATAGTTGGGTTTGCCCGGCTCCTATGTTTTGGTGCCTTATGTTCCGCTATATCGGCTAAGGTAGCACTAGGAGAACCACAGCAATTGTGCCCCAGTTGAGCTGGGTCGAGCACCTCAGTGGAGAAAGCTAAAACTGACTGTCATGATGAAGCGAGAGCTGGTCGCTGTTCGAGAGGTTTTTCGAGTCCTTAAAGACTTATGCCGCTTAGAGCGAGGAGCCGGCTCTGTCCGGCCAAGGTGTGGATAGCTGCTACATCTCGAGCTAGCCTTGGTTTTTCCCAAAGAGGAGGGGGTGATGCAGCACAGTAGCGTAAGTATTTCCCTCAGTTTTTGAGAACCAAGGTATCAATCCAGTAGGAGGTCACGCGCAAGTCCCTCGTACCTGCGCAAAACGGTAGCAGCTCACAACCAACGCTTAGGGGTTGTCAATCCCTTCACGGTCACTTACGAGAGTGAGATCTGATAGAGATCATATTTTTGGTATTTTTGGTATAAAGATGGAAAGTGAAAAGTAAAAGCAAAACAAGTAAAATAAAGTAATGGAGATTGATATGATGAGAATAGACCCGGGGGCCATAGGTTTCACTAGTGGGTTCTCTCAAGAGCATAGATATTCTACGGTGGGTGAACAAATTACTATTGAGCAATTGATAGAATTGAGCATAGTTATGAGGTTATCTAGGTATGATCATGTATATAGGCATCATGTCCGTGACAAGTAGACCGACTCCTGCCTGCATCTACTACTATTACTCCACTCATCGACCGCTATCCAGCATGCATCTAGAGTATTAAGTTAAAAACAGAGTAACGCCTTAAGCAAGATGACATGATGTAGAGGAATAAATTCATGCAATATGATAAATACCCCATCTTGTTATCCTCGATGGCAACAATACAATACGTACCTTGCAACTCTTTCTGTCACTAAGTAAGGACACCGCAAGATTGAACCCAAAGCTAAGCACTTCTCCCATTGCAAGAACTACCAATCTAGTTGGCCAAACCAAACGGATAATTCGAAGAGACTTGCAAAGATAACTCAATCATACATAAAAGAATTCAGAGAAGATTCAAATATTATTCATAGATAAGTTGGATCATAAACCCACAATTCATCGGTCTCAACAAACACACCGCAAAAAGAAGATTACATCGAATAGATCTCCACGAGAGAGGGGGAGAACATTGTATTGAGATCCAAAAAGAGAGAAGAAGCCATCTAGCTACTAGCTATCGACCCGAAGGTCTGAAGTAAACTACTCACACTTCATCGGAAGGGCTATGGTGTTGATGTAGAAGCCCTCCGTGATGGATGCCCTCTCCGGCGGAGCTCCGGAACAGGCCCCAAGATGGGATCTCGTGGATACAGGAAGTTGCGGCGGTGGAATTAGGTTTTTGGCTCTGTCTCTGGTCTAATGGGGGTACGTAGGTATATATAGGAGGAAGGAGCACGTCGGTGGAGCTCTGAGGGGCCCACGAGGCAGGGGGCGCACCCTCCACCCTCGTGACCTCCCCGGAAACTTCTTGGAGTAGGGTCCAAGTCTCCTGGATCACGTTCGGTGAGAAGATCACGTTCCCGAAGGTCTCATTCCGTTTGGACTCCGTTTGATATTCTATTTCCTCGAAATACTGAAATAGGCAAAAAACAACAATTCTGGGCTGGGCCTCCGGTTAATAGGTTAGTCCCAAAAATAATATAAAAGTGGAAAATAAAGCCCAATATAGTCCAAAACAGTAGATAAAGTAGCATGGAGCAATCAAAAATTATAGATACGTTGGAGACGTATCAATAGCGCCCCGAACTCGGTCTTCTGAATACCAGGGGCTTCGCCGAAATTTAAAATTATAGAATTCTATGGCTTAGTGAGAGTGTTCACGCATTATAGTCCGATTGCCTTGTTCGTTGGGCTGAGCGCCTCCCTCTAAGGACCCAAACATGGGAAAAAGAGCGCTCAGGTTTATCCCCGAACACCCCAGCACACGGGGGTAGAAGCCGACGACTTGCCATCTCTCAGAATTGATAAATAGCCGCACAAAAGGTAATATTTTAAATTCCAACAGCATTGCTTAGCGCATATGAACAAGTTTTCAGCGCACAAGACAAAACGAGCAAGTTTCACTCAAAAATTGTATCCCTAGAACATTCATCCCCCACAAGGCAGGCACCCTTCAGGACATCCTTATAATAATTCTCGTGCTTGCGATGCTCTTTCCCCGGCGGTGGCCCGTCCTTCACAAGCTTCTCAGCATCCAGCTTGCCCCAGTGCACCTTAGCATGGGCAAGGGCCCTACGGGCACCTTCAATGCAGACGAAGCGCTTGATGACTTCGAGCCTTGGACAGGCCTCCACCAGCCGCCGCACCAGCCCGAAATAGCTCCCAGGCAGAGCCCCTCCAGGCCACAGCCGAACTATGAGGCCCTTCATGACCTGTTCGGCCGCCTTGTGGAGCTCGACCAGTTGCTTCAGCTGGTCGCTTAGGGGCACGGGGTGTCCGGACTCAGCATACTAAGACCAGAACACCTTCTCTGTCGAGCTGCCCTCCTCGGCTCGATAGAATGCGGCGGCATCGGACACACTCCGAGGAAGATCTGTGAACGCTCCTGGAGAGCTCCGGATTCGGGTAAGTAACAAGTAACTCACGTTTATGTGTTTGCTTTGCATAAGGAATGCCTTACCTGCCGCTATCTTCTTCACCTCATCCAACTCCTGGAGGGTCTTCTGGGATTCGGCCTTGGCAGACTTGGCATTTTCAATAGCCACCGCGAGCTCGGACGCTCGCGTCTTTGAGTCAAGCTCCAAACTCTCATGTTTTTCCATGAGAGCCTGGAGCTCTTGCCGTACCTTGCCAACCTTGGCCTCATACTTCTCCCGCTCGGTGCGCTCCGTGGCCGCCCTCTTCTCGGCCTCGACCAGCGCTTGCTTAAGGGTCGCCACCTCAGACGTGGCCCCTACAATAGCCATGATAATCCTGTCATTTTTTGCAATTACACCTTTTTATATCTATTTAAACAAGGTATTTCTTACCTTCATTGTCCTCGAGCTGCTTCTTGGCACGCCCGAGCTCTTGCTCAGACCGCTCGAGGTTCTGCTTTAGCGTGTCCACTTCCACAGTCAGTGCGGCAGACGCAAGCAAAGAAGCCTGCATACACATATTGACTCCTTTTTGTTAGACTCCTGCGAATTTTATTTGATCCTCTATTCGGCTTTTCTTCTTAAACACCAAACAGAGCATCAGGGGCTACTGTCTATGCAGTAATATTATTTACACATGCTTTACTTACCTCAAAGCCTGTTAAAAGGCTAGTACAAGCTTCAGTCAGTCCGCTCTTGGCGGACTGAACCTTCTGGACCACCGCACTCATAATGGTGCGGTGCTCCTCGCCGATGGAGGCACCTTGGAGCGCCTCCAACAGATTGTCCGGCGCCTTCGGTTGGACAGGGGTCACCGGCACGGTGGGCTTGCTCCTCTTGGAAGGAGGTCCCCCGCCGGACTCTGGAACCTTTGAAGGTTCCGGAGCGGTGTCCGGCCTAGAGCCGTACTTGGAGCCCTGGGGGGTTTCATCCCCTTTTCTCCTGGAGTCCGGGAGGTCGCCTTGCGGCGCCTCCAGGACCACCTCCTCTCGGCTTGGAACCTATTGGGACAACACTTCGGTGTCGTCCGTAGGGCGGGGGGAGGAAGCCGTCGGAAGTGAGTTCACATCCGACGAGTCCAGGGAGTCGCTCGACGACGCGTCGAGCCGGTCTTTGGGTGGGCTGCATAAACATATTCGACATAAGGGAAAGCTATGCAATAAACGAATACTATGAATTACTCTGGTATCCGGATACTTACGATTTTGCCAGGGTCTTGGCCCTGGGCGGCCACTCCTCTCCGCCGTCGTCGGCGTTGGTGGAGTAGTCCGGAGGAAGGGTTTTCCCCTTCTTGGACCCTCTGGCCTCCCCAGAGAGGGCGGCCTTCCTTTTCTTCTCTCCTCCCGCTGGAGGGGGAGAGGTCTCTTCTTCTTCCTCCTCGTCTTCACGGGAGGAATGCGCCTCAGAACCGTCGGATGATGGATCCGACACCTCCTGGCATCGGGCACTCTTTCGAGTCCCCGTGGCCTTTTTCGCGGCCTTCTTCTCCGGCACCACATAGCGTGCCGGAACTAGCAGCTTCGCCAAGCGAGCGTCCGCTGGGCCTTCGGGCAAAGGAGCCGGACAATTGATCTGTCCGGACGTCACCTGCCAATCATGTCAAAGGTAAGGGAGCTTAGACCCCACATGGAGTCAAACTATGAAAAACTGATACCCTGTAAAAGGAAAAAGCAGCTTATCGCATGAGCATGACGCTGCGTACTGAATCCGCGATCCTCGGTAGCGGATGCGGGGGCCTCGACGCCCTTGAAAAGCACCTTCCAGGCATCTTCATACGTCGTGTCGAAAAGCCTGCTCAGAGTTTGGTGCCGCGTCGGGTCAAACTCCCAGAGGTTGAAAGCCCGTTGTTGACACGGGAGGATCAGGCGGATGAGCATAACCTGGACAACGTTGACAAGTTTGAGCTTCTTGTTCACCAGGGTTTGGATGCATGTTTGGAGTCCGGTCAGCTATCCTTTTTTACCCCAAGACAGGCCCATCTCCTTCCAGGAGGTGAGCTGCGTAGGGGGCCCGGATCGAAACACGGGGGCTGCGACCCATTCGGGGTCGCGCGGCTCGGTGATGTAAAACCACCCCGATTGCCACCCCTTCAGGGTCTCCACAAAGGAGCCCTCGAGCCATAAGACGTTGGCCATCTTGCCCACCATGGCACCTCTGCACTCTGCCTGGTTGCCGCGCACCACCTTCGGCTTGACATTGAAAGTCTTGAGCCATAGGCCGAAATGGGGGCGGATGCGGAGGAAAGCCTCACACACGACGATAAACGCCGAGATGTTGAGGACAAAGTTCGGGGCCAGATCGTGGAAATCCAGGCCATAGTAGAACATGAGCCCCCGGACAAATGGGTGAAGAGGGAAGCCCAGTCCGCGGAGGAAATGGGGGAGGAACACCACCTTCTCATGGGGCCTAGGGATGGGGATGAGCTGCCCCTTTTCGGGAAGCCGGTACGCAATGTCGTTAGACAAGTATCCGGCCTTCCTCAGTTTTTTGATTTGTCCCTCCATGATGGAGGAGACCATCCACTTGCCTCCCGCTCCGGACATGGCTGGAGAAGGTTGAGGTGGGGAGTGCGGACTTGGGCGCTGGAGCTCAAGTGCGCGAGAATGGATAAGCAAGGGAGGAAGAAGGCGCAGGTGAAAAGGTGGATCCTTATCCCCTTATATGGGTGGACGCAACTACGTGTCCCCACCAGCCTGGTAAAACTCGCTTATCTCCAAGTGCCGTAATCAATGGTGCGGTTGGGTTACCCATGCCCGTATTAATGAGAATCCTGGAATAAGGGGACACGATCTCTGCTTTAACAAGACATGCCAAGGAAACCTCCTCGCATGACGCGCTGAGGTGGGATAATGAAACGACTCGAATAAAGGCTTGGCCGTGGTGTGTCACACTATGGAATACGTCAGCAGTTTAGATTTGTGTAAATATTATTCTCTCTATGGCAATATGTGGAAACTTATTTTGCAGAGCCGGACACTATCTTTGTGTTCAAAATCTTCTATGAAGTACTTGGAGGAGGAACCCGCCTTGCAATGCCGAAGACAATCTGTGCGCCGGACTCGTCGTCATTGAAGCCTCGTTCAGGGGCTACTGAGGGAGTCCTGGATTAGGGGGTGCCCGGATGGAC
Organism: Triticum dicoccoides; assembly: GCF_002162155.2. Classification (NCBI taxonomy): domain Eukaryota; kingdom Viridiplantae; phylum Streptophyta; class Magnoliopsida; order Poales; family Poaceae; genus Triticum; species Triticum dicoccoides. Next base: position 159,829,381 of record NC_041382.1, on the reverse strand, counting down.
GGACTATACCTTCAGCCGGACTCCTAGACTATGAAGATACAAGATTGAAGACTTCGTCCCGTGTCCGGAAGGGACTTTCCTTGGCATGGAAGGCAAGCTTGGCGATACAGATATGCAGATCTCCTACCATTGTAACCGACTTTGTGTAACCCTAACCCTCTCCAGTGTCTATATAAACCGGAGGGTTTTAGTCCGTAGGACAACATACACAACAACAATCATATCATAGGCTAGCTTCTAGGGTTTAGCCTCTCTGATCTCGTGGTAGATCTACTCTTGTACTACCCATATCATCAATATTAATCAAGCAGGACATAGGGTTTTACTTCCATCGAGAGGGCCCGAACCTGGGTAAAACTTCGTGTCCCTAGCCTCCTATTACCATCCGGCCTAGACGCATAGTTCAGGACCCCCTACCCGAGATCCGCCGGTTTTGTCACCGACAGGGCCCCTTGAAATCCTTTGGTAACCGCTCATTGCATATGGCCGGTATCAAGCAAGGCACGCCTCCGGTTCTTGTGGCCACTCCTGCCTCAACCGAGGTTGCTAGATAAGCTAGAAAGGTTTGATGAGCCGGCTGCTCTGCCGCTATTTGAGCCGCTCGTTCCGCCTCTTGACGAATCCTCTCTTGATCCGCCAAGTTAAGGGCTCCATCCCACACCGGCTCATGCCTATATGGCCGGTTGTGGCGTTGAGCATTACTTGACATCTTTGCAGACTCCATGTGCCTACTGTAACTCGGGCTCCGGCTTGGGCGAGGAGTTGAATGAATCCTGTCTTGACTGTAGGAGTATGCATCCTGCTGGGCTAGAGCTGTCTGAAGTAGTTCTCTTACCCTCCGGGTTTCAATTGCTGCTGGCGAGTCGCCTTCCATTGGGAGAGCCGCCAAATGAGCGGACGCTGTGATGAGATTTTCCAAGGGGTAGGAGAAGTGACCCGGAGGTGTTGACACATAACGAGGAGGAGCTATATTCACATGAGGTGGCTCCATGGCGCGTGGCTGAACTGGTGCACCGGGTGTTGTGACCCGATTTGCCTCCGGCGGGTGGCTCCCCCCAGCCTCGGGTGTATGGAACAGGTTCCTCGAATCCAACGTTAGAGGCAGACGCGACTAAGTTTTCTGATGCCTCCTCCTCATGACCTCGTTTGATGCGTTAAGATCCACCGAGAGCCGGAAAGTTTCTGCTTGAAGTTGCTGAGCACGAGCATCCAGAGCTGCTCGTTCTGCTGCCATCCGGGTTTCCTTCGCAGCTAGATTTTTCTGAGCTTGCACCATCTCCTCCCGCACGCGTGCCACTTCTATGTTGTGCTGGGCTTTATCTGCCGGCTCTACCACAGCGGTTAACAGAGTCGTCAGCCAATCCATGAGGTCCATTAGAATCTGAGCTGGGGGGCGCGCAGGGTCTCCTGACCTGGCTGCTGCCGACCCGGCAGTTGCTGCTGCCGATGCGGTAGAGTTCTGCCCGGGCTGCGTCCCCGCCATGAAGACTCCGACCCAATTCGGCGGCTCAAGGGGGTCCGGAATACTGCTGCCATCGGAACAACCTCCGAGCATGCCGTCTTGTAGCTGGTACAACGAGTCCGTCTCGCCGGTTGATGATGCAGTATCAGAGCAGATGGCCGTCTCCCCGCCTTCCACCGATCCTTCGGAGTGTTCACCGCCGTGGATGCAGCCTACAAAGGCATGCTTCACGACAGATTGAACACGGGTGGTCCTGGCTCACTGAGCCGTTTCAATGAGGTTGGTGTGGACGTCCGACTCAGGGCCCGACTCTTCGATCCGGCCGATGAAGACATGAATTCCGCCGAAGGGGACCCGGTACCCGTACTCGATTGAACCGGCCTTGGGGCCCCAGTCTTCGTCATCGATGTAAAGCTTGCCGCGACGACTCTTGGTCATCCGGCCCACAGCGTATCCCTTGAGCCCTTCGAAGTGGCCCTTCAAGAACTCAAATTCACCGTGTGCTGGCCCCACGGTGGGCGCCAACTGTCGTGGAGTTGACACGACAGATGTCCTAGAGCAAGGACTTAGTTGTAGGGCCATCTCACTAGGAAGCTTAAAGGGGTTAATCGGGACAAAGGACACAAGAGAGAGTTTTTATACTAGTTCAGCCCCTTATGATGAAGGTAAAAGCCTACGTCTAGTTGGGATTGGTATTGCTGAACTTTCGATCTCCAAGGGGCTCAACTCGCCGGCTTGGTTATCGATTTGGTTGTTTCTTGCCCTAAGCCGCCATCGGGTCGTCCCCTTATATACATGGGTTGACGCCTGGTGGCCTATAGAGTCCCGGCCGGCTCATAATCATGTCCGGCTCGGTGACTTCCTTTACATGCCTTTCTTTACAATTCTTTCCTTACATACGGCGGTTTACAATATCGGGCCTTAAGCTGGCCCCAGGGCTTTGGGCCTTTTATATGTTTAATAAACTTATCATCTTGAATGTATATTGGGATTCTTATGTAACCCGCCATTAGGGCTGAGCCGGCCCCTCCTGGGCGGGTCATACTGGCAGTAATATCCCCATCAGGATGAGTTTTATTCAAGGCGAACTGTCTCGGGGGTTTCCCATTATAAGCCAACCATGTAAGGAACGCAAAATCAAGGAACATAACACCGGTATGACGGAAACTAGGGTGGCAAGAGTGGACCAAAACACCAGGCATAAGGCCGAGCCTTCCACCCTTTACCAAGTGTATAGGTGCATTAAAATAGACAAGATATAATAATGATATCCCAACAATAAACATGTTCCAACAAGGAACAAACTCCAATCTTCACCTGCAACTAGCAACGCTATAAGAGGGGCTGAGCAAAGCGGTAACATAGCCAAACAACGGTTTGCTAGGACAAGGTGAGTTAGAGTTTTGACATGGTAATATGGGAGGCACGATAAGCAAGTGGTAGGTATCATGGCATAGGCATAGCAAAAGAGCGAGCATCTAGCAAGCAAAGATAGAAGTGATTTCGAGGGTATGGTCATCTTGCCTGCAAAGTTCTCCGAGTTGACGTTAGCTTGATCCTCATAAACATACTCAATGGGCTCCTCGATCACGTACTCGTCTCCCGGATCTACCCAAGCAAGAACAACAAGCAAAGGGAGACACAATCAACCACGTGCAATGCACAAACAACATGATGCAAAACATGGCATGATATGCGGGATATGATACGCGATGCATATGCATGTTTCGGAAAGGAATGATTGAACCTGGCCTCAACTTGGAAAACCAAGAGTGCCACTGGAAAGATGAGTTGATTTCGGTCGAAATCGATATAAAGATCACCGGAATCGGATGCACGGTTTGGAAATGACAAGCAAAACAAATATGGCACCGATCTGCGATTAACAGCACGAGGCCACTTAAATGCATCAAGAACAACATGCTACAACACTCTAACATGACAACAAAATACATGGCAGGGATCCACTGAAGATGCTTAACAAAAGATGAACACTGAGCTACGGCTAATTCACTCAATAGCAGGTTCAAACAAGCATGGCAAAAGTGCAAAAGATATCAGGTTTCAGACTTAGTGAAATAACTGTTGGGGAACGTAGTATTTTCAAAAAATTTCCTACGCACACGCAAGATCATGGTGATGCATAGCAACGGGAGGGGAGAGTGTGATCTAGGTACCCTTGTAGATCGACAGTGGAAGCGTTAGCACAACGCGGTTGATGTAGTCGTACGTCTTCACGGCCGGACCGATCAAGCACCGAAACTACGGCACCTCCGAGTTCTAGCACACGTTCAGCTCGATGACGATCCTCGGACTCCGATCCAGCAAAGTGTCGGGGAAGAGTTCTGTCAGCACGACGGCGTGGTGACGATCTTGATGTACTATCGTCGCAGGGCTTCGCCTAAGCACCGCTACAATATTATCGAGGAATATGGTGGAAGGGGGCACCGCACACGGCTAAGAATATGATCATGTGGATCAACTTGTGTGTCTATGGGGCGCCCCTTGCCCCCGTATATAAAGGAGCAAGGGGGAGGCCGGCCGGCCCTTGTGGGCGCGCCAAGGAGTAGGATTCCTACTCCTAGTTGGAGTAGGTTTCCACCTTTCCTAGTCCAACTAGGAGAAGGGGGGAAAGGGGGGAATAGGGGAAGGAAGGGAGAGATGGGCCGCGCCCCAAATCCCTTGTCCAATTCGGACTGGGCTTGGGAGGGGCGCGCGCCACCTCCTGGTACTTCCCACTAAGGCCCATTAAGGCCCATTGCTTCTTCCTCGTATTCCCGTAACTCCCCGGTACCTCCGAAAATACCCGAATCACTCGGAACCTTTCCAATGTCCGAATATAGTCGTCCAATATATCGATCTTTACGTATCGACCATTTCGAGACTCCTCGTCATGTCCCCGATCACATCCGGGACTCCGAACTCCTTCGGTACATCAAAACTCATAAACTCATAATATAACTGTCATCGAAACCTTAAGCGTGCGGACCCTACGGGTTCGAGAACAATGTAGACATGACCGAGACATGTCTCCGGTCAATAACCAATAGCGGAACCTGGATGCTCATATTGGTTCCCACATATTCTACGAAGATCTTTATCGGTCAGACCGCATAACAACATACGTTGTTCCCTTTGTCATTGGTATGTTACTTGCCCGAGATTCGATCGTCGGTATCTTAATACCTAGTTCAATCTCGTTACCGGCAAGTCTCTTTACTCGTTTCGTAATACATCATCTCGCAACTAACTCATTATTCGCAATGCTTGCAAGGCTTATGTGATGTGCACTACCGAGAGGGCCCAGAGATACCTCTCCGACAATCGGAGTGACAAAACCTAATCTCGAAATACGCCAACCCAACATTTACCTTCGGAGACACCTGTAGAGCTCCTTTATAATCACTCAGTTACGTTGTGACATTTGGTAGCACACAAAGTGTTGCTCCGGCAAACGGGAGTTGCATAATCTCATAGTCATAGGAACATGTATAAGTCATGAAGAAAGCAATAGCAACATACTAAATGGTCGGGTGCTAAGCTAATGGAATGGGTCATGTCAATCACATCATTCTCCTAATAATGTGATCCCGTTAATCAAATGACAACACATGTCTATGATTAGGAAACATAACCATCTTTGATTAATGAGCTAGTCAAGTAGAGGCATACTAGGGACGTTTGGTTTGTCTATGTATTCACACAAGTATTATGTTTCCGTTTAATACAATTCTAGCATGAATAATAAACATTTATCATGAAATAAGGAAATAAATAATAACTTTATTATTGCCTCTAGGGCATATTTACTTCTGTCTCCCACTTGCACTAGAGTCAATAATCTAGATCACATCGCCATGTGATTCAACACTAATAGTTCACATTACCATGTGATTAACCCCCATCGTTCACATCTGCATGTGACCAACACTCAAAGGGTTTACTAGAGTCAGTAATCTAGTTCACATCTGTATGTGATTAATACCCAAAGAGTACTATGGTGTGATCATGTTTTGCTTGTGAGAGAAGCTTAGTCAACGAGTCTGCCAAAATTCAGATCCGTATGTATTTTGCAAATTTCTATGTCTACAATGCTCTGCACAGAGCTATTTTAGCTAATTGCTCCCACTTTCAATATGTATCCAGATGAAGACTAAGAGTCATCTGGATTAGTGCCAAAACTTGTATCGACGTAACCCTTTTACGACGAACCTTTTGTCACCTCCATAATCGAGAAACATATCCTTATTCCACTAAGGATAATTTTGACCGCTGTCCAGTGATCTACTTCTAGATCACTATTGTACTCCCTTGACAAAATTAGTGTAGGGTATACAATAGGTCTGGTACATAGCATGGCATACTTTATAGAACCTATGGCCAAGGCATAGGGAATGACTTTCATTCTCATTCTATTTTCTGCCGTGGTCGGGCTTTGAGTCTTACTCAATTTCACACCTTGTAACACAGGGAAGAATTCTTTCTTTGACTGTTCCATTTTGAACTACTTCAAAATCTTGTCAAGGTATGTACTTACTGAAAAAAAACTTATCAAGCGTCTTGATCTATCTCTATAGATCTTGATGCTCAATATGTAAGCAGCTTCACTGAGGTTTTCTTTGAAAAAATCCTTTCAAACACTCCTTTATGCCTTGCAGAATAATTCTACATTATTTCCGATCAACAATATGTCATAGACATACACTTATCAGAAATGCTGTAGTGCTCCCACTCACTTTCTTGTAAATACAGGCTTCACCGCAAGTCTGTATAAAACTATATGCTTTGATCAACTTATCAAAGCGTATATTCCAACTCCGAGATGCTTGCACCAGTCCATAGATGGATCGCCGGAGCTTTCATATTTTGTTAGCACCTTTAGGATTGACAAAACCTTCTGGTTGCATCATATACAACTCTTCTTTAAGAAAACCATTAAGGAGTGTAGCTTTGTTTATCCATTTGCCAGATTTCATAAAATGCGGCAATTGCTAACATGATTCGGACAGACTTAAGCATAGATACGATTGAGAAACTCTTATCGTAGTCAACACCTTGAACTTTATCGAAAAACCTTTTGCGACAATTCTAGCTTTGTAGATAGTAACACTACTATCAGCATCCGTCTTCCTCTTGAAGATCCATTTAATCTTAATGACTTGTCGAACATTGGGTAAGTCAACCAAAGTCCATACTTTGTTCTCATACATGGATCTCATCTCAGATTTCATGGCCTCAAGCCATTTCGCAAAATCTGGGCTCATCATCGCTTCCTCATAGTTCGTAGGCTCGTCATGGTCAAGTAACATGACTTCCAGAATAGGATTACCATACCACTTTGGTGCGGATCTCACTCTGGTTTACATACGAGGTTCGGTAGTAACTTGATCTGAAGTTACATGATCATCATCATTAGCTTCCTTGCTAATTGGTGTAGTAATCACAGGAACAGATTTCTGTGATGAACTACTTTCCAATAAGGGAGCAGGTACAATTACCTCATCAAGTTCTACTTTCCTCCCACTCACTTCTTTCAAGAGAAAACTCCTTCTCTAGAAAGTTTCTGAATTTAGCAACAAAAGTCTTTCCTTCGGATCTGTGATAGAAGGTGTATCCAATAGTTTCCTTTGGATATCCTATGAAGACGCACTTCTCCGATTTAGGTTTGAGCTTATCAGGTTGAAACTTTTTCACATAAGCATTGCAACCTCGAACTTTAAGAAACGACAGCTTAGGTTTCTTGCCAAACCATAGTTCATACGGTGTCGTCTCAACGGATTTAGATGGTGCCCTATTTAACATGAATGCAGCTATCTCTAATGCATAACCCCAAAACGATAGCGGTAAATCTGTAAGAGACATCATAGATCGCTCCATATCAAGTAAAGTACGATTATGACGTTCGGACACACTATTACACTGTGGTGTTCCAGGTGGCGTGAGTAGTGAAACTATTGCACATTGTTTTAACTGAAGACCAAACTCGTAACTCAAATACTCTTCTCCACGATCAGATCATAGAAACTTTATTTTCTTGTTACGATGATTTTCCACTTCACTCTGAAATTCTTTGAACTTTTCAAATGTTTCAGACTTATGTTTCATCAAGTAGATATACTCATATCTGCTCAAATTATCTGTGAAGAACAGATGATACCTGTCGCGAGCCTCAATATTCATCGGACCACATACATCAGTATGTATGATTTCCAACAAATCTGTTGCTCGCTCCATTGTTCCGGAGAACAGAGTCTTAGTCATCTTTCCCATGAGGCATGGTTCGCAAGCATCAACTGATTCATAATCAAGTGATTCCAAAAGCCCATCATCATGGAGTTTCTTCATGCGCTTTACACCAATATGACCTAAACGGCAGTGCCACAAATAAGTTGCACTATCATTATTAACTTTGCATCTTTTGGTTTCAATATTATGAATATGTGTATCACTACGATCGAGATCCAACGAACTATTTTCATTGGGTGTGTAACCATATAAGGTTTTATTCATGTAAACAGAACAATGATTTATTCTCTTACTTAAATGAATAACCGTATTACAATAAACATGATCAAATCATATTCATGCTCAACGCAAACACCAAATAACACTTATTTAGGTTGAACACTAATCCCGAAAGTATAGGGAGTGTGCGATGATGATCATATCAATCTTGGACCCACTTCCAACACACATCGTCACTTCAACCTTAACTAGTCTCTGTTTATTCTGCAACTCCCGTTTCGAGTTACTAATCTTAGCAACTGAACTAGTATCAAATACTGAGGGGTTGCTATAAACACTAGTAAAGTACACATCAATAACATGTATATCAAATATACTTATGTTGACTTTGCCATCCTTCTTATCCGCCAATCATTTGGGGTAATTCCGTTTCCAGTTACCACTCCCTTTGCAGTAGAAGCACTTAGTCTCAGTCTTAGGACCAGACTTGGGCTTCTTCACTTGAGCAGCAACTTGCTTGCCGTTCTTCTTGAAGTTCCCTTTCTTCCCTTTGCCCTTTTCTTGAAACTAGTGGTCTTGTCAACCATCAACACTTGATGTTTTTATTGATTTCTACCTTCGTCGATTTCAGCATTACGAAGAGCTTGGGAATAGTTTCCGTTAACCCTTGCATATCATAGTTCAGCACGAAGTTCTACTAACTTGGTGATGGTGACTAGAGAATTCTGTCAATCACTATTTTATCTGGAAGATTAACTCCCACTTGATTCAAGTGATTGTAGTACCCAGACAATCTGAGCACGTGCTCACTAGTTGAGCAATTCTCCTCCATCTTTTAGCTATAGAACTTGTTGGAGATTTCATATCTCTCAACTCGGGTATTTGCTTGAAATATTAACTTCAACTCTTGGAACATCTCATATGGTCCATGACATTTAAAACGTCTTTGAAGTCCCGATTCTAAGCCGTTAAGCATGGTGCACTAAACTATCAAGTAGTCATCATATTGAGCTAGCCAAACGTTCATAACATCTGCATCTGCTCCTGCAATAGGTCTGTCACCTAGCGGTGCATCAAGGATATAATTCTTCTGTGCAGCAATGAGGATAAACCTCAGATTACGGATCCAATCCGCATCATTGCTACTAACATCTTTCAACACAATTTTCTCTAGGAACATATCAAAATAAACATATGAAAGCAACAACGCGAGTTATTGATCTACAACATAGATATGCTAATACTACCAGGACTAAGTTCATGATAAATTAAAGTTCAATTAATCATATTACTTAAGAACTCCCACTTAGATAGACATCCCTCTAATCCTCTAAGTGATCACGTGATCCAAATCAACTAAACCATGTCCGATCATCACGTGAGATGGAGTAGTTTCATTGGTGAACATCACTATGTTGATCATATCTACTATATGATTCACGCTCGACCTTTCGGTCTCCGTGTTCCGAGGCCATATATGTATATGCTTGGCTCATCAAGTATAACCTGAGTATTCCGCGTGTGCAACTGTTTTGCACCCGTTGTATTTGAACGTAGAACCTATCACACCCGATCATCACGTGGTGTCTCCGCACGAAGAACTTTCGCAACGGTGCATACTCAGGGAGAACACTTCTTGATAATTAGTGAGAGATCATCTTAAAATGCTACCGTCAATCAAAGCAAGATAAGATGCATAAAAGATAAACATCACATGCAATCAATATAAGTGATATGATATGGCCATCATCATCTTGTGCTTGTGATCTCCATCTTCGAAGCACCGTCGTGATCACCATCGTCACCGGCGCGACACCTTGATCTCCATCGTAGCATCGTCGTCGTCTCGCCAATCTTATGCTTCCACGACTATCGCTACCGCTTAGTGATAATGTAAAGCATTACAGCGTGATTGCATTGCATACAATAAAGCGACAACCATATGGCTCCTGCCAGTTGCCGATAACTCGGTTACAAAACATGATCATCTCATACAATAAAATTTAGCATCATGTCTTGACCATATCACATCACAACATGCCCTGCAAAAACAAGTTAGACGTCCTCTACTTTGTTGTTGCAAGTTTTACATGGCTGCTACGGGCATAAGCAAGAACCAATCTTACGTACGCATCAAAACCACAATGATAGTTTGTCAAGTTGATGCTGTTTTAACCATCGCAAGGACCGGGCATAGCCACACTTGATTCAACTAAAGTTGGAGAAACTGTCACCCGCTAGCCACCTTTGTGCAAAGCACGTCGGGAGAACCGGTCTCGCGTAAGAGTACGCGTAATGTCGGTCCGGGCCGCTTCGTCCAACAATACTGCCGAACCAAAGTATGACATGCTGGTACCCTTGTAGTAATTTCAGAAAATTTCCTACGCACACGCAAGATCGTGGTGATGCATAGCAACGGGAGGGGAGAGTGTGATCTACGTACCCTTGTAGATCGACAGCGGAAGCGTTAGCACAACACGGTTGATGTAGTCGTACGTCTTCACGGCCCGACCGATCAAGCACCGAAACTACGGCACCTCCGAGTTCTAGCACACGTTCAACTCAATGACGATCCCCGGACTCCGATCCAGCAAAGTGTCGGGGAAGAGTTCCGTCAGCACGACGGCGTGGTGACGATCTTGATGTACTATCGTCGCAGGGCTTCGCCTAAGCACCGCTACGATATTATCGAGGATTATGGTGGAAGGGGGCACCGCACACGGCTAAGAATATGATCACGTGGATCAACTTGTGTGTCTATGGGGTGCCCCCTGCCCCCGTATATAAAGGAGTAAGGGGGAGGCCGGCCGGCCCTTGTGGGCGCGCCAAGGAGGAGTAGGATTCCTACTCCTAGTTGGAGTAGGTTTCCACCTTTCCTAGTCCAACTAGGAGAAGGGGGGAAAGGGGGGAATAGGGGAAGGAAGGGAGAGAGGGGCTGCGCCCCAAATCCCTTGTCCAATTAGGACTGGGCTTGGGAGGGGCGCGCACCACCTCCTGGTCCTTCCCACTAAGGCCCGTTAAGGCCCATTGCTTCTTCCTCGTATTCCCGTAACTCCCTGGTACCTCCGAAAATACCTGAATCACTCGGAACCTTTCCGATGTCCGAATATAGTCATCCAATATATCGATCTTTACGTCTCGATCATTTCGAGACTCCTCGTCATGTCCCCGGTCTCATCCGGGACTCCGAACTCCTTCGGTACATCCAAACTCATAAACTCATAATATAACTGTCATCGAAACCTTAAGCGTGCGGACCCTACGGGTTCGAGAACAATGTAGACATGACCGAGACATGTCTCCGATCAATAACCAATAGCGGAACCTGGATGCTCATATTGGCTCCCACATATTCTACGAAGATCTTTATCAGTCAGACCGCATAACAACATACGTTGTTCCCTTTGTCATCGGTATGTTACTTGCCCAAGATTCGATCGTCGGTATCTTAATACCTAGTTCAATCTCGTTACCGGCAAGTCTCTTTACTCGTTTCGTAATACATCATCTCGCAACTAACTCATTAGTTGCAATGCTTGCAAGGCTTATGTGATGTGCATTACCGAGAGGGCCTAGAGATACCTCTCCGACAATCAGAGTGACAAATCCTAATCTCGAAATACGCCAACCCAACATTTACCTTCGGAGACACCTGTAGAGCTCCTTTATAATCACCGAGTTACGTTGTGACATTTGGTAGCACACAAAGTGTTCCTCCGGCAAACGGGAGTTGCATAATCTCATAGTCATAGGAACATATATAAGTCATGAAGAAAGCAATAGCAACATACTAAATGATCAGGTGCTAAGCTAATGGAATGGGTCATGTCAATCACATCATTCTCCTAATAATGTGATCCCGTTAATCAAATGACAACACATGTCTATGGTTAGGAAACAGAACCATCTTTGATTAATGAGCTAGTCAAGTAGAGGCATACTAGTGACATTTGGTTTGTCTATGTATTCACACAAGTATTATGTTTCTGTTTAATACAATTCTAGCATGAATAATAAAAATTTATCATGAAATAAGGAAATAAATAATAACTTTATTATTGCCTCAAGGGCATATCTCCTTCAATAACATGTCAGGAATTTAACATCAGGAAGCAATGTTTAGAGCAAGATAACAACATGCTACATGAAACTATCATGGCAAATCAAGGCATGGCATGAAGCTACTCAAAGCACACAACAAAAGTCCCTTACTGACCATAAGCCAAAAGGGATCAGAAAATACAATGGCAACCATGTGAACATAGCAATTATCGTTAACAGATTTAGACTTAGTGAAAAACTGGAACATGGCAAAACAGATATCAAGTAGTCATGTTTACGAGCTCGATGCACTCACTACAAGGCATTGCATGACAAACTAAGGATACACCCAGCAAGTAGACATGGCATAGAAGGTAAACATGGCAAGAACAACATCATAGCATGCATGGATCAACTACAACAAGCTCGGCAAAAATGCTTAACATGTAAACATACTGCCAGCAACATTTTATAGCAAAAGTAGAGCTTGATTGAGTCAAGCTAGGGTGCTCCATAAATGAAAACAAATACATGTATGGATAGAGCGCCACAATATCTACAAAACATCCTTACTGATCATGCTCAAAAGAGGCATAGATCACTCGGTAGCAACATGAACACATGGCATAAAAATAATGACAGGGCCAAGACTTAGAATATTTCGAAGTCCCTGAAATCAGCAACATTGAGAGGGCTACTTTGCATGCTTGTGCTAGTCACCTTAGAGATCACAAAAATACATGTCATACACCCCTCTAAGATGGCATGGCATACTTCAAAACTCATGTAGAGGTCAAGATCATAGGAGGCACACATCAATCATGGCAAAAATGACAAATGAGCAAATGCTGATATGAAACTAAAACTAACAGAAACTAGCACTCTTCCAACAGCATTTAGGGCATCAAGATGAGCTCAAATGAACATGATCTAATGGGATGAAATGAAGTACTCTTTGAGGCGAACATTTCGATATGCTACACGCACGAATGGGAGCAGCGGTGATGAAGTTATGACATGAGGAAAAAGGCTAAAAATACTGGGAATTAGGGTTAGAGTCAACCCTCTCAGATCCAGATCTGGCCGGCGCACGGATCGAGGACCGCTGGGGTTTGAAGAACTCGCCAGAGATGGGGGGTCGCCGGACTTGGAGAGCTTTGGGCCGAGGTCGCCGGACTTGCGGGTCGAGGAGGAGGAGCTCGCCGGAGCGGTGGCGGTGCGAGCGGTGATGGTCGGTGAAGGCGGGCGGCGGTTGGAGCGGAGGCTCGCCGGCGCGGGCGCGCCAGTAGCGGCGAGGCAGGCCGGAGCGGGCAGCGGCCGGTGCGGGCAAGCGCGGCGTCGGGCGCGGGGGCGCGATGAGGCGGGCGGCGTGCTTCGGGCCGGGGAGGGCCCGGATCAGGCTCCGGCGGGCCGCGCGGGCGCGGAGGAGGGAGAAGATGGCGGCGGGGTGATGTGGCAGCTCCTGATTGGCGGCGGCGATGTGTCCGGCGGTGGTCGGACGTGTCCGGCCGCGCGGAGGGGAAGAGGACTAGGTCTAGGGTGGATTTGATCCGGAATTTCGAGAGGGGATGCCTTTTTATAGGTAGGAGGAGCTAGGAGGCTCCAAATTGAGCACGGTTTGCAGCCACGCGATCAGGATCGAACGGCCTAGATGATGGAGAGGGTTTAGGTGGGTTTTGGGCCACTTTGGAGGGGTGTTGGGCTGCACACACACGAGGCCTTCTCGGTCCCTCGGTTAACCGTTGGAGTATCAAACGAAGTCCAAATGGCACGAAACTTGACAGGCGGTCTATCGGTAGTAAACCAAGGCCGCATGGCAAGTCTCGGTCCAATCCGAAAACGTTTAACACCCACACACGAAAAAAGGTAGAAAGGAACACCGGAGAACATAGGAGCGCCGGAATGCAAAACGGACATCGGGGAAAATGCTCGAATGCATGAGACGAACACGTATGCAAATGCAATGCACATGATGACATGATATGAGATGCATGACAAAGACAAAAAAACACGAAGGCAAAAACCCGATAACGAGGAAATATCATAACTTAGTGCCGAAAATGGCAAGAGTTGGAATACAAATATGGCATGTTATATATGGGGTGTTACATGTGTCATCAACTGTTATTGGCTAGTAATTGTTTCCTTTCTACCTCTTTTTGGCAAACAGGGCTATCCATTTCACCTCGTTGCTATTGCGACCTTTTGGTGAACTTCACAAATCACTTTTTTCTTAAGAGTGTTTTGTGCAGTTGTACTAAAATGTCACACGGGCAACATCTCTACATTTCAGTGCGACTGCACAAAGGGAGATTGGTTTTGATCTATCCTCCTCATCCAACTCCGAGCCTAATCTTCTCCAAGTAGTTAGAATTAAGAGAGACTGCAAAGGTGACCGGCTTCTATTTGTGTATTTATTGTTTCATCAGCAGTCCTCTATTATCGTAATCACACTTAATATCTTTGGAACAGGGATACTCAGCTCTATTTTAGTGGAATTGCACAAAATGATCGGAATGTTGCATGCTCCAGACAGCTACTTTTTTCCCAACATGCCTTGTTGGTTTAGACAGAGCTAGGGGGACTTTGCTGCCAATGAAAGCATGGATCAATTTTAATTTAACACCTCCTCACAACTCTGTCTTCAGTTGTGCTATAATTATTAGCTCTGATCTACTAATAATTGACATGCATTAGCAAGGAAGTTAGTTTTTTATTGTTTCCGAAAGAGCATCGATGGCAAGACACGCGAAACAAAAGCTGAAAGCTCACACCATTGTACAATTTCATGTCGCTGGAAAATTATTTGTATAGTACGTTAATTATGTAAACAAAAGATGGAAGCTTGATAGCATTGCCAGAAGCCTCTTCATCATCCGGGTCCATGTGCCATGCACAAAATTATACTCCTTCGTTCCTAAATATATGTCTTTTTACAAATTTCAAACGGGCGTATTTTAGAGTGTAGATTCACTCATTTTGCTTCGTATGTGTACTCCCTCCGTTCCTAAATATTCTATTCGTCTTTCTAGAGATTTCAACAAGTGACTACATACGGAGCAAAATGAGTGAATCTACACTCTAAAATATGTCCATATACATCTGTATGTGCCAGTCCATTTGAAATCTCTAAAAAGACAAATATTTGAGTAGTCACTCGTTAAAATATCTAGAAAGACAAATACTCCGGAGTATATTTAAGAACCGAGGGGGTAGTGCACAACCACATGGGAGACTCAGCCCGGTCGTTGCGCCGCATTAATAGTGAGTAATGAGCAGTCAAATCATAAGCCCGACCGTTCCCACTATAAGTTGCTCTGGATAAGCAACCATCAATACGCTATTCTTTGAATCCGCTCATACTTCTCCATCCGTCACTGTTTATACAGCGTGCTTCAAAAAAAAAAGAAAAAATCTGTGGGACCAAGGCGACTAGCGATCGGCCTAAAAAATAGCATTGGTAGTTATAGCACGGCGTCTATTACTAGAGGGAATAATGCGTACACACATGCATGCAGTGCTTCCACCCCGGGTACACACATGCATGCACTTACTCCACTCCGTAGTAGTACAGTACATGGAGAGAAAATTGTGGACTTGATTGCGGTTACCACGCCCTAATTAATTGAGCATTAAACCAAACGCGTCTAAAGTCTCTCTGGTGGTGGAAATGCATTGAGAGAAATGCATCATAATGAAGCGCGCCCTGTAAACTATGACGGAGGGAGGAGTAGTATGAAGCTGCAAAACCAAGTACGCGTATGGCCAGTCGGTCAACACACCTCCTCTTGGCATATCACTGACATGTGGGACAGGAGTGTGAGCAAACCGATCTCAATTGACAGCAAAGAGCCAACCCACCGTTCCTTGAGAGAGACGAGGAGCGAGAACCCACAGACGGGCTCGCACGGAGGCCAAGATAAATTCGAGCATGGTTGGTTGATCGATATCATTCATTACATGTTGGGTTGCCGTTTTCCGCCCTTCTCCAGAATAAACGTGTACTTTATCAGAGATAAAAAAATAAGAGTACAAACGCTCCACCATGCGGTTCTAGCAGTAGTACTACTCGTACTACTGCGCTTGGCTCTTCGCCTCTTCATGAAGTCGAACAATGATGGTACTCCGCATGTTGGGTACTACAGTGTATGCCTCTGACAATCTGACACCGAATGGACTGATGCATGTCCACCGAGGGTAGGTTGCATTAGTCAAAAGGTGTAAGCGAGCTTCACCTTGTCCTGCAAGCTTCTCCTTGTTCTGCGAGTTGACGGGACACACCAAGAAGTAGTGCTAGTCCATACTCCCTCCTTTCCAGTTAATATGACTTAATATTTTTTGAGGGTAAATGAGAGAGCTTTATTCATATATAAGCATTCTTAGGACGATCAGCCAAGACATTGGTCACTAGGAAGGGAGGTACCCCGCAAAAAAGAAGTAGGAAGCAAGGTGTTTCATCAAGCCAGCTCTCGGCCACATTCAAAGTGCAGCAAGCATGGTTCGCACGAAGATGCGCCACAAGGTTTGCTGACCCGTTTACATGCTGAATAACAAAAAAAGAGGAAATAATACCGAGCGCTACTATTTGTAACGGGATATGAGCCAGAATTAAGCGAGAATTGTGGCGAGTGTTCCATGCAATCAACTTCCATTATCACATGCGAGAACCCTCGAAGAGAACCAAATGTGTTGAAGATTGCTTTGTCACATTTTAAAATTATAATAAGAGTGCAGACGCTCCTCCATCCGGTTCCTAGTACTAGTACTAGTATAGTACGTACCTTTATAGACTATAGTAGTAGTACTAGTAAACTTTGCGCTTGGCTGTTCGCCTATTCGGGAAGTCGAACAATAACTAGTAGTATAGTGTATGCTTCTGGCAATCTGACACCAAATTAACTGTTGCAGGTCCACCGCCTGAGCGAGGGAGAGCTTGCATTAGTCAAAAGTTTCTCCTTGTCCTACGAGCCACCGCGCACAAGCTTCTCCCGTCCTGCAACCTTCTCCTTGCTCGGCAAGTTGACGGGACACAGCAAAGTAATGCTAGTCCATACTGCCTCCTCTCTGGTTAATATGGCTTAATTTCAAACGAGATAAATACATTGTCTATCACTGTATATTTGTAAAAATACGGCCAGTGGACTTCATAATATGCTCATTGCACTCAATATATATATTTTCCGGTGTTTATACGGTCACTAGCTCACCCTCACTGAGTATGTGTGTGCATGCACGTGTAGGTTGAGCACTTGAGCGTGACCGTGTGTGTTCCGTCGTGTGCTCGAACATGCATGCATTAGGGCGTCACGCGCGTTTTTGCGTCCATGTGTATGTGTGACTATTGCATACACGTAGGGGGAGTACATGTAGGGGCCAGTAAGGAGCAGTCAAATCACACAGTAAGTTAGTCGGAAGAAGCAACCATCAGTTAACTCTTGAATGACACGTACGCAATATAAAATGGTTGATATGGAGAGAAAAATAAAACCACTATATATACACTAGCAGGAGCCTAAGCTACAAGCCTGCTTGCTTAGGTTGCTCTCTTCACAAGCATAGAACGACGAGCCTGATCCCGCAGCTGGGGGAAGGGAACAATGTTCTGCGTAGACGCGGTCGACATCGGCGAGGGAGAAAACCCATAGTCGATGCGTCCCAATCGGGGGTCACCGCGGTATGGGCCGATGCCGCTTCCCAACCGCCCTTCTAGCTACAGCCCGACGTCCCAGGTAGTCCATGTTCCTTTTGGAGCCGGCTTGCTCCACTGCCATAGCTCCATCTCCATGTCGATCTTCCTCTACTTCTACCGGCTTCTACTTGTGATGAGTTTATGTCTCATGAACTAGTGCCAGTACTATTATTCTAATCACACTTCTTCAATATCTTTGCCATCAGCAATGCTCAGGTCGATTTTAGTGGAACTGCACCAAAGCATCGTATGATCCGAGGGTGCCATCCATCTTTCCTTCGACAGGTTCTACCTGGCCAGGAAATTAAATCATGTTTAGGGTTTAGGGTTCGAGTCATAGTGACCCCATTAGTAGTTTTTTCTTTCGTACACGCTCTCACAACTTTTTTCTTTAGTTGTGAAGTAAATATTGGCTATGATTTGTGAATCATTGAGATACATCAACATGCGTGTTAGTTTTCCTTTGTATTTGATGGAATGTTGTAACGGGGCAACCTTGGAATAGGAATGAAAATGGAGTGGAAAGTTTCCGTTTTTCCGAAGAAAAAATGGAAACGGAGAGAAACCCACGTTTCGTTTCGTTGGATCGCGCCATCAAGCAAAACCAACGTTTAAATCACGTCTGTCGTGTTCGTGTCTCACCCTCCTCCACGGCTCGACCCCACATGGTCGCTCGGCATGCCACCCACCGCAAACCGAGTATATGATAACTTTCCCGCCTGCTTGTCGATGGATCACGCCATGGAGTACTAGCACTACTGGAAGAGATTGACGAGTTGGGGGAGGACAGCTAGCTGTAGCATGGACTCCCAAGAACTTTTTACATGCATGTTGTAGCCGGCTATTGCGACCTTTGAACGTGGAGCAGCCGCGTGCACCCGGAAGCGGCGCGAGCGACGCTCTCTCGGCCGGCGCGCCGCTTCAATGCCAGCACCAGTGAGAAGTCGCATCCACTCTGGCCGGGCATGAATGCGTCACTGACCGTTTCGGGCGGGAAGCACGCGCGGGTGATGAAGAGGGTTTGGGTTGGTCAGGACCGGCCATGGCAGCGGTCCGGACGTGCGCAAACAAGAGATGTTGTACGTTAATATTGTTGTGTATATAATTAACAACGTAAATAATGTGCCAGTTGGACAAATATGATTGGAGATGGAGATGGAAATGGAATTTTACGTAAACACGGATATGCATGTCTATGTCTATGTGTGTGCGCGCGATGACTCTCGCGACCTGGAAGCGGGGGCGTGTTTTTGATCGAGTTTTCTTTCATGGTACATTAGAAAATCAGTTTGTCTAATTCACATCTAGATATTATTTAAGGATATCACATCTAAGCTCCCACAAGTATATAATGTAGCAACAAGAAACAAAAAACTAGGGGAAAAAATAGACCACAAACAGAGTGGACATCAACTTAGATGTGACATAACTATGTCACATTTATATGTGTCCTAGACAGACCCTTGAAAAATTGTCCGCCAGTTTTCATTTCTTTTTTCCGAGAACGCGCGTATTCTATTTAAAACCACTGCTATGGAGAGAATTTTTTACTCCATTATAGTCTCTTGTTTGATAGAGTTTCTCGCGTCTCACTCTCTCACCCTCTCCATATCAAAACAAGATGACAGTGTCCACTCTATCTATCTCCTCACCGGTGGTCATAGATCCGGCCGAATCCCGTCCGCTGCGGGAGGTGAGGAGGTGCAGCGTCGACGTTGTCACCGTCGGTGATAGAGGAAGATGATGCGCACCATCCTCTCGGAGCCGGCGCTGGCGCGAACGAAGATCCTCCGTGCCCTTATTCGCTGCCGTCGTGTGGGCATATCCCGCCCGCCCGCCTAAACGACATCTTGCCCACCTTAGGTATAACTTGTTGTACTGGTCCAGCTCCCCAGGTCGCTGCGTGCGGGTTTTCTTCTATGCGACTACTCCCTAGCTCCCCATGCATAGTAGCTAGGGTTCGTCGGCTGGTCCAACATCACCTACTAGTACTATTATAGATGAAATGCCACTCGAAAAGTTGTCCTAATTTATGCCTCGGTGGAGGTATACATGTTGTTTCGACAAAAAGTACATGGTGGTTGTGCGGTCATTATCCATATGGTGGTAGTACTATCGCTGGTTAAATGAAGAAATGCTTTTTTTCTTGGGTATCCTGGTTTAGTTCCCATCAAGATAATTATGATGCTTCTGTTTGTTGGTGTACTTTTCATTAATTCTTATTGACAATTGAGATGTCGTTGCTAACCCTTTTTTATATTTTTGGAAACAGCGATGCGTGTCTCCATACCCGGGCATGTATTCCTCAATTTTAGTGGAACTGCACAAAATTGGATGGCCATTGTTGTTCCGCCTCACTGTCCTCTGCCACGTGGTTCTTCCTTCCTCGAGCTTGATTACTGAGAAGAAACAGACCACAGTGAGGATTTGTCGAACTTCATAGGTGCCTCACCCAAACTTGATGCCAAATGGATGATGCATCACCACGATGACCTATCGATGCTCATGGTTGCGCCTCATGGTTGCATCAGCTGGTGAAGCTGATCAATTTTCAATCAAAAACAAGCTGTCTTCCATCAGTGCTCTTTGCTTGTTACGCACAAAGATGATATCCTTCGTCAGTTCACCTTGGTTGCGTTGGAGACGCAGTCGTCTTTCAAGTTGGTGCAATTTTATCACACAATTGGCTATGAACCAAATGTTTCCTCGAAGAAGGATCGACGTTGGTACTAAGAGCATAAGTTTTGTATGGATTTCTAAGCCTTTTCACAACTTTGTCTCCAGCTCCCCTGTAATTTTATTTGTCCAGCTATTAACTTTGATTGAAAAAATGGTGTGGACTAAAAACCTGGATGGACGTAGTAGCCCTCCATTTTTATTTACTCCGCATATTAGATTTGACTGAAGTCAAACTTTGTAATACTCTTAAACCTTTCCGATAATTGAAATTAAAATTCTTTATTTGTACACACTCTCACACGTTTCCGATAATTTGGTGCATGTGTTGTTGTTCACTTAAGGGAGGGTAGTGTACCACACATCAGGGACATGAAGTGCGACCAGGACACGTGGGCGTGGATCGTTAGTTCATCAGAAGTAGTACTAGTTTTCTTCACTGTACATTAAATAAAGAGTTTCGTTTCGTACTTACAAAATTTAAAACGATTGTTATGGAGAGAATAAGAAAACCACTTCACTATATATTAGTCGTATACACGAGAGTACTATATGGATGCAACTTCATTGACTTAGTGCACCTGCCTTTGGATTTATGACAGGTGGGCCCAAAATGTGGCTGGCTCACCTATCATACAGCCAAAAGCAGGTGCAATGAAGGCACCGGAGCTCAGTCCGTACTACAGTAGTATATATATAAGCGGGAGCCTTAGCGCTTGTTCACTAGGGTTTGGACTCTCCACACGCTCGCCGCACTACATATATGTTACACGCTGGAGGCTCAGCGTTCATTTGCTAGGGTTTGCTATATTCACAGTCTCTCACCCTCTCTTCACCAGATCTAAGCAACACTGCGTTGGCCTCTTGTCTCTCTCTCCCCCTCATAGTTGGTGGAGGCGTCCGTATCCCGTCGCACCGGGAAGGGGTGGAGGTGCAGCGTTCACTCTATCACCTTCGGTGAGGGAGGCAATCCACTGCCGGCTGCGCTGTTCTCTTTCACCCAACGCCTGTGCGGGAGGGCCACCGACCCCTTCTTCCTTGCTGTCGTATGTCGTGTGGGAAGATCCGGCCTCCCACCGCACGTCTTGCCACATCTCGATGACCCTAAGGTATAAGTTTCTTTGAAACCATCGTTGCTCTAGCTGCATGTGGATCTTTTTCAATCTGTAGTGGAATCTAGGTCTTGGTTCGAAGAGGAAAGAAGGGTGCGGTGGGCTGGAGCAAGAATCTAGGACGTGGTTCAATGAGGAAAGGAGGGGCAGAAAGTAGTATAGAGTGGCTATCCAGCCACTTTGTAGGTCGAAAAGGGAAAAGGGGGTAACCCAGTACACACATCTATAAGGAACCGATCTCTTTGTTGAAAAGGGAAAGAAACTGGGGGGTCGGGTAGTTTGTGCAGGACTAGATTTGCTGCCCTCATAGGAAGAAGGTTCAAAGAGAAAAAATATGGGACCAGCGCATATATGTTGCTTGGCTATATACTCTGCATCACCCATTTATACGTGTGGACACACATGGTGCTGGCTTGTCCCATACAACTATTTTGCTGTTGTTAATCTAAGAATGCCGCCGGAAAATTGAAGCAATGCCACTGTTAAAAGTAAATCACATTTTTAACGAATGTTGTTTCAAGAGAATGTCTCTGTTAATATGAATCAATGCAACCGTTTTAGAAATGCTACTGTCCTACTTTGTTTTCCATCCAAGATAAGTTAGATGCTTCTTTCTGTCACCGTTTGTTTCATCCTCCTTTATCGGCAAGTAATTGTTTCCTTTTTTGCCTCTGTTAAAACAGGGGTATCGATTCAACTTATTGCTATTGCGACATTTTGCTTCGCTACTCGAAACACTTATGTTTTAAGAGTGTTTTGTGCAGTTCAACTTGAAAGTCACACTGGTGAGTTTGCTTAATTTTGGTGGAACTGCACAAAAGGAGATCGAGATTTGTTTCCAGTCTTAGTGGTGAGTTGTTTCAAATCTTGGTCTCAACCACATGATGTGCAGTGTGCTTTGAGATGTTGTGCTACTTGTTTTGGTACTATTTTAAATAGATGTTGAATTGAAGCTATTGTATTGTTGTCTTTTCCCATTAAGTAGTGAACAAAAGTGGGACCAACCCAGACATGATGCTTGTTGCTTTGTTACAACAAATTCAGCATCACCCCCTTTATAAGCCAGTAATTGATGCCACTCTCAGAATTAACTACTGAATCTTATTTCAAAACTGCAACACTTGTTAGGGATTGGCGGGATTACCATTTTTGTGGCCGCATGTTTCATCCTCCTTTATTAGCCAGTAATTGATTCCTTTTTTGCCTCTGTTTAAACAGGGATATCTATTCAACTTGTTGCTATTGCGACATTTTGCTTCACTACGCAAAACATTTTGCTTGATTTCAGTGCAACTGCACAAAACGAGATTGGATTTCCTATTCGTGTTGGCATATTCTTATTTTATCTTGTCCGTCTCATGAAAGGTCAGTACAGGCCTTCATCCACATGATTGTGCAGTGTGCTTTGAGATGTTGTGCTACTTGTATTGGTACTGTTTTAAATAAATGTTGAATTGAAGCTATTGTATTGCTGTCTTTTCCCATTAAGTAGTGAACAAAAATGGGACCAACCCAGACATGATGCTTGTTGCTTTGTTACAACAAACTCTGCATGACCCCCTTTATAAGTGGATGGAAGCACATACTATTGTTGCACCCACTCTCCCGTGGAACTGTTTATGCTTTTTGTTAATCTAATGCCGCTGGTAAAATTAAGCAATGCCACTCTCAGAATTAATTAACTACTGAATCTTAGTTCAAGACTGCAACACTTGTTAGGAACGGTACTATCCTGCTTTGTAGTTCTTTCTACATGTTTAACCAAGGTATTGTTAAGATAATGTCTCTGTTAAAATGAATCAGTTGCATTGTTTTAGGAATGGTACTTTTCTGCTTTGTCGTTCTTTATACATGTTGAAACAAGGCATTGTTAAGATAATGTCTCAGTCAATATGAATGAATCACACTGATGGAGAATTGCTATTCTCCTGCTTTGTTTCCCATTAAGAAAAAAGTAGATCAGTAGATGCTTTTCTTCTGGGAGTACAAGTCATCAACCGTTATTTCTCAGTAATTGTTTCCTTATACCTATTGTTGCTTATAGGGATATCAAAATTAAAGCTCGGTTTTATTCCGACTTATTTTAGTTGAACTGCACAAAAGGAGCGAATGTGTAAGGCAAATTGCTACATTACTGGGTCCAGTTGGTCGTTCCACTTTGCAGAAAGAAGCAGTCACTATTTGCGCTACAGTACAGAAGGAATGATCGAGAAGCTTTACAGAGTATTATTAGACACCGGTGACATGACTAGTCTGCAGAGACCATTGGCAATTTAATAACACGTGGAGTGCCCTGGGCAAAAAGTGCCCAAACAAGTACAAGAAGCTACGACAGGACTCCACGATCACATGCATTACATATTTTGAATGTGAAAAGCTTGTCAAAGTTTAATTATTGATGTTAGCAAGAGGACGTTAGTTTAATATATTGGAATTGGAAAACCTTGTCAAAATTTGCTCATTGATGTTATCCAGAAGACATGCATTTGATATTTTTGAGTGGGACGCCCTTGCTGCGAGCAGCGTCGAGGGTTTTTCCTATTCCTGTGTTCAGTTTAGAAGTAAATAGTTACTCTGCTGAGATATTGTTGTCTTAAGAGTTTGTTCTGAATATTGTCTATGTAATTCCAGGCCTTGTGTTTGATTGCAAAGTTGAGCTTGGAATGCTGTGGCATGCGGCATCACGAGCTGTTCACCGTGCCTCCTTAGAATAATGCTTCGTATTGTTTTGCATGTCGATCTAATGCCAGCAATTTGCTTGTTAAGAAGATCATCCTCTTCTGTTGTTTCCGTGCTTAAGAAGTTCATCCTCTGATGTTTCGTTCATAGCCTATACGACAAGTTGGGTAGGTTAGACGTGAAACCATATGATCTTCCGACCAACTCATGATATTAGGTCGTGATTGGATCGTCGTTTTCCAACCAAAACCGCTTGTAAAACTGACGCTTGTAAATTAAAGCTGATGGTCTTAGGCGAAGGCGCTTGGTTGGTCGATTTCGACTAGTAAAATATCGGAAGTACTTCACACACGATAAAAACGATGAACGACACTCGGACGATTGCTAATCCAGCTGTTAGCTGCTGTTTCAGCCTTGCCCATGGATGGCATGATACGCACGTCGTGCATGTATTGTCTGGTAATGTCGTCCATATAGCAGTGCTCGTAAAATATACACTGGTCTCTCAAATTACATGTGTAACCTGCTAGTTTTACTTATAGACATCGGGTCCTCGGTTTCATTACGCCTGTATTTTACGTGTTGTTTCCGATAAACCAGAGCTCCCAAGCGCGGCCTTACCGTTTCATGTCGTCTCAGTTTCTCGAAGGTGCTCATAGGTGTCCGATGATCCTAGCTTCCTAAATGAGCAGCGGGCGCTGTATCAGACCATCCGTAGGGCCCGCGAGGCCCTCTCCGTTGTCCTTCGAGTTGTTGCGCTCGCCGTGGCGCCGAGCATTGTTAACATCATCAACGAACATGAGGATTCAGGAGATGACTTTATTTTGACTGGATGACACTAGGGACCCACTAGGGCCATAGCCGTACGTACGCAAGTGCCTCCTTATTATTTTTTTGCTTTCTCCTGGTTTCCTGACATCATGGTCCCACACCATTGTCAACCTATGTAGTCAATATAAACGAGAGAATTGCACAAGGTGCGCCCGACTGCTGGGACCAAGCAGCTCGAGCAGTATTTGTGTTTTTGAGGCGTTAGCACTGCAGAGTATTTCTTGGCGATGATTTCGTCATTGTTCAGAGGAGAGCAACATATTAACTGGGCGGGCTGTGGCCCGTCTAGCCCAGGCCAGATATCCATCCCAGATACTAATTTTTTCAAGATGAAAATGGCTAGCCCAGCTATACGTATTTTTGAGGAATACCCAGGCAAGGTCAACTTGTTATTCTCCACCCCGCTGGGCGGCAAATCTTTCCTAAGAGGCATGCATTAGGCTTAACAGGAAAATGGGCTTTAAAAAATAATAAATGGGATGTGATTATAAAAACTGGGCAGTAACTATAAAAAAATGCACCAAACACGAAATTAGTTTATAAAATATTATTTATGGATTTTTAAGTAATGTTTCGTTGGATTTTTAAGTAACACAAATTTATATTTAATCTGACTAGAAATTTCGGGATAAAAATATTTCGGATCCCATCAAAATGTGGGAAATTTTATTGAATTCTGTCTTCAACGGTTGGTTGAAATTACTAATCGTTGTCCTAGCTAGAAAATGGGATGTACTTTTACCGAACTGTAAATGGGCTGTTGTAAATTCCATTACAATTCAAAAATGGGCTATACATTCTTACAAAACGCAAATGGGATATAAGTTCTCTGCCACACACTTGTGGGCCTACTAAGTGACGCGTCCCCTAAAAAAATAATTTGACGCGTATGCAAGGCTTTGTCAACTTATTATAGTCAACACACGGTTCTAGCAGCAGTGGCCGTTGGATGTCTATCCAAGGGATGTCGTGCTTCCTCTTCAATCTCGGATATTCTTAGCTTCGGACGCCCAAAAAATGATTCCTCCCCCTAACATCTCGGGCGCACCGTTTCGGAAGCTCACCTGTGGGCCTACTAAGTTGGAGCGTACCAAGGGCTTTATCAACTTAGTCAATATAAATGATTCTAGCTTCAGTGATCGTAAGATGTCCATACAACGGCCGTCGTGCTTCTTCAACCTCTGGTCTTCTTGGTCCAGCCACCCAAAGCAGCGCCGGTCGTGCCGCCTGCTCCTGCCTCTCGTGGCCGGCTGTGCTGCCGCAGAGGCCTCACCGCCCCCATACTACTCCCACTGCTGGCCAGGCCATCCCTCCACTCACCCACACCCCTTGTTATTCTATGGCGACGGCAGCCTCACACCGCAGCCGAACCAGTGAATGCTCATACTCCTCTCCGCGTGGGCATCCACTACCGCGTCTTGCCCGGCTCCGCGTCATCCCCTTCCTAGGCCTCGCCGTCGTCCACCGCCGTGGTGCTCTCAGCGCGGCGTGATCAATGTGGTCAATGACCGACTTCCATCGGAAGAGTACTGTACATGGCTAGGCTGACAGTTGGGTCCACGGCAACCGCAAGGAAGTGCCTCCTTATTACGCGGAAAATAATTATTCCTCCACCTGACAACGGGGACCCACTGGACGGGCCACCTGTATTTTGCGAAAAAATTGTTTCCCCTTGACTGTTGGGATCCACTGGACGGGTCACCGTATTTTGCGAAAAAAACTTTCCCCCTGCTGTCAGCTTGTACCCACCGGAAGTGCCTCCTTATTACGCACAAAAAAATGAATACTCCCCGGCTAGCTGGGACCCACCTTGGTGGGAGGCTGACTTGTGGGCCCACTAAGTTGATGGGGACGAAGGGCTTTGTCAACTTAGTCAATATGAACGATTCCAGCTCCAGTGACCATACGATGTCCATCCAACGGCCATAGTGCTTCTTCAACCTCTGGTCTTCTTGCTCCAGCCGCCCAAAGCAGCGCCGGTCGTGCCACATGCTCCTGCCTCTCGTGGCCGGCTGTGCTGCCGCAGAGGCCTCACCGCCCCTACTATTCCCACCGCTGGCCAGGCCCTGCGGCGACAGCAGCCTCACACCGCAGCCGAACTAGTGAACGCTCGTACTCCTCTCCGCGCGGGCTTCCACTGTCGTGTCTTCCCCGGCTCCGCGTCGTCCCCTTCCTAGGCCTCGCCGTCGTCCACCGCCGTGGTGCTCTCCGCGTGGCGTGGTCAACGTGGTCAAGGAACGACTTCCATTGGAAGAGTACTGTACATGGAGAGGCTGACAGCTGGGTCCACAGCCACAGCCCAGTTTTTTTTGTGATTTGCCAAGTAAGTCGCTTTGTCAGGCTTGTTGGGCTGCAAATCTATCAAGACGAGGAGAGCTTTCATTCGGCTGGCCGAGAAAATGGCCCATCAGTAATGAGAAATGGGTTGTACATTTTTAAAACACATCAAACCGGCAATTAGTTTCAAATATCTTTTTTTCATTTCAAGATTTCAAATTACATTAATTTTTACGCGTGGAGAATTTGTTGGATTTTATATTGATATACATTTATTTTTAAAATCAGTTTGAATGTGAGTCAAAATTTCGGGATTAAAAACAGTTCGGACCGCACCGAACTATGCAAAATTTCGTATGATTTTTTAACCGTGGCCACAATATGGGCTGTAATGCTAACAAAAAGAATATGGGCTCCAAAAAGAACCTTAAGAATTAGCAAATGGGCTGTAAATTATTAGAAATAATGGCAGATGGGCTGTATGCTGTTTTCCATAGATTTGAGGCTTTCCTAAAAAAGGTTAACGCACAAGCACAGACTGTTGGATGACCATCCAACGGCCGCCGTGCTTCTTCAATCTCTGTTCTTCCAGCTCCAGCCACTCAAACAAGCACCGGCGGGACTGTCTGCTCCCTCCTCCCCACGGCCGGCTATGCTGCCCCGTAGGCCTCACCACCCCACCGTACTCCCATCGCTGGCCTAGCCATCCCTCTACTCACGCACACCTGTGGTTATTCTCCGGCGACGGCAGACGAACCAGTAAACCCTCGTACAGTCGTACTCCCCCTGCGTGGGAAACAACTGCCAAGTCTTCCCTGCCTCCATGTCGTCCCCTTCCTAGGCCTCGCCGTCGTCCACCGCCGTGGTGCTCTCGGCGCGGCGTGGTCAATGTGGTCAACGACCGACTTACATCGGAAGAGTACTATGCGTGGAGACACTGATAGCTGGGTCCACGGCCGCAGCAAGGAAGTGCCTCCTTATTACGCGCAAAATAATTATTCCTCCACCTGACAGCAGGGACCCACTGGACGGGCCACCGTATTTCATGAAAAAACATTTCCCCCCTGACTGCTGGGACCCACCAGCTACACCTTCTCACGCGATGAAGTGCGTCCGGGCAAAAAAACAAAACGATTCGCCCCCCTGACTGTTGGGACCCACCAGCTACATCTTCGCACGCAAGGAAGTGCCTGACAGTCGGGACCCACCTGGTCGAAGCGTATGTAGCGTTGTCATTCTAGTCGCGAACGTGTAGGTACATATATACTGGTGGATGTAGAGGCGCGCATGTGTCGTAGTAGAGGCGCGCACGTAGCATGTGCAAGAAAGAAAATACAGCCACGTATGTGTACATATGGGAGGGGTCTCGAACGCCTACTCACGCATACGTATGGAGGGCTCGTTGACATGGCTGGGTCAGAACAGAGAAACAACATCGTCGTCGTGTTCATGGGGAGGCAATGGAACGCGTCATGTTCATGAGGAGGCAACGGAATGCGTCGTGTTCATGGGGAGGCAACAGAACGCGTGGGAGCCAACTGGCTGGGTCGGAACGGAATGGTCGTGTTCATCGGGAGGGCTTGGACGGAACAGGCAATGGAAACGAGGCCTGGTGAACCTCAGAACGGAGGAAACGGCCTTGTGTTCGACCAGCCACGTTCGAAACGGGATCTTGTTCATCGGGAGGGGTCTGGCGGACCGCAAAACGGACGAAACGGACATCATACGGTCGAAACGGGGGTCCTGTTCATCGGGAGGGGTGTGGCGTACCACAAAACAGACAAAACGGACCTCCTATGGTCGAAACGGGGGTCCTGTTGATCGGGAGGGGTGTGGTGTACCGCAAAACGGACGAAAGGACCTCCTACGGTCGAAACGGGGGTCATGTTCATCGGGAGGGGTGTGGCGTACCGTAAAACAGGACTCCACGGGATACTGTTCATCTCCACCGTCGACCTCCTCCAGCCTCCATGGGCTACCGTCGACCTCCTCCAGCCTCCACGGGCTCCTGTTCATCCAGCCTCCACCACGCGCTACTCCACCGGCTACTGTTCAACCACCCCTCCACGGGTACCCCTCCACCGTCTACTGTTCAACCAGCCCTCCACACCACGGGGTCCTGTTCGACCACCCCTCGACGGGCACCCCTCCACTGTCTACTATTCATCCAACCCTCCACACCACGGGGTCCTGTTCATCCAGAGGCAACACCACCGCTCACTATTCATCCAACCCACTTCCCCCGCAACGCTCACTATTCATCCAATCGATCGGCTTCAGTTAGCAGCAGTAGCGAAGGAATCGCTCGATCGGGTTCAGTTAACATCCATCGATCGATCGCTCGGGTTCAGTAACACGTAGCCTGCAGTGCAATCGCTCGGGTTCAGTTAGAGCCCAACGCCTCGCTCGGGTTCAGTTAGAGCCAATGCCTCGCACACACGTGCGTACATGTACGGGAGAAACGTGCATCGCTCGGCCCCCGACCTCCCACCTTAACCGGGAACTCCCCGAAATTTTCCTCGCCCTCGCTTCTACCACGGTTTTGTCCATCATGGACGGCCCAAAGAATGTCATGTAGCTGCATCTCCGGCCCGCCCAGGATGCAAAGCCAATTTTCTTGTCATAGAAGTAGGAGCCCACCACATCTATGATGATACTGGGTTTTGTCACAATTATCGTCATAGAAGTGTCATATGTATGACAAAAAAAAATCCGTTCGGCCCAAAATGTCACGGATGTGTCTTTTTTGTAGTGAAACCTACTCCCCTTAAGATGAATCTTGCCCTCGAGATTCGGGTTGGCTAGCAAATAGGTGTGTGTGGTCTTTCCGGTGGTCTTCTTCTCGCTCCCAGGTGGCTTCTCCCTTGGTATGGTGGCTTCACTGAACTTTACAAAACTTGATGACCTTGCCGCGGGTAACTCGGCTGGCAAACTCAAGAATCTTGACGGGTTTCTCCTCGTGAGTTAGGTCACTCTCCAACTGAATCGCTTCCAAGGGCACTGTATCTCTCAGAGGAATATCGGCCATCTCTGCATGGCACTTCTTCAACTAGGAAACGTGAAACACATCATGAACTCCTGACAAACCTTCGGGTAACTCCAACTTGTAGGCAACTTCACCCATATGTTCCAAAACTCGGTATGGTCCTACACGTGGAGCTAACTTTCCTTTGGCTCCAAATCGTTTAACTCCTCGAAGTGGTGACACATGTAGATTTTCCTTGAGTCTATCACGAATCAACTTGACCATCTCTTCAGACTCTCTGATTAAATCTGGACCAAACAATTGTTGGTCTCCAACTTCATCCCACATCAATGGTGTCCTGCACCTCCTTCCATACAAAGCTTCGAAAGGGCCATCTTCAAACTAGCTTGGTAGCTGCTGTTGTATGAGAACTCTGCGTAAGGCAAATTATCATCCCAACTTGATCCATAATCTAGTGCAGAAGCTCTCAACATGTCCTCCAGAATCTGATTGACTCTCTTGGTTTGTCCATCTGTCCGCGGTTGAAAGGTTGTACTGAACTCTAGCCAGGTACCGAAAGTCCGGTGTAACTGATTCCAAAATTTCAAGCTAAACTGTGTTCCTCTATCCGATATGATGGTCCTCGGAACTCCATGCAGACATACGATCCTGGTCATATATATCTTGGCCAACTTTGCGCTCGTATAAGTAATTTCATGGGGATAAAGTGAGCCACTTTGGTCAAGCGATCAACTACTACCCAGATGGAGTCATATCTTGATCGTGTCCTGGGTAATCCGGTGATGAAATCCATGCCAAGCTTATCCCATTTCCATTCACGTATCGGCAAAGGCTGAAGTAAATCCTGCTGGCTTCTGATTCTCTGCCTTAACTCTATGACATACGTCTCATACTGCTACATACCCGGCAATATCCTTCTTCATACATGTCCACCAGAAATGTTCCTTCAAATCCAAATACATCTTGGTCTTTCCTGGGTAAATCGAGTATGGCGAATCAAGAGCCTCTTCAAGAATTAACTTCCTGATCTCTGGGTCATTTGGCACATAAATACGATCCTCAAACCATAAAGTTTCGTGTTCATGCTCACTAAAACCTTTGGCCTTTCCTTTACTCATCTTTTCCTTTATCTCCATAATCTCCTTATCAGTCTTCTGGGCTTCTCGAATCTTTCCCAACAACGTGGAATGAACTTCCAACGATGCAACAAAACCTCTCAGAACTATCTCCATTCAAAGTTCTCTGGGATCGTCGGCTAACTCCTGAGGTAATCCTCTGGTTATGAGGGTATTAGCATAACTCTTGCGGCTCAACATGTCTGCTACGACATTGGCCATTCCTGATGGTAATTCAGTTTCATGTCATAATCCTTTATGAGCTCCAACCATTTCATGTGCCTGAGGTTCAACTTCTTCTGTGTGAAGATGTACCTCAAACTCTTATGATCTGTGTATACATCACAACAGTTTCCAATAAGGAAATGTCTCCAGGTCTTGAGTCATGCACTATGACTGCTAACTCCAAATCATGTGTGGCATAATTCAACTCATGAGGTCGAAGTTGTCGTGAGGCATATGAAACAACTCTTCCTTCTTGCATAAGAACGCCTCCAAGTCCCTGGCGAGAAGTGTCGCAATATACTTGGAAATCCTTCGGTATATTCGGGAGAATTAGCACTGGGGCTATAACCAAACGTTTCTTCAACTCCTGAAAACTGGCCTCACACTCCTTGGTACATTTGAACTTAGTGTCCTTCTTCAATAACTCTGTCATGGGCTTCGCAATCTTGGAAAGAAATTCAATGAATCTCCGAGAATATCCCACGAGTCCAAGGAAACTGCGTATCCCTCCAACTGAGGTGGGTGCCAACCACTCGGTGACAGACTGAACCTTTGAAGGGTCTACTGCTATACCTTCTCCAGATATAACATGTCCGAGAAATCTGAGTTCCTTCAACCAAAACTCACATTTGCTAAACTTGGCATATAACTGATGTTCCCTAAGCTTCTCGAGAACCAAGCGCAAATGGTCCTTGTGTTCTTCTTCATTCTTCGAGTACACCAATATATCATCAATGAACACCACAACAAACTTATCCAAGAACTCCATGAACACCTTATTCATTATACTCATATAGTAGGCAGGAGCATTAGTCAAACCAAAAGACATGATTGTGTACTCATATAGCCCATACCTTGTGGTAAAAGATGTCTTGGGTATATCCTATTCTGGGATCTCCAGCTGGTGATATCCTGATCGTAGATCGATCTTGGAGAATACTTTAGTTCCTGCAGCTGGTCAAACAATGCACGATAATCAGCAACCATTCTCCAGGATCCATCCTTCTTCTCAACTAAGAGCACTGGGGCTCCCCACGGTGATGAACTTGGTCGAATATAACCTTTCTCCAATAACTCCTTAATTTGTTTCTTAATCTCCTCCAGATCATTTGCAGGCATCCAATACGGTCTCTTAGATATTGGTCTGGTGCCTGGTAACAACTCTATCAAAAACTCTATCTCTTGGGCTAGTGGCATTCGTGGTAATTCCTTAGGGAATACATAAGGATAATCCTTCACAACTGACACTTCCTCTTGAACAACTCCCGAGAGTGAATTTACTTGGGTCTTCCTTGGCGCATGCCTAGACACATACTTAATCCGTTTACCTTCTGGGGTAGTGAGAAGAATTGACTTACTAGCACAATCAATGTTTCCTCCATACTTCAATAGCCAATCCATGCCTAGTATTATATCCAATACTTGTGATTCCAAAATAATGAGGTCTGAGGGGAAAACATGATTACCAATGGTCAATGGCAACCGATCACACCATCGGCTGGCCATATATTACACTCTTGGTGAGCTCACTAACATGGGTGACCTGAGGGCTAAGGTTGGCAACTCAAACTTATCCACGAATCCCCTTGATATGTATGAATGTGATGCACCAGTGTCAAAAAGAACAAGGGTGGTAAATGACTTAATCAAAAACTTACCAATCACTGCGTCAGGCTGCTCTTCAACTTCCTCCATGTTGATGTGGTTCACCTGACCTCTGGTGAAGGGGTTTGGTTTTTTCCTGAGTTTCCATTGCCATTTCCATTCTTTGCTTCAGGACACTCGGTCGCGTAGTGTCCAGTCTTCCCGCACTTGAAACAAGTAATGTGACTCAGATCCTTGTTGGCGGGTGTAGCGGGGTTGGAACGGTCCTGACTGTTGTTTCCTCCATTCCCATTACCATTCTTAGGGCCACTCTGGTTGTGTGAACTTCCTCCATTGTGAGAATGGCCTCCATGGTTATGATGGGTGTGTCCTCCCGCGTACGAGGTAAAATGAGGTTTTTGCTGAGCTCCAGAGTTGTACTTCCCCTATCCATATTCCCGTTTGGGGTTCTCTATCTGTTGCTGCTTGCCTTCAATCATGAGGGCCCTGTCTACCAACTCTTGGTAGTTCATGAATATAGCCACCATCAACTGCATACTCATCTCATCATTCAGCCCCTCAAGAACCTTCTCCTGCTTCGCGGCATCTGTGGCCACATCATCTAGGGCATAGCATGCTAACTTGCTAAACTCATCCACGTACTGTGTCACAGTAGGATTTCCCGGGCGTAAGTTGTGGCTCTAGTCGAGACATGTGCAGTGCAGTGCTGAAACTGATCCCAAGTGACATTCGCCATGGGGAAAGTGGCGGTGTAGTTCTCTCACCATGAGGCTGCGGGTCCATCCAGTTGATGTGCGGCAAATCACACCTTCTCAGCATTCGTGCAACCTGCGGTGGTCAGCTCCCTTCCAATCTTGCGGAGCCAGTCATCAGCAACAATCGGCTCGGTGTTTCTAGAGAACATCGGCAGATTCAACCTTAGAAAACGGGCTAAGTTGTCAACTGGGGGTGGTGGCGGTGGGTTGTTGTTGTTTTTGTTGCCTTGGTTCTGGACTAGCAACTGCATCAAGGCATTCTGCTATTGGATCAACTGAGTGAGCTCTAGCGGGAACACGAAACTGGGGTCACGTCTCGGAGGCATCTAATAGGTTTAGAGGGGTGAGAACAAAATAGAGTAAGGTCTAAAGAGATATTTCACTACCCATATGCATATCAGACAAACATATTCAATCCACACCACTCAATTCAAACAAGATTTGTACAATTGACCTAGCTACTATTACAAGATCTCACATGATTTGTAACTACTCGGAAGAATACTAATAGTGATATGGTGGTCGACTAAAAATTTTGATCGGTGGAAGACTCCATGATGTTTGCTCCAACTTCGTCTTCATAATCATCATCGCTATCGCGGTCAGAGTCTGTGTCGTCTAGTATGATGTAGTCTTCGGAGCGAATGACCACTCCATTCTCGGGCTTCACCACCAGTATTCCAAGCTTCTTCTTCAGGTCTTCATTCTTCTCCAGTAGTACAGAAATTTCTTCCTCATATCCATCACGTGTAGCCTTGAGTTCCTCTTCTAGCTACATGTTCTGGGTCATCACGTTCCTCATATCTACCATGTTAGCACACATCTGGTTCTCATAACGATGAATGTGCTGGTTCAACTCCTGTATGTAGGCTGGAATAGATTTATCCTTCCTGGTGTGAATCGTCTACCACTGCTCATCCCAACTTCCACATATCTAGTAGGTGGTGTCTTCAGGATCCTTGTTGTACACCTCGCCTATGCGTCCAATGGCGATGTGGGCGGCCGTGGTCTTTCCTAAACTCCAGGTTGGTGCATCAAAGGAAAACTTGATGGGCTCGGTAATTGGTGCAAACATCCTTCCTAGAACACGAACTTGAATTGTCCAACGCTCCTCTTCTGGTAAAGTGGCGGTGAAGGTTCCGATGAGGCTTGATACGCCGATGTTCAGGTACCTAGTGACATCCTTCATGTGTCGTCCGAAAGGGGTGTTGTCGGTGTCAAAACCGGCGGAGCTCGGGTAGGGGGCCCTGAACTGTGCATCTAAGGCGGATGGTAACAGTAGGCGGGGGACACGATGGTTACCCAGGTTCGGGCCCTCTCAATGGAGGTAATACCCTACTTCCTGCTTGATTGATCCTGATTATATGAGTATTACAAGAGTTGATCTACCACGAGATTGTAGAGGCTAAACCCTAGAAGCTAGCCTATGGTATGATTGTTGTTATCCTACGGACTAAACCCTCTGGTTTATATAGACACCGGAGGGGGCTAGGGTTACACAGAGTCAGTTACAAGGAAGGAGATCTACATATCTGTATCGCCAAGCTTGCCTTCCACACCAAGGAGAGTCCCATCCGGACACGGGACGAAGTCTTCAATCTTGTATCTTCATAGTCCAACAGTCCGGCCAAAGGATATAGTCCGGCTGTCCGGAGACCCCCTAATCCAAGATTCCCTTAGTAGCACCTGAACCAGGCTTCAATGACGATGAGTCCGACACGCAGATTTGTCTTCGGCATTGCAAGGCGGGTTCTTCCTCCGAATACTCTATAGAAGATTTTGAACACAAGGATAGTGTCGGGCTCTGCAAAACAAGTTCTACATACCATCGTAGAGAGAATAATATCTCCATAAATCTAATCTACTGATACGTTTAGCAACATGACATCACGCCATGGCCCGGTCATTATTCAAACCGTTTTTCTCAACCAGCACTACACATATCGCGTGGCGGTTTTCTTGACACGTCTTGTCGAAGCAGAGATCGTGTCCCCCTTATTACGAGATTCTCATCAATACGGACGTGGGTAACCCAATCGTGCCTGTTGGTATGACTCCTCGATTTTAGGCAAGTCCCAAACGGCCATGAGGAGGACGCTTGATATTCACCCTCTTTATAAAGAGGCCAAGGCCTGTCCTTTTTTCCCTCTCATACTCAATCAAATCCTTCCCCTGCCTTGAGTTCCAACACCCAAGGCCCAGGTCAGGCGCTTCGGACCTTCGACCATGTCCGGATCCAACCTTCAAGGTCGGTGGATGCCTTCCTCTGTCATAGAGGAAGACATCAAGAAGCTAAGAGAGGCCAGGTATTTGACCGGCGAAATCTTGCACAGGATGCATGCCCGAGGGCAGGTCATTCCCACTCCCGAACCCGGCGAGAGCATTGTATTCATCTCTCACTTCCTCCGAGGGCTAGGCCTCACTCTGGATCCCTTTGTTAGGGGGGCTCATGCTCTATTATGGGCTGGATTTCCATGACCTGGCCCCGGATTCCCTCCTTCATGTCTTGTCGTTGATCATCGTGTGTGAGGCATTCCTTCGCATTACCCCACACTTTGGCCTGTGGCTCAAGAATTTCAATGTGAAGCCGAAGATGATCAGGGGCGACATCCAGAGTGCGGAATTGCCACAATAAGCAAAAGCGCTGATGTTCCATGGCCAGAGGGTTCCTTCCTAGAGGTGTCTAGTTTATGGCAACGGGAGTGGTTTTATATCACAGCTCCCCGGAGTACCAAGTGGGTAGCCGCCCTGCCTTTCGCTCAGGCCCCCCACCACAACTGACGTCATGAATCAACAAGGGCCTAGACTGGGGCCAGTAAATGATGTGCCAACATTGTAGTCGCATCCAAGATCTCTTAGAGAGATATGTCAGCCTGGCCACGGTAATGCAAGTCATGCTAGCTCGTTGAGTCCTGCCTTGCAAACGTCGACCCCTCCGTATGTGGGAGTTCAACCCGGAAGGACCGCGAACTATTCAGCACTTCCTCGGCATGACGCTCGAAGAGATGTACAAATTGTTCTTCGGACCACAAATAAGGTGTCCGGGCACCACCGAGGATGCGGGTCTGAGCTGCAAACGTCTAGATACCCAAGGAAGTAATCCCGTGGCCGAACGCGTTGTTTTTTATTTATCACAACATCATTCTGAAAGGTCGCTCTTTGACTAGGACTGGGTAACAAAGGCGGAGATGATCAGGTGTTCGGCCCCCCTTCCCGAAGGCTCAGCAGATCCAGTACTGGCCAGAATGCTCGAGTCGGCGCCTTATCAGGCGCCCTCAGGGGAAGATAAAGGGGGGAATAAAGAGGCTGAAAGCAGGCCTCACTCATTATTCATCCAAACCGGGGGAATTAGCGCCTCCACGAAGGAGGATAACCAGGGAGAAGAATCTGAAATTCCCTCTCCCCAAGGAAGGAAGAGGACCACCTCTGAAGACCCGGAAACAAAGGTTTCCAAACAGGGGAAGAAATCTTCGCCAGAGGGTCCTGCCTCGGAGGGTACTCTTGCCGCACAGTGCCCGCAAGGGGATCAGCCCTCTACCGAGCTGTAAGTAAACAAAAAGTACTTAATAGTAAAAATATCCTACATTGCTTCTTAAGACAATAACTGAAGCATGTATCTCGTAGTTTAGATCGTAGCCCTTCTTGACAGAGTTCGTCTTTGGGCGATCTTCTTCTGGAGATGATGGAGAGCGAAACACCTCCCCATGCCACCCTGCCTCATGAGGCGGGCGACCCTGAAGTGTCGTCGCGGAGGGTTTCTCCTGATCCGCCAAGGCCAGAGGGTAATCCTTCGGCCACCCGAAGTCCTCAGTATTCAGCTCCTAAAGAGAGCAACAGAAAGAGTCTGGAACCGTCCGGTGTGCGATCGGACACACTGAAGGATCTTCTGGAGCAAGCGGCCATCTCAGAAGCACATCGTACGCTAATGGGTACGGTGATCGAGAGGATTTCATCCGCCGAAAGCGGGTTGCATGAAGCTTTTATGAGTCTGCTGAAAGGCTTTGAGGTACGTGAAATCGTGCATGTTTTTGACAGTGCCACACACGTTAGGTGTGTCCTGTGCAGATAGTAGCCCCTGAGACTCTGGTTGTCGTCAAGACGGCGGAAAACAGAGGATCATAGTCCCAGGTGTCGGTGTCAAAACCGGCGGATCTCGGGTAGGGGGTCCCGAACTGTGCGTTTAAGGCGGATGGTATCAGGAGGCAGGGGAGACGATGTTTTATCCAGGTTCGGGCCCTCTTGATGGAGGTAAAACCCTACGTCATGCTTGATTTTTCTTGATAATATGAGTAGTACAAGAGTTGATCTACCACGAGATCGGAGAGGCTAAACCCTAGAAGCTAGCCTATGGTATGATTGTCTGTTGTCCTACGGACTAAAACCCTCCAGTTTATATAGACACCGAAGGGGGCTAGGGTTACACAAAGTCGGTTACAAAGGAGGAGATATACATATCCGTATTGCCTAGCTTGACTTCCATGCCAAGTAGAGTCCCATCCAGACACGGGACGAAGTCTTCAATCTTGTATCTTCATAGTCCAACAGTCCGGCCAAAGGATATAATCCGGCTGTCCGGATACCCCCTAATCTAGGACTCCCTCAGTAGCCCCTGAACCAGGCTTCAATGACGATGAGTCCGACACGCAGTGTTGTCTTCGGCATTGCAAGGTGGGTTCCTCCTCCGAATACACCACGGAAGAGTTTGAATACAAGGATAGTGTCTGACCCTACAAAATAAGTCCCACATACCACCGTAGAGAGAATAATATTACCACAAATCTAATCTGCTGACACGTGTTGGCAGCATGACATCATGCCACGGCCCGGTAATTATTTGAACCATTTTTCTTTAACCATCCCCGCACATAATGCGAGGCGGTTTCTTGACACGTCTTGTCAAAGCAGAGATTGTGTTCCCGTTATTACAAGATTCTCATCAATACAAGCGTGGGTAACCCAACCGTGCCTGTTGGTATGACTCCTAGATTTTATGTAAGTCTAGAACAGCCATGAGGAGGATGCCTGATATTCATCCCCTTTATAAAGGGACAAGGCTTTTTCTTTTTTCCCTCCCGCGCTCAATCGAATCCTTCCCCCGCCTCAAGTTCTAACACCCAAAGCCCAGGTCATGTGCTTTTGACCTTCAATCATGTCCAGATCCAGCCTTCAAGGCCGGTGGATGCCTTCCTCCGTCACGGAAGAGGACATCAAGAAGTTGAGTGAGGCCAGATATCTGACCACCGAAATTTCGCATAGGCTGCCCGCCCGAGGGCAGGTAGTCCCTACTCTCGAACACAACGAGAGCATTGTATTCATCTCCCACTTCCTCCAAGGACTAGGCCTCGCTCTGGATCCCTTTGTTATGGGTCTCATGTTCTATTACAGGATGGATTTTCACGATCTGGCCCCGGATTCCCTTCTTCACATCTCGTCATTTATTGTCGTTTGTGAGGCATTCCTCTGCATTACCCCTCACTTCGGCCTGTGGCTCAAGACCTTCGATGTGAAGCCAAAGATGGTCGAGGGGCAGTACGCAGCGTGTGGAGGTGCTCTAATAAGAAAAATTGCTGATGCTCCATCGCCAAAGGGTTCCTTTCCAGAGGTGTCCGGATCGTGGCAACGGGAGTGGTTTTATGTCACAACTCCCCGAAGTGCCAAGTGGGTAGCTGCCCCCACCTTTCGCTCGGGCCCTCCACCACAACTGATGTCATGGATCAGCGGGGGACTGAGCTGGGGTCCAGCCAAGGACGTTCCAATACTGCAGAGCCGTATCCGAGATCTCTTCGAGGGAGATTTCAGTCTGGTTATGGTAATGCAAGTTATGCTGGTTCATCGAGTCCAG
The DNA here is from genome assembly GCF_002162155.2 of Triticum dicoccoides. Classification (NCBI taxonomy): domain Eukaryota; kingdom Viridiplantae; phylum Streptophyta; class Magnoliopsida; order Poales; family Poaceae; genus Triticum; species Triticum dicoccoides. The sequence continues at coordinate 159,789,621 of NC_041382.1, read as the reverse complement.
CCTGGAAAACGCCGGCCCCTCCGCATGTGGGAATTCAACCCGGAAGGACCGCGCACTATTCAGAATTTCCTCGGCATGACGCACGAGGAGATGTACAAATCGTTCTTCGGACCCCAAATAGAGTGTCCGGACACTACCGAGGATGTGGGACTGAGTTGCAACCGCCCCGCTCCCCAAGTAAGTAATCCCATGGCCGAACACACTGTCCTTTTATTTATCATGACATCATTTTGAAGAATCGCTCTTTGACCAGGACTGGATAACAAAGGCGAAGATGATCCGGTGTTCGGCCCCCTTCCTGAAGGCTTGGACAATCCGGTGCTAGAAAAGATGCTCGAGCCAGCACCTTGTCTAGTGCCCTCAAAGGAAGATGAAGGGGGGAATAAAGAGGGCGAAAGCGGGCCTCCATCGCTACCTATTCCAATCGAGGGAATGAGCGCCTTCGTGAGGGAGGATAACCAAGGGGAAGAATCTGACATTCTCTCTCCCCAGGGAAGGAAGAGGTCTCCCTTTGAAGATCCGGAAACTAAGGTTTCCAAACGGGAGAAGAAATCTCCGCCTGAGGGACCTGCCTCGGGGGGTACTCTTGCAGCACAATGTCCACGCAGGGATCAGCCCTCTATCGAGCTATAAGTAAAAGGGTGTTCAATAACGAAAATTTCTTTCTCTATTTCTGAGGAAAATAATCGAAGCATTTATCTTGCAGTTCGAATCTTAGCCCTTCTCAGCAGAGCTCGTCTTCGGGGGATCTTCTTCCGGAGATGATGGAGAGCGAAACGCCTCCCCCTGCCACACCGCCTCACGAAGCGGGCGACCCCGAGGTGTCGTCGCGGAGGGCTTCAGAAGGTAATCCTATGGCCACCCGAAGTCCTCAATATCCGGCTCTCGAAGAGGGCAATCAGAAGAGTCCGGCATCGTCTGGTATGCGGTCGGACATACTAAGGGATCTGCTGGAGAATGCGGCTATCTCAGAAGAGCACCGCACATTGATGGGTACGGTGACTGAAAAGATTTCGTCCGCCGAAAGCGGGCTACATGAAGCCTTTAAGAGTCTACTGACGAGTTTTGAGGTACGTGAAATGATGTACATTTTTGAAAGTACCGCACATTTTTAGATGTGCCCTGTGTAGATAGTAGCCCTTGAGACTCTGGTTATTATCGAAAATGGCGGCAAATAGAGGATCATAGTCCCAGGTAATAACCAGACTGCCTTTATGTGCAGGTGGTGGAGGCTCCGATGGCTAGCCGGACTGATGGGTATGACGATCTGAAGCGGCAGCTGGATGCGGCAGATGCTGACATCGTTCTTGTCAACAAGCGGCTTGACGAGGCGTAGGGTCAGTGATTTTTCTGCCGATTGTCACATAATAAGAGTAGCCTGATGCCAGTATCCTTAATATATTGTAACTGCAGATGGAGCGGCCACCGTGGAGACCCTTCGGGCGGAGCTTGCCCGAGCCAAGGAGCAAGCAAGGAGTAGCAATGCGGCCAATTTATATGTAACACCCCGGATGTAATTTACCTAATATGTAATCCAACTCTTGCCGTTTCCGGCGTTAAGTTATTTTATTTTCTCGGGTTCGGGTTTTTGTCTCCATGTGTTGTCATCGTTGTCATGCATCTCATATCATGTCATCGTGTGCATTGCATTTGCATACGTGTTCATCTCATGCATTCGAGCATTTTCTCCATTGTCCGTTTTGCATTCCGGCGCTTCGTTCTCCTCCGGTGGTCATTTCTACCTTTCTTTCGTGTGTGGGGATTAAAAATTTCCGGATTGGACCGAGACTTGCCAAGCGGCCTTGGTTTACTACCGGTAGACCGCCTGTCAAGTTTCATACCATTTGGACTTCGTTTGATGCTCCAATGGTTAACCGAGGGACCGAGAAGGCCTCATGTGTGTTGCAGCCCAACACCCATCAATTTTGTCCCAAAATCCACCAAAACCCTCTCCATCATCTAGAGCATTCGATCACGATCGTGTGGCCAAAAACCACACCTCATTTGGACTCTCCTAGCTCCCTCTACCTCTCTATATAGACCCCCTCCTCCAAATTCCGGATCCCTTTCGTCCAAACCCTAGTCCCCTTCGTCTCCACGCGCCGGTGGACAAATTTACGTCCGGCCGGACATGTCCATTCCGCCCCCGCCGCTGCCACGTGGCAACTGCCGCCGCCGCCTCTGAGGCCCGCCGAGCCCAGCGCGGGCCCTCGGGGCCCATCGCACCGCGCCCCGCCGCCCGGTTCCTTCCGCCGCCCGACCCGCCACCTTCCACCGTCACCGACCTCGCCGGCCGCCGCGCCGCCCCACGCCGGCAAGCGCCGCCGCACCGGGCCGGCCACCGACCGCGCCGGTGAGCGCCACCGACCCGGCATCGTTCCCGGCCGCGCCTCGCCGCCCGGCCTCTCCGGCCATCTCCGCCTCCGCCGCCCTACGCTGTTCCCCGTGTCGTCGCCGACAAGTCCCTCTCCAGCCGGCCAACCCCCTCTCCAGCGAACCTCGAAGTCCGTGCGGCCAGATCTGGATCCAGATCCAAAAACTCGGTTGACTTTTGCCTCAAACCCTAGATATTTTACCCCTGTTCATCGTGCCGTAACTCCGCATCCGTAGCTCCGTTTTGGGCATATAGCATATCAAACTGTTCATCTCAGAGAGTACATCATTTCATCTCATTGCATCATTTTCATTTGAGTTCATCTTGATGCTCGAAATGCTGTTAGAAGAATGCTATTTGAGATAATTGTCAAATCTGCTGCTCCAATTAGATATTTGTCATTTTTGCCATGATTTTTGTGTGCATGATATGCCCCTGAGCTCTTCATGAGTTTTTTTATATGTTTTTCCATCTATCCAGAGGTGCAATCCATGTATTTTTGTGATGTGTGGTGACTAGCACAAGCTTGCAATGTGGAGCATTCGTTAATGCTGATTTTAGGGAGTTAGCTTTTCCACTAAGTCCTTGATCTGTTTATCTCATTATGCCATATCTTCATGTTGTTTCCTAGTGATCCGTGCCTATTTTGAGGATGATCTATAAGGATGTTTTGTTAATATTTTAGTGCTCTATCCATCCATGTCTTTGTTTGCAATTATGGAGCATCCTAGCTTGAGTCAATCGAGCTCTACTTTTGTCATTTCGTGAATCTGGGCAGATTGTCTACTTGTTAGCGATTTTGCCGAGGATGTTGTAGTTGATCCATGCATGCTATGTTATTGTTCTTGCCATTTCTAGCTTTTATTTTGTGTATTCTTGATGGGTGTATGCTTAGTTTGTCATGACTTTCTCTGTAGTGAGTGTATCAAGCTCGTAAACATGCCTACTTGATATCTGATTTTTGCATGTCCCAGTTTTCACTAAGTCTGAGAACTGATTATGTTTTTGCCATGTTCACATGCTTGCAAATGTATTTTCTAATCCCTTTTGGCTCAAGGTCACTAAGGGACTTTTGTTAAGCTCTTTGAGCATCTCCATGCCATGCTTTACTTTGCCATGTTCAGGTCCTGTAGCATATAGTTTTCATGCTCCAAAGTGTGCTACCTGATCTGAAATTCCAGACAAGTGTTAATTTCACTAAGTCTGAAATCTGTTTACCAAATGCATTTTTGCCATGCTTGTTTGAACCTATTAATTGATGAATTGGCCGTAGCTCAGTATCCCTCTTTTGTTAAGCATCATGAATGGATCCCTTCCATGTATTTTGATGCCATGTTTGGGTGTTGTAGCATGTTCATCTTGTTGCATTTAGATGGCTATTTGCTGTTAATCGCAGAACATGGTCATATTTGAATTGCTTGCCATTCCCAAACCGTAACTCCGATTCCGGAGTTCTTTATATCGTTTTCAAGCGATTTCATCTCACCTTTCCAGTGGCACACTTGGATTTCCAAGTTGAGGCTAGGTTCATTCGTTCCTTGTCAAATCTTGCATATGCATCACATATTGCACCCCGCATAGCATACCATCTTGCATCATGTTGTTTGAGTTTGCACGTGGTTGATTGTGCTCCGTTTGCTTCTTTGTCTTGTTTGGGTAGATCCGGGAGACGAGTTCGCTAACGAAGAGCCCGTTGAGTTTGCTTTCGAGGATCTAGTCAACTCTGACAACTTTGCAGGCAAGATGATCATACCCTCGAAATCACTACTATCTTTGCTTTGCTAGATGCTCGCTCTTTTGCTATGCCTATGCTACGATGCCTACCACTTGCTTATCATGCCTCCCAAATTGCCATGTCAAACCTCTAACCCACCATGTCCTAGCAAACCGTTGATTGGCTATGTTACCGCTTTGCTCAGCCCCTCTTATAGCGTTGCTAGTTGCAGGTGAAGATTGGAGACCGTTCCTTGTTGGAACATTATTTACTTGTTGGGATATCATTATATTATCTTGTTATCTTAATGCACCTATATACTTGGTAAAGGGTGGAAGGCTCGGCCTCTCGCCTAGTGTTTTGTTCCACTCTTGCCGCCCTAGTTTCCGTCATATCGGTGTTATGTTCCCGGATTTTGCGTTCCTTACGCGGTTGGGTGATAATGGGAACCCCTTGATAGTTCGCCTTGATTAAAGCTTTTCCAGCAATGCCCAACCTTGATTTTACCATTTGCCACCTAGCCTCTTTTTCCCTTGGGTTTCCGGAGCCCGAGGGTCATCTTATTTAAACCCCCCCGGGCCAGTGCTCCTCTGAGTGTTGGTCCAACCTAGAGCCCCTTGCAGCGCCACCTCGGGGAAACTCGAGGGCTGGTTTTAGTTGTACGGATTGCATATCCGATTGTGCCCTAAGAACGAGATATGTGCAGCTCCTATCGGGATTTGTCGGCACATTCGAGCGGTGTTGCTGGATTTGTTTTAACTTGTCGAAGTGTCTTGTAGAACCGAGATACCGAGTCTGATCGGAATGTCTCGGGAGGAGGTCTATTCCTTCGTTGACCATGAGAGCTTGTCATGGGTTAAGTTGGGACTCCCCTACAGGGTTTTGAACTTTCGAAAGCCATGCCCGCGGTTATGGGCAGACGGGAATTTGTTAATGTCTGGTTGTAGATAACTTGAACCTTAACTTAATTAAAATGAATCAACCGTGTGAGTTACCATGATGGTCTCTTCTCGGCGGAGTCCGGGAAGTGAACACGGTGTTGGAGTAATGCTTGTCGCAGGATGTTCTCTAGTTACTCGTTCGCGCTTTGCCTCCTCTTTCTCGCTCTCTTTTGCGAACAGGTTAGCCACCATATATGCTAGTCGCTTGCTGCAGCTCCACATATTTACCTTGCCTTACCTATAAGCTTAAATAGTCTTGATCGCGAGGGTGCGAGATTGCTGAGTCCCTGTGGGTCACAATTTACTTCCAAACCAGATGCAGGGCCTGATGATTCCATTCTAGATGACACGCTTGAGCTCAAGTGGGAGTTCGACGAGGACTCACGCCGTTACTATGTGTCTTTCCCTGATGATCAGTAGTGGTGCCCAGTTGGGGCGATCGGGACCGTGTCGCATGTTGGGTTTATCTTTTATTTTGGCGCCGTAGTCGGGCCATGAGTGTTTGAATGTTGTAATGCTATTTATGTACTTTGATTGATGTGGCGAGTGTAAGCTAACTATGTATCTCCCCCTTTATTATCTATATTACATGGGATGTTGTGAAGATTGCCTAACTTGCGACATTGCTTTCAATGCGGTTATGCCTCTAAGTCGTGCCTCGACACGTGGGAGCTATAGCTGCATCAAGGGTGTTACAAGTTGGTATCAGAGCCTTCCCCGACCATAGGATCCCCCATTGCTTGATCGTTTTTAGAGGCCGAGTTGAGTCTAGAAAAAATGTTTTGAGTCATTTAGGAATTGTATATCGAGAGTTTAGGAATTCTTTTTACTCCTGAGTCTCCTCATCGCTCTGGTAAGGCATCCTGACGTAGAGTTTGACTCTTCTCTTCTCAAATTTCACTAAAAAAATTTAGGATCACGCGGGTATCTTGGAATCGTTCCGATGGTGTTGTGACGAGAACATTGTTCTTGGTGCCTCCTGTCTTTAGGGGTTGTGGCAGTGTCCCGGGGAGTTGAGCTCCGAGGTGTTGTCGTCACAATTTTATCGTTGCAGTTCTGGAATACCTGAGTTTAGTACGCCGACATCGAAAATCTCTTTTATGCAGTTCGTTGGTGAGATAACCTCGACGCCACCCAGTACTAGGGAGGGAGTTCGGGAGTATCGTAACTTCTATAATGGATGCATTTCGAAGGTTGAGGTAGATGGTTTCCGAAGTTTTCTCGGTTATGTGTTGAAGGATGGATACAGCTGGATGTAGGATTTGCTAGATTTGGGTGAGATATTATGCTTCCCCTGTATCCCCAACACCTGATTGCATAACCGGAAAGGTTCGGGAGTTTCATAGGTGGGAATTCTTGTAGCTCTAGTTCTTCTTCCACGGATATTGGGTTTGAGGTTGGGATTTCTTACCGAGTATTCGTTCTTGATCCGTACCTTGTTGATTTATTTCTCTACCTAAATTCTAAGTGGCTTCTCAATTTATGGATATGTGACCATTTCAAGTGGAATGCATTCGTTCTTATGTTCGGATGTGAAGACCCTATGTTGCAATCTCAACCCGTTTGATTCAGCTTCATTTTATCTGTCAATGTGCTAACGGTTGTCACCCTCTTCAGGATGGCTCCCGCTAAGAGCACCAATCAGAATCAGAATCAGGATCCGCCACCACCTCCTCCTCCTCCGGAGGCATGGCAAGCTGTGATGGCCGCAACCAATGCAAACACACAGTTGATCATGCAAATTCTTCAAGAGCACAATCAAGCGAACCAAGGCAACCAAGGCAACAATCAGAATCACTTTGCTACACTCAACCAGTTCCTTGCTAACGGGCCAAAGACTTTCAGCAATTGTGTTGAGGCAACTGATGCTGACGATTGGCTCGTGGATCTGTGCAAGCATTTCGAGTGCAGTAATGTCAGGCCTGAGGACTTCGTCAAGTTCGCTTCCTTCCAACTCAAAGACCAAGCTGCAGAATGGTTCCAGCAGTACAAGGATTCCAGAGAAGGCCGTGTGATTACCTGGGATGAATTCCGTCAAGACTTCAAAGCTCATCATATTCCTCAGAGCGTGGTTGAGAGCAAGCATGAGGAATTCCACAACCTGAAGCAAGGCTCTTTGTCTGTCTATGACTAAAACAAGTTGTTCCAAAAGCTCGCCCGCTTTACTAAGCAGGACGTCCCTGACGAGAAGAGCATGATATACCAGTTCAGGGGTGGTCTTAGAGAAGAAATCCAACTAGCTCTTGTTCTCTTTGAGCCCTTGAGATACGATGAGTTCTACAACATGGCATTGAAGCAAGAGGCTGCTCAACTGAGGTGTGATGCTTCCAAGAAGCGAGTCAGAGATGCTACTCCTTCTTCCTCTACTCAAGTGGCCAAGCAGCAGAAGTATTGGCTTCCTCCTCCTCCGTTTCGTCAGCCGTTTCAGCAGAAGAGCAAAGGTAGCAGTGGATCTTCCCACCCACCCAACCCTGGCTTTCAGAACAAGACTTCGTCTCAAGCTCCAAGATCGAGTGCTCTGTATCACTGTCCGCTTTCAGAGGTCACGTGCAACAAGTGCCAACAGAAGGGTCACTATGCCAACAAATGCTTCAACCAGAGGCGTCTTCCTCCTCCTCCTCCTCCTCCTGTGAGATCGGCAAGTACAGCTCTGGTCAAGCATAACCCCAAGTATGCCAAGGTCAATATGGTGAATGTAGCTCAGGCAGAGGACTCGTCAGATGTCATCATGGGTAACCTTCCTGTTAACGATATTCCTGCAAGAGTTCTTTTTGACACTGGTGCATCGCATTGTTTCATGTCGAGACCTTTTGCATCTAAGCATGATTTTGTTACTCAAGTGTTGTCGAAACCGTTGGCTATTGTCTCTCCGGCCCGTCAAATGACATCTTGAGTATGTGTTCCGGATGTTACAATAACTTTGGGTGACTATAAGTTCTTGTCTTCTCCAAATGTTCTTGGTGACTCGGATATTGATCTTATTCTCGGAATGGATTGGCTTTCTAAGCACAAGGCACATCTTGATTGTGCTACCAGGCAGATTCAATTGACTCATTCGTCTGAGGATGTAATTGTCTTTGCCGCTCGTGATGATACCATCCGTATGTTTTCTCTCAATGAGAAGGGTGAGCTGGATGCTATCTCGCAAATCCCAGTCGTTTGCGAATATCAAGACGTCTTTCCAGAAGAGCTTCCAGGAATGCCTCCGCACCGGCCAGTTGAATTCGTCATTGATCTTGAGCCCGGCACGGAACCTGTGTGCAAGCGTCCTTACAAGCTCGGACCTGAAGAGTTGAAGGAGCTGAAGAAGCAACTCGATGTTCAAGAGAGAATGGGCCTCATCCGACCTAGTTCTTCTCCGTGGGGTTGTGGTGTTCTTTTTGTGAAGAAGAAGGATGGAACGGACCGACTCTGTGTTGATTACCGTCCATTGAACAAGAAGACTATAAAGAACAAATACCCACTTCCCAACATCAACGAGCTGTTCGAACAACTCAAAGGTGCCCAAGTATTCTCCAGGCTTGATCTCCGTATGGGTTATCATGAGATTCGAATCCGTGAGCAAGATATTCCCAAGACGGCTTTCAGGACAAGCTTTGGTTCATATGAATACACTGTGATGTCTTTTGGCCTCGTCAACGCTCCTCCGACTTTCTCTCGCATGATGAACTTCATCTTCAACGCCTACACCAACGACTTTGTTTTGGTCTATCTCAACGACATTCTGGTCTTTTCAAAGAACAAGGACGATCATGCCAAGCACTTGCGTTTGGTACTCGATAAGCTCAGAGAACACAAGTTCTACACCAAGTTCTCCAAGTGTGAATTTTGGCTTGATGAGGTTCTTTATCTTGGTCATATCATCTCAGCCAAGGGCATTGTGGTGAATCCTGAGAAGGTGTCTGCAATTGTGAATTGGGAACCACCTCAGAACGTGAAGCAACTTCGTAGCTTCCTCGGTCTCGCAAGCTACTGTCGAAGATTCGTTGAAAACTTGTCTAAGATCGCGAAGCCTATCTCCAATCTTCTCCAGAAGCACGTCAAGTATGTTTGGTCTCCGGAATGTGACATCGCTTTCAACACTTTGAAAGAGAAATTGGTCACTGCTCCAGTTCTGACTCCGCCTAATGAATCCAAGCCGTACGAGGTCTTTTGTGATGCCTCTCTCCAAGGTCTTGGCGGAGTGTTGATGCAAGAGAAGAAAGTTGTGGCTTATACCTCTCGCCAGTTGAAGCCCAACGAGAAGAACTACCCCACTCACGACCTTGAGTTGGCGGCAGTTGTGCATACTCTTTTGACTTGGAGACATCTCTTATTGGGAAGAAAAGTGGACATCTTCACTCACTACAAGAGTCTCAAGTACATCTTCACTCAGCCTAATCTCAACCTCAGACAAACTCGATGGGTCGAAATGATTCAAGAGTATAATCTGAGTATCGAGTATACTCCAGGCAAGGTCAATGTGATTGCTGACGCATTGAGCAGGAAGGCTTATTGCAATAGTATGATTCTCAAGCCTTATCAACCCGAGCTTTGTGAAGCTTTCCGCAAACTTAATCTGCAAGTGGTTCCTCAAGGTTTCCTCGCCAACCTTCAAGTCTCTCCCACCTTGGAAGACCAGATTCGCCAAGCTCAACTTCTTGATGCTATGGTGAAAAAGGTTAAGATTGGGATTGCCAAGAGTCAACCCAAGTACAAGTGCTACCGCCTTGATGACAAGGATACTCTCTTCTTCGAGGATTGTATTGTCGTGCCCAAAGGTGACCTTCGTAAAGTGATCATGAACGAGGCTCACAATTCTCTCCTCTCCATCCACCCTGGGAGCACGAAGATGTATCAGGACCTCAAGCAGGCTGATTGGTGGACTCGGATGAAGCGCGAGATTGCTCAGTTCGTGAATGAGTGTGATGTCTGTAGAAGAGTGAAGGCAGAACACCAAAGGCCAGCTGGTCTCCTCCAACCTCTTGCCATTCCAGAATGGAAGTTTGACCACATTGAGATGGACTTCGTGACTGGGTTTCCTAAGTCCAAGCATGGCAATGATGCTATATTCGTTGTCATCGACGAACTCACTAAAGTGGCTCACATTCTGCCTATCAAAGAGTCAATCACTGCAGCTCAATTGGCGGAGCTCTATACCTCTCGAATTGTCTCTCTGCACGGTATTCCTCAAGTGATATCTTCAGACCGTGGCAGCATCTTTACCTCCAAGTTTTGGGATTCTTTTCAGAAGGCCATGGGCACCAACATCCGCTTCAGCACAGCTTTCCATCCTCAAACTAGCAGTTAATTCGAGCGTGTCAATCAGATTCTCGAAGATATGCTCAGGGCTTGTGTGATCTCCTTTGGCATGAAGTGGGAGGATTGTCTTCCTTATGCTGAATTCTCCTACAACAACAGTTTTCAAGCAAGTTCGGGCAAGGCCCCATTTGAAATTCTGTATGGCAGGAAGTGCCGTACCCCTCTCAACTGGTCTGAAACCGGTGAACGTCAGCTTTTGGGTAATGACTTAATCACAGAGGCAGAGGAAATGTGCAAAGTCATTCGAGATAACCTCAAAGCAGCCCAATCCCGCCAGAAGAGCTACTATGATAGTAAGCACCGTGATTTGGCTTTCGAGACCGGAGATCATGTTTACCTCCGCCTCTCTCCAATGAAAGGTACTCGTCGCTTCGGTATCAAAGGGAAGCTTGCCCCCAGATACGTGGGACCTTTCAAGATCGTCAGCAAGAGAGGGGATCTCGCCTATCAACTCGAGCTTCCTTCAAACTTTGCAAATGTGCATGACGTGTTCCATGTCTCTTAGCTCCGTAAGTGCTTCAAGACTCCTGACCGCACCGTCAACTTCGAGGACATTGAGCTCCAAGAAGATCTCTCTTATCGTGAGCACCCCGTTGCTATTCTTGAAGAGACTAAATGCAAGACTCACAACAAGTCAATCAAATTCCTCAAAGTCAAGTGGTCACACCATTCCGACCGTGAAGCTACCTGGGAACGCGAGGATCACCTCCGTTCTGAATACCCGGCGTTCTTTCTGTCCTAGATCTCGGGACGAGATCCTCTCGTAGTGGTGGAGTGTTGTAACACCCCGGATGTAATTTACCTAATATGTAATCCAACTCTTGTCGTTTCCGGCGTTAAGTTATTTTATTTTCTTGGGTTTGGGTTTTTGTCTGCGTGTGTTGTTATCGTTGTCATGCATCTCATATCATGTCATCATGTGCATTGCATTTGCATACATGTTCATCTCATGCATTCGAGCATTTTCCCCGTTGTCCGTTTTGCATTCCGGCGCTTCGTTCTCCTCCGGTGGTCATTTCTACCTTTCTTTCGTGTGTGGGGATTAAACATTTCCGGATTGGACCGAGACTTGCCAAGCGGCCTTGGTTTACTACCGGTAGACCACTTGTCAAGTTTCGTACCATTTGGACTTCATTTGATGCTCCAACGGTTAACCGAGGGACCGAGAAGGCCTCGTGTGTGTTGCAGCCCAACACGCATCCATTTTGGCCCAAAATCCACCAAAACCCTCTCCATCATCTAGAGCGTTCGATCACGATCGCGTGTCCGAAATCCGCACCTCATTTGGACTCTCCTAGCTCCCTCTACCTCTATATATAGACCCCCTCCTCCAAATTCCAGATCCCTTTCGTCCAAACCCTAGTCCCCTTCGTCTCCACGCACCGGCGGACAAATTTATGTCCGGCCGGACATGTCCATTCCGCCCCCGCCGCCGCCACGTGGCAACCTCCGCCGCCGCCTCTGAGGCCCGCCGAGCCCAGCGTGGGCCCTCGGGGCCCATCGCACCGCGCCCCGCCGCCCGAGCCGCCACCTGCCGCCTTCATCGACCTCGCCGGCCGCCGCGCCGCCCCGCACCGGCAAGCGCCACCGCACAGGGCCGGCCACCGACCGCGCCGGTGAGCGCCACCGACCCGGCACCGTTCCCGGCCGCGCCTCACCGCCCGGCCTCTCCGGCCATCTCCGCCTCCGCCGCCCTCCGCCGTTCCCTGCGTCGTCGCCGGCAAGTCCCTCTCCGGCCGGCCAACCCCCTCTCCAGCGAACCTCGAAGTCTGTGCGGCCAGATCTGGATCCAGATCCAAAAACTCGGTTGACTTTTGCCTCAAACCCTAGATATTTTGCCCCTATTCATCGTGTCGTAACTCCGCATCCGTAGCTCCGTTTTGGGCATATAGCATATCAAAATGTTCATCTCGGAGAGTACATCATTTCATATCATTGCATCATTTTCATTTGAGTTCATCTTGATGCCCGAAAAAACGCTGTTAGAAGAATGCTATTTGAGATAATTGTCAGATCTGCTGCTCCAATTAGATATTTGTCATTTTTGCCATAATTTTTGTGTGCATGGTATGTCCCGGATCTCTTCATGAGTTTTGTTATATGTTTTGCCATCTATCCAGAGGTACAATCCATGTTTTTTTGTGATTGTGGTGACTAGCACAAGCTTGCAAAGTGGAGCATTCGTTAATGCTGATTTGAAGGACTTAGCTTTTCCACAAAGTCCTTGATCTGTTTATCTCATTATGCCATATGTTCATGTTCTTTGCTAGTGATCCGTGCCTATTTTGAGGATGATCAGTAAGGATGTTTTGTTAATATTGTAGTGCTCTATCCATCCATGTCTTTGTTTGCAATTATGGATCATCCTAGCTTGAGTCAATCGAGCTCTACGTTTGTCATTTCATGAATCTGGGCAGATTGTCTACTTGTTAGCGATTTTGCCGAGGATGTTGTAGTTGATCCGTGCATGCTATGTTATTGTTGTTGCCATGTCTAGCTTGTATTTTGTGTATTCTCGATGGGTGTATGCTTAGTTTGTCATGACTTTCTCTGTAGTGAGTGCATCGAGCTCGTAAACATGCCTACTTGATATCTGATTTTTGCATGTCCCAGTTTTCACTAAGTCTGAGAAATGATTATGTTTTTGCCATGTTCACATGCTTGCAAATGTATTTTCTGATCCCTTTTGGCTCAAGGTCACTAAGGGACTTTTGTTAAGCTCTTTGAGTAGCTCCATGCCATGCTTTTATTTGCCATGTTCATGTCCTGTAGCATATAGTTTTCATGCTCCAAAGTGTGCTACCTGATCTGAAATTCCAGACAAGTGTTAATTTCACTAAGTCTGAAATCTGTTTACCAAATGCATTTTTGCCATGCTTGTTTGAACCTATTAATGGATGAATTCGCCGTAGCTCAGTGTTCCTCTTTTGTTAAGCATCATGAATGGATCCCTGCCATGTATTTTGATGCCATGTTTTGGTGCTATAGCATGTTCATCTTGTTACATTTAGATGGCTACTTGCTGTTAATCGCAGAACGTGGTCATATTTGAATTGCTTGCGATTCCCAAACCGTAACTCCGATTCTGGAGTTCTTTATATCATTTTCAAGAGATTTCATCTCACCTTTCCAGTGGCACACTTGGATTTCCAAGTTGACGCCAAGTTCATTCGTTCCTTGTCAAATCTTGCATATGCATCACATATTGCATCCCGCATAGCATACCATCTTGCATCATGTTGTTTGAGTTTGCACGTGGTTGATTGTGCTCCATTTGCTTGTTTATCTTGTTTGGGTAGAGCCGGCAGACGAGTTCGCTAATGAGGAGCCCGTTGAGTTTGCTTTCGAGAATCCAATCAACTCTGACAACTTTGCAGGCAAGATGATCATACCCTCGAAATCACTACTATCTTTGCTTTGCTAGATGCTCGCTCTTTTGCTATGCCTATGCTACGATGCCTACCACTTGCTTATCATGCCTCCCAAATTGCCATGTCAAACCTCTAACCCACCATGTCCTAGCAAACCGTTGATTGGCTATGTTACCGCTTTGCTTAGCCCCTCTTATAGCGTTGCTAGTTGCAGGTGAATATTGGAGACCGTTCCTTGTTGGAACATTATTTACTTGTTGGGATATCATTATATTATCTTGTTATCTTAATGCACCTATATACTTGGTAAAGGGTGGAAGGCTCGGCCTCTCGCCTAGTGTTTTGTTCCACTCTTGCCGCCCTATTTTCCGTCATATCGGTGTTATGTTCCCGGATTTTGCGTTCCTTACGCGGTTGGGTGATAATGGGAACCCCTTGATAGTTCGCCTTGATTAAAGCTTTTCCAGCAATGCCCAACCTTGGTTTTACCATTTGCCACCTAGCCTCTTTTTCCCTTGGGTTTCCGGAGCCCGAGGGTCATCTTATTTAAACCCCCCCGGGCCAGTGCTCCTCTGAGTGTTGGTCCAACCTAGAGCCCCTTGCAGCGCCACCTCGGGGAAACTCGAGGGCTGGTTTTAGTTGTATGGATTGCTTATCCGATTGTGCCCTGAGAACGAGATATGTGCAGCTCCTATCGGGATTTGTCGGCACATTCGGGCGGTGTTTCTGGATTTGTTTTAACTTGTCGAAGTGTCTTGTAGAACCGAGATACCGAGTCTGATCGGAATGTCTCGGGAGGAGGTCTATTCCTTCGTTGACCGTGAGAGCTTGTCATGGGCTAAGTTGGGACTCCCCTGCAGGGTTTTGAACTTTTGAAAGCCGTGCCCGCGGTTATGGGCAGATGGGAATTTGTTAATGTCCGGTTGTAGATAACTTGAACCTTAACTTAATTAAAATGAATCAACCGTGTGAGTTACCGTGATGGTCTCTTCTCGGCGGAGTCCGGGAAGTGAACACGGTGTTGGAATAATGCTTGCCGCAGGATGTTCTCTAGTTACTCGTTCGCGCTTTGCCTCCTCTTCTCGCTCTCTTTTGCGAACAGGTTAGCCAGCATATATGCTAGTCGCTTGTTGCAGCTCCACATATTTACCTTGTCTTACCTATAAGCTTAAATAGTCTTGATTGCGAGGGTGCGAGATTGCTGAGTCCATGTGGCTCACAGTTTACTTCCAAACCAGATGCAGGGCCTGATGATTCCGTTCCAGATGACGTGCTTGAGCTCAAGTGGGAGTTCGACGAGGACTCACGCCGTTACTATGTGTCTTTCCCTGATGATTAGTAGTGGTGCCCAGTTGGGGCGATCGGGACCGTGTCGCATGTTGGGTTTATCTTTTATTTTGGCGCCGTAGTCGGGCCATGAGTGTTTGAATGTTGTAATGCTATTTATGTACTATGATTGATGTGGCGAGTGTAAGCCAACTATGTATCTCCCCCTTTATTATCTATATTACATGGGATGTTGTGAAGATTGCCTAACTTGCGACATTGCTTTCAATGCGGTTATGCCTCTAAGTCGTGCCTCGACACGTGGGAGCTATAGCCGCATCGAGGGCGTTACATTATAGGTGGCCGAAGAGTTAAGGGCTGAACATGCTGCACATTGCAAGAGAAAAGAAAAAATTGCCAAGATGGCCGTGGAGTTAAAAGATGCTAATGACCGTTACCGGCTTCTTGAAGAGGAAAACCGGGCAAAAGCGACGGACCTGGAGAAGGCCCGGGTGGCTGCCAAGGAACCCACTCCAAAATTAGAGCGGCGAAGGAGGGGCTGAATCAAGCTGCAGATATCGTGTCTGGGAAGCCCTTCTTGTTGCGGACTAAGTTCGGAGATCCGAAGTATGCTCCTCTGGACCGGCTATGGAATTCTGCGGACGCGTACATGGATTTGGCTGCCAGCGCTGCTAATGCTGCCGAGTACTTCAAGGATCAGAAAGGTCCCGAAGTGGAGAAACAGTTCTGGTCACAGTTTCACGCTCCAGTCTGTCCGCTGCTGCTGAATGAGCGATTGACCAGTTGGGCCGAGCTCCATAGGTTGTCCGGACTTGCCATGAGGTCCGTTGTGGATCACCTGTGGCCGGGAGGGCCAAGGCCGAGTAGCTACTTTAGCTTAGTGCAACAATTCCTTGAAGCTGTGCCACGCATCGATGTTGTAAAGAGATCAGCGTGCATAGAAGGTGCGCGGATGGCCCTTGCCCGTGTCAAAACATATTGGGCGGAGATGGAGGCCACCACTATTGCGGCACAGGGTTCGGCCAGAGGCCGAGTGGCTGCCGAGCACTACTTTGAAGAAGTCCTTGAAGGCGGTCGTTCAATAGAGGTGCAGTGCTCGAAGAATATTATTTTCCAGTAACATGTAGTCCCGTTGTACAAACCATGTTTTATTGAATTTATCAAGGTTGTATTTATACTTTTGCCCGAAAGTTCTATGATGCCTCCTGTGCGGCCGTTTATCTATATATGTGTATAACCTGAAAGATGGCAGTCGTCGGCTTCAGCCCCCACGCATATAATGTGGGGGTGTTCGCAAAAGACGCATGCTCACACTTGATCCAACGTCT
Organism: Triticum dicoccoides; assembly: GCF_002162155.2. NCBI lineage: Eukaryota > Viridiplantae > Streptophyta > Magnoliopsida > Poales > Poaceae > Triticum > Triticum dicoccoides. The sequence goes on along the minus strand of NC_041382.1, from coordinate 159,773,305 downwards.
TGGTCCATTAAGGAGGTGATAGCACAATGAACGAGGCAACCGGACTATAATGCTTTAACACTTTCACTTAGCCAGAGGAGTTTGACATGGGGCTACTATATAGCCCCTGGTGGCTCTGCGCTCATCCGGATTCAGGGCGCGTACATGCTGGCCGGGAAACGGCCCTTTGTTAAGGCGGAGGAATGCCGAAGATTCTGCTAGGTCATCAAGTGGTTGACCAGTCTCACGCTACATCATGACAGTCAGTTTTCGGCTTTCTCTACTGAGGTGCTCGTCCGGATGAACCAGGGCACAATCGCAGTAGTTCTCCTGGTGCTGCCTTAGCCGATAGAGTGGAACGTAAGACAGCAAAACATAGGAGCCGGGCAAACCCAACATTTGACCAAAGACATGATTCGGAGCTGATGCATATAAGGCCAAACTCGCGAAGCCGAACACTCCCTGAGGTATTCGGTCTTTATTATGTGAACCGGGCCTAAACAGTGCCCTTTGTAATAAGCCCCTGGTGTCCAGGTACGTGCAATATTCTAACTTGGCCACATGCCAATACGTCAGCATCCTTCTCAATTGTACTGAGAATCCGAGGGATGTGTATCAACAAGAAACAGTAAAAAAGGTTTACGCAGGGTCTTAATCTAAAAAGAATCCTTGGAATGGGTCCCTGCTGCATGTCTGCGCATGTGTCATCGTTGTGCCATATTTTGGACGGGTGTAGCATGATGGTCATCTGAAAAAGAGAGGAACTTAATTGAAAAGTTGCCATGCAAAAGGTAAGTTATACTAAATAAACAATATATAGTTCAAAATGAGTAAAGTTGAGCCTGATTGCCACTTGAGCGCGCGCGTTGATCCCCTTGTATTGTAATAGGGGTATAGCCATCAAACCTGTATCAATTACATATAGTTGCGCCGGACTCGTCCACCGTGTCCGTGGTCTTAACAACCTGTCAGATGTTTTAGTTGGTGAGGCCGTTTAGTGTGCGGCTGCTAAGGCAGCTGCATGGTCTTCCGCGTGCAAGGAGCGCTCAATATTTCCATTTACTGTAATGATGCCATGTGGACCGGGCATCTTAAGCATGAGGAAGAATAATGCGGTATTGCATTAAAGCGAGCGAAAGCTTCACATGCGAGTAGTGCTTGATAGCCACTTTGGAACGGAGCGATGTGGAAGGTTAAATGTTTGCTGCGGAAGTTATTGGGGAAGCCGAATATAACCTCTAGTAGTAGGGAGCCCGTGCCAAGGTGCACTGGGCCTGGCATTACTCCTTTAAAGGTAGTATTTCTATGGCTAATTTTTTGTTGGGTCTATCCCCATTTTGCGGACTGTGTCCTGATATATCAGGTTTACACTACTGCCGCCGTCCATCAGGACTCGTGTGAAGTGGTATTCGTCAATTATTGGGTCTAATACCAAGGCAGCCCATCCTGCACGCTGGATACTTGCCGAGTACTCCCCATGGTCAAAGGTAATTGGTTGGGACAACCAGTGGCAGAACTCCGTGGTGATAGGACCTGGGGCATGTGTCTCTAGGAGTGCCGCTTTGTTTCTCCCCTTTGTCACGTGTAACACATTTACTGTTTTGACTTCTGGTGGGAATTTCTTCTGTTCCCCAGTGCTTTGCTGGCGAGGCTCGTCCTCGTCTTCGCTTGGTGTATCCTGCCCCTTATCTTCGGCGTTGAGCTTGCCGGACTGCTTGAAGACCCAACATTCTCTATGGGTGTGATTTGCAGGTTGATCGGGGGTGTTGTGGATCTGACATGTTTTGTCTAGAATCTTGTTTAGGCTGGACAGTTCGTCTCTGTTGCCTTTGGAGGGCAGCTTTTGCTGACCTAGCCGAGAGCTTCTGAATCCGGCGTTTACCGCCGTGCTCTTTGGGCTGTCTTCTTTATTCCGGCGCTTGTTTTTGCTGCGTCGTGGTTTCCTGTTTTCGTCCCTGACTTCAGATGTACTTGGGTCGCTGGTGCTGCACTAGGCTAACCAGCTATCCTCACCAGCGCAAAAGCGGGTCATGAAGCTTGTTAATGCTGCCATTGTTCTCGACTTTTCTTAGCCGAGGTGTCTGGCGAGCCATTCATCTCGAACGCTGTGTTTCAAAGCTGCTAAGGCTTCGGCGTCCGGACAGTCGACTATTTGGTTCTTTTTAGTGAGAAACCTGTTCCAAAGCTTTCAGGCTGACTCTCCGGGCTGTTGAGTTATATGACTTAAATCGTCTGCATCCGGTGGTCAGACATAGGTCCCTTGAAAATTTGCCTAAAAAGCGTCTTCGAGCTCTTCCCAGCTTCCAATGGAGTTTTCGGGGAGGCTTTTAAGCCAGTGCCGAGCTGGCCCTTTGAGCTTGAGGGGTAAGTACTTGATGGCGTGGAGATCGTCTCCTCGAGCCATGTGGATATCGAGGATGTAGTCCTCAATCCAGACCCCAGGGTCTGTCATTCCGTCGTACGCCTCTATGTTTACGGGTTTGAATCCCTCTGGAAATTGATGGTCCAGCACCTCATCGGTGAAACATAGGGGGTCTGCGGCACCCTTGTATTTGGGTGTACCATGGTGTTGGGATGTTTGTTCTGTTGAGTTGCATACTGGAGCGCGCTTGCGTTGCCCGTAGATGGATCTGGTTGCGCCGTACTTTCAATGCGAGCCCTCATGTGGGTTGCGTACTGGCTTATGTGCGGTGTCCTTTGCCGCTCTATGTTGCCCACGAGGACGTCTATCCGACCGGATTGCCGTTTTGTTTTTTGATTGCGGGCGATCTAAGGCCTCCTCATCGAATTCAGGTAGCAGCTTTCGCTTTGGGTAGCTCTTGGTATGGCGATTACCGCCGTACTTCGCTGCAGTGTTGAGTACTTCGCTCCATCTGATTCTAAGTGTGTCTTGTGCAGTCCTGAGCCTTTGCTTCTGCTTTTTCAGACTCCTCGCAGTGGCAACAAGCCTTTTATGGGTATTCTGTTGCTCCGGGTGCCTGTCCGGTGTGATGTTATCCGAACTGTTATCTTTGACGGAGTCAGGTTGTTCGGTTTGATTCTCCGTGTTGTCGTGGTCGGACGACGGTTCAATGCCGTGTTTGTTGTCCGCTGGCTCGCCTTGCTCTATCGCTGGGTTTATATGATTGCTGCTTCTGCCGAGGTGGGATTTGGAGCGGCGCTTACCCGCTTTGATTGCTTCTCGAGGGAACAACCCTTCGCTGTGTCCTTCCGTTCCTCGTCGTCGTTTTCTTTGGGTGTGTCCACCATGTATAGATCATATGATGAAGTGGGCGTCCAGTGCCCTGTGGGCAGTGGTTCCTGTTCGTCTCATGCATCGTCGTCCATACCGTCGATGTCTTCGGAGTCGAAATCTAGCATGTCGTTCAAATCGTCGACAGTGGCTACTAAGTGGGTGGTGGGTGGGTGGCGAATTTCTTCGTCCTCCGCATCCCAAACCTGCCGAACATAGTTCGGCCAGGACACTCCTGACAGGGATAGAGACCTTAATGAGTTCAGCATGTCGCCGAAGGGCGAGGGCCGAAAGATATCCGCGAAGGTGAACTCCATGATCAGCGCCCAGTTGGATTCGATAGGTACGGGCGCAGGCGGTTCGGAGTCCGTGGCCAGGGGAGAATCCGGCAATTCGGCGTCACAGCTCTCGTGAAGGGTAAGGTCGATACTCGGCTCGATCGCCGATGAGAGTGCGGCCTCTGTGGCGGGGTCTATCCACCCGTCCATGGATGGCGCAATTGGCTCCGAATTGAGGGTCGGAGCGGTTGCCACTGTGGTTTCCTAAACACTGTCCGATGGTAGAGCCAAATCATGCTCATCGTGACCACGCGGCGCGCTTGGTAGGGGCTCGAATCCGTCGAAGATCAAGTCTCCGCGAATGTCGGCCGTGTAGTTTAAGCTTCCAAACCTGACCTGGTGGCCAGGGGCGTAACTCTTGATCTGCTCCAGATGTCCAAGCGAGTTGGCCCGCAGTGCGAAGCCGCCGAATACAGAGATCTGTCCGGGGAGAAAAGTCTCACCCTGGACTGCAATGTTGGTGTTAAAACCGGCGGATCTCGGGTAGGGGGTCCCGAAATGTGCGTCTAAGGCAGATGGTAATAGGAGGCAGGGGACACGATGTTTTACCCAGGTTCGGGCCCTCTTGATGGAGGTAAAACCCTACGTCCTGTTTGATTTATTCTTGATGATATGAGTATTACAAGAGTTGATCTACCACGAGATTTGAGAGGCTAAACCCTAGAAGCTAGCTTATGGTATGATTGTATGTTGTCCTACGGACTAAAACCCTCCGGTTTGTATAGACACCGGAGGGGGCTAGGGTTACACAAAGTCGATTACCAAAGGATTTCAAGGGGCCCTGTTGGTGTCAAAACCGGCGGATCTCGGGTAGGGGGTCCCGAACTGTGCGTCTAGGCCGGATGGTAACAGGAGGCAAGGGACACGATGTTTTACCCAGGTTCGGGCCCTCTTGATGGAGGTAAAACCCTACGTCCTGCTTGATTATTCTTGATAATATGAGTAGTACAAGAGTTGATCTACCACGAGATTGGAGAGGCTAAACCCTAGAAGCTAGCTTATGGTATGATTGTATGTTGTCCTACAGACTAAAACCCTCCGGTTTATATAGACACCGGAGGGGGCTAGGGTTACACAAAGTCGGTTACAAAGGAGGAGATATACATATCTGTATTGCCTAGCTTGCCTTCCACGCCAAGTAGAGTCCCATCCAGACACGGGATGAAGTTTTCAATCTTGTATCTTCATAGTCCAACAGTCCGGCCAAAGGATATAATCCGGCTGTTCGGATACCCCCTAATCCAGGACTCCCTCACCAGGTAATAATCAGGCCGCCTTCATGTGTAGGTGGCTGAAGGTCCGGTGGCTAGTCGGACTGGTGAGTTTGCCGAGCTGAAGCGGCAACTTGATGCGGCAGATGCCGACATCGTGCTTGTCAACAAGTGGTTCAACGAGGCATAGGGTATGTGATTTCTCCGATGATCAACACATAGTAAGAGGAGCATGACGCTAGTATCTTTAATATGTTGTGACTGCAGATGGAGCTGCCGCCGTGGAGACCCTTTGGGCGGAACTTGCCCGAGCCAAGGAATAAGCCAGGAATAGTGACACGGCCGCTCTAAAGGCGGTCGAAGAGCTGAGGGCCGAACTGGCTGCGCATTGCCAAAGCAAGGAAAAAATAGCCAAGATGGCCGTTGAGTTCAAAGATGCCACCGACCGTTACCATCTTCTCGAAAAAGAAAGCCGGGTGAAGGCGGCGGACCTGGAGAAGGCCATGGTAGAAGCCAAGGAAACCCGCTCTAAAATCAGAGTGGCGAAGGAGGAGCTGCATCAAGCTAGAGATATCGCGGCTGGGAAGCCCTTTTTGTTGCGGACGAAGTTCGGAGATCCGAAGTATGCCCCTCTTGATCAACTATGGAGTTCTGCAGACGCGTACGTGGATTTGGCAGCCAGTGCTGCTGATGCGGGCGAGTACTTCAAGGATCAAATAGATCGTGAAGTGGAAATGCTATTATGGTCATAGTTCCATGTTCTAGTGCGTCCGCTGCAGTTGAATGAGTGAATGGCCGAGTGGGCCGAGCTCCATAGGTTGTCCGGGCTTGCCATGAGGTCTATTGTGGATCATCTGTGGCCAGAAGGGACAAGGCCGAATAGTTATTTGAGTTTAGCGCAACAGTTCCTTGGTGTTGTGCCGCAGATCAACGCTATGAAGAGGCCGGCGTGCATAGAGGGTGCGTGTATGGCACTTGCCCGTGTCAAGACATACTGGGCAGAGATGGAGGCCACCGCTATCGCAACTCAGAGTTCGGCCGTAGGCCGAGTATCCGTCGAGCACAACTTTGAAGAAGTCCTTGAAGGCGCTCATTCAATAGAGGCTCAATGCTCGAAGAATATTATGTTCTAGTGACATGTATTCCCATTGTAAAAACAATGTTTTATTGAATTATAAAGGCTGTGTTTATACTTTTGCCTGAAAGTATTATGATGCCTCCTGTGCGGCCTTTTATGTATGTATGTATATAACCTGAAAGTTTGCAATCGTCGGCTTCCGCCCCCACACATATAATGCGGGGGTGTTCGCAAAAAACGCGTATTCACACTTGATCCAACGTCTTGGTCCATAAAGGAGGTGGTGGCGCAGCGAACGAGGCAATCGAACTATATTGCTTTAACACTTTCACTTAGCCATAGGAGTTTGACGGTGGGACTACTATATAGCCCCTGGTACCTCCACGCTCGTCCGAATATGGTGCACGTACGTACATGACCGGGAAACGGCCCTTCATTAATGCGGAGGAATCCCGAAGATTCCACTAAGTCATCGAGTGGTTGACCAGTCTCGCACTTTATCATGACAGTCAGTTTTCGGCTTTCTCTACTAAGCTGCTCATCCGGATGGACCAGGGCACAATCGCAGTAGTTCTCCCGGTGCCGCCTTAGCCGATAGAGCGGAACGTAAGGTAGCAAAACACGAGAGCCAGGAAAACCCAATATTTGACAAAAGACATGATTCGGAGATGATGAATTTAAGGCCAAACTCGCGACGCCGAACACTCCCTAAGGTATTCGGTCTTTATAACATATTCCGGGCTGAACAATGCCCTTAATAATAAACCCCGAGTGTCCAGGTACATGCAATATTCAGAGGTGGCGAAATGCCAATAACGCCAGCATCCTTCTTGGTTGTATTGAGTATCCGGAGGATGTGAATAACAAGAGATAGTAAAAAAGGTTTATGTAGGGTCTTAATCTGAAAATAAACCTTTGAGCGGGTCTGAGGGAGTCCTGGATTAGGGGGTATCCGGACAGCCGGATTATATCCTTTGGCCGGACTAATGGAATATGAAGATACAAGATTGAAGACTTCGTCCCGTGTCCGGATGGGAATCTACTGGGTGTGGAAGGCAAGCTAGGCAATACGGATATGTATATCTCCTCCTTTGTAACCGACCTTGTGTAACCCTAGCCCCCTCCAGTGTCTATATAAACCGGAGGGTTTTAGTCCGTAGGACAACATACAATCATACCATAGGCTAGCTTCTAGGGTTTAGCCTCTCCGATCTCGTGGTAGACCAACTCTTGTACTACTCATATTATCAAGAATAATCAAGAAGGGCATAGGGTTTTACCTCCATCAAGAGGGCCCAAACCTGGGTAAAACAACGTGTCCCCTGCCTCCTGTTACCATCCGCCTTAGACGCACAGTTCGGGACCCCCTACCCGAGATCCGCCGGTTTTGACACTGACATTGTTGCTTTCATTGAGAGTTCCACTGTGCCGCCGCCTTAAGGAAGGATGCCTCGTCTCATTGTTAAAAACAACATTACCGCTGGCGGAGCCCTGGCTGTCGGCCAAACTCTCCGGCTTGGCAGTTTCATCATGACCGCCCGTTTGGCCGCTGCACCGACGATGACCTCTCGGGTCATCAAAAACAGCCTCCACGTCGGCTTAGAATTTGCCGAGCAGATGGATCCAATGGAACTCTCTTCCCTAAATGATCTCTTGGATCGTATCGCCGCCTTGGGAGTCGCCACAGACTATGATCGGATTGGGCTTAAACCCGATCAAAGGGAGATTAATTCTCCACCAGTCACCCATCATATTGCGGTGGTGGAGGAATAATGCGGCGATTCTTCCTCTATCTTGAGGACTAACTATGTCCGGATTCCTGAGCTCTCCGTGCCGGATACCAGTTTACGGGAGGACATCACCCAAGCCCTGAACTTAGAGTCAGGCAGCGGGCCAGACTTATCGGGCAACACTCCGGAATCCGAGCTTCCAAGATTGGAAACTCCTCGGCCCCTGGGTCTCAGATCGGGTAGGGGTTCGGAATCAAATCCACCCACCCACCAGACATAAATGATCTTTCCCACATCAGGCAAGATCCCCATTAAACAGAACATCATTATTGGGCCAGATTCCTCCTTGTGATGAACAAGGTTAAGGACTGTCGTGAGGAAGACGCAGTCTCATTTTTCTGCAATAATTGCACTGACAAGGGAATCCTTAACGAAGTAAGTCGCCGTGACATATCACGCTTCACCGACTTGGCGTCCATAGTATGAAAGTATTGTGCGATGGAAAGCGCCAGGAAAACCGAAACGAAATTTTGGGATTATCCGGCTCGGAATATACACCCAGTCTGAAGTAAAAGGGTGCACTCTCATAAGACACCCGAGTTAGTTACAAAGAAACAAAAACCCTCTACAAGGCATAGAACCGTATTGGAGGGATGGCTTAACGAACCCTGCAAAATTAATAGTATAGCGGATACCATACCAACACATAGCCTTAGAGCATGTTGGATACTCCGGCAGGTGGCCAAAAGTGGTGAGGATCTTCTCATCCCGAATGCCACAGAGCACCATCCCGTGGATAACAATACGGTATTAATAGTCTTTGAAACCTTCGCATCGAATAATAGGCGCAAGCGAACACTCCGCAGCCCCGCCGAAATCTGCCACGTGGCAGCAATGAATCCATGGAGTGACATGGCTATTACCTTCAATGCTAATGACGAACCTAAATTCCGAACAGCCCAAGCACCAGCTGCACTGGTCCTCAGTCCAATTGTGGACGGCTTTCGACTCACCAAAGTACTCATGGATGGCGGCAGTGGATTAAACCTCATCTATGAGGAAACTCTTCAAAAAATGGAAATAGACTGGAACCGCATTGAGCAAAGCAGCACAATCTTCAGAGGAATCATCCCCAGTCAGGAAGCATGATGTGCTGGGAAAATCACACTAGATGTGGTATTCGGCACGCTGGAGAACTATAGGTCCGAAGAAATTACATTCAAAGTGGCCCCGTTCAGTAGTGGATACCACGCCCTTTTAGGACGGGAGGCATTCACGATCTTCCAAGTCATACCCCATTATGGGTACATGAAGCTCAAAATGCCCGGGCCCAATGGAATCATCACTCTCTCTAGTGATCCGGACACAGCACTCCGCGCCGAAAACAAAACAGCCTCATTGGCCCTTGAGGCATTATCTGAAGCCCTTTCGGTCGAGGAATTAACTGCGCTACGCTCCACAGTGGACAGGGACGACGTGATACTTGACAAGAGATCCAAGTCCACCTCTTTTAAACCAGCGGATGAAATAGGCAAATTCCAAGTCCACCCAACAGACCTACAAAAACAGTCTCCATCGGGGCACAGTTAAACCCCACCGTGGACGCCGCACTACGAGAGTTCCTGCGCGAGAATTGGGACATATTCGCCTGGCAACCCTCAGACATGCGAGGAATCCTACGCAGGCTGGCCGAGCACAGCCTCAATATCCTAAAGGCATTCAAGCCGGTCAAGCAGGCTCTTCGGCGTTTGTCTGAACCTAAGAGACAGGCTATGGGAGAGGAACTAGCCAAGTTATTGGAGGCCGGATTCATTAGAGAAATAAAACACCCGGACTGGCTAGCAAACCTGGTGATTGTACCAAAGAAGGACAAATCCTGGCGCCTATGTGTCGATTTCAAGGACCTCAACAAGGCTTGCCCAAAGGATCCCTTCCCCCTCCCCTGCATTGATGAAATTATCGATGCTACCGCAGGACACGAGTCATTGTGTTTCCTCGACGCTTACTTCGGCTACCACCAAATCAAGATGGCAGAGTCCGACCAAGCCGCAACGGCATTTATCACACCATACGGCCCCTTTTGTTTCAACACAATGCCTTTTGGGCTCAAAAACGCCGGCAAAACATATCACCGCATGATTCAGACATGTCTGGAGAAATAGATCGGCAAAACAGTAGAGGCATACGTAGATGATGTGGTCATCAAAACCAAACACGTCGACTCTCTAATAGACGACTTGAGGCTCACATTCGACAACCTCCGAACATACGACATCAAGCTCAATCCGGAAAAATGTGTTTTCGGCGTACCAGCCGGAAAGCTCCTAGGCTTCATTGTCTCCAGTAGAGGAATTGAAGCTAATCCGGCCAAAATCCGAGCATTGTCACAGTTGGCTACCCCAACAGACCTCAAACAAATCCAGAAATTAACTGGATGTGCAGCGGCTCTAAGCCGCTTTATCTCTCGTTTAGGAGAAAAGGCATTACCCCTTTATCGCCTCCTTCGGCGCACCAAACACTTCGAGTGGACGGACGCTGCCACAGCCGGATTGGAAGAAATAAAATCCATACTGGCAACCAACCCAATCCTGGCCGCGCCAAACATTGGCGAACCAATGCTGTTATACATTGCGGCAACTCATCAGGTTGTAAGCGCAATGCTCGTCGTCGAACGAGAAGCGGACGGACATAAATTCCCTCTTCAAAAGCTGGTATATTATGTGTCAACTGTCCTCACTCCATGCAAATCAGGGTACCCACATTATCAAAAGATAGCCTATGCGGTATTCATGGCATCCGGGAAGCTGCGACACTACTTTCAAGAGTGTTCGATTACAGTAGCCTCGGAAGTGCCACTTAATGATATTATAAACAACCGCGACACCATGGGCCAGATTGCCAAATGGTCCATTGAGCTCCTCCCGTTCGACATAACATACAAACCACGGCGAGCCATTAAATCACAAGTATTGGCCGACTTTGTCGCTGAATGGACGGAAGCCGAATTCCCTAAAGAGTGCGGTGCATACTCCAATTGGATCATGCACTTCGACGGCTCCAAAATGCTGGCTGGTCTGGGGGCTAGCGTCGTCCTGACATCCTCAACCGGAGATACAGTTCAATACGTACTACATATACTGTATATAGACTCCAACAACGCAGCCGAATACGAAGCCCTGCTACATGGTCTTCGGATGGCAGTTTCCATGGGCATTCAACGCCTGGAGGTGGGTGGGGATTCGAACCTCGCAATATCCCAAATAAATGGAGACTTCGATGCCAAGGATCCAAAGATGGCGGCCTATCGAAACGCTGTCCTAAAGATGTCATCTAGGTTCAAGGGGCTCGAATTTCACCATGTGGCTGGGGAAAACAATCAAGCGGTGGATATCCTTGCCCGCATCGGCGCAAAACGTTATGTGGTCCCCCCAACATCTTTTTGGAGAGGTTGTTTAAGCCATCCGTGGTATGGGACGGGGACACCGGTAACAATAGTCCGGATCTGGCCAAAATGCCCGATACCGAACACTCTGACATAATCGGAGGCTCTGCCACCGAAATAACACCTTCAGCCCACGTAATAATGGCCATCATCGCCCCGTGGACTGAACCATTCCTGGCCTACCTAACTAGGCAAGAACTTCCCGAGGACCAAAATGAGGCACGCTGCATAGTGCAGCGATCCAAAGCCTACAGGGTCCACGAGGGAGAGATGTATAAAAAAAGCACTACCAGAGTCCTTCAAAGGTGCATCTCCAAAGTGGAAGGGCGGAAACTCTTGGCAGAAATTCACGCCGGACTCGGCGGCCACCACGCCGCAGCCCAGGCCCTTGTAAGCAAGGCCTTCCGTATAGGTTTTTATTGGCCGACGGCCTGGGCAGACGCACAGGACTTGGTCCAACGCCACGCCGGTTGCCAGCTTTTAGCAAACCAAAGCCACATGCCACCCACCGCCCTCCAAATGATCCCCATTACCTGGCCCTTCGCGGTCTGGGGGCTTGACATGGTTGGACCCCTTAAAGGGGGAACCCATAAGAAAAAATACTTACTAGTCATGGTGGACAAATTCACCAAATGGATAGAAGCCAAACCTGTTAAAACGGCCAAATCCGGACCGGTGATAGACTTCATATCCGGGGTTGTACACCGTTATGGCGTCCCCCATAGCATCATCACTGACAACGGCACAAACTTCACGGCCGAGGAGGTAAAACTCTGGTGCAGCAACATGGGCATCAAGCTCGATTATGCTTCAGTCTATCACCCACAAACCAATGGCCAAGTTGAGCGAGCAAATGGTCTTATCATGAGCTGCATTAAACCCAGACTAGTGCGGTCCTTAAAGGATTCTAACACGCACTGGGTAGAGGAGCTCGACTCCGTACTCTGGGGCTGTGGACCACGCCGAATCGTACTACCGGATATACACCCTTCTTTATGGTGTACGGCGCAGAGGCGGTTCTGCCCTGCGACATAATTCATGACTCACCTCGAGTGCGCATGTACAAAGAAAGAGAAGCCGAGCTCGATCGGCAGGACAGTCTGGACACACTAGAGGAGGAGCGCGACATCGCAAAAGCCCGTTCCGCATTCTATCAGCAACAGGCTCGCAGATACAAAAGCAAAGAAGTACGGGCCAAAGCTTATAACATTGGCGAGTTAGTTCTATGCCTGACGGAGAAGAAGAAGACCAAGCTCGAGCCCAAATGGGAAGGTCCCTTCATTATTGACCAAGTTCTAACTTGTGGAGCGTACCGTCTGCGGGATGCATCGAATAATCGACTTGAGCCGAACCCATGGAACGCAGCCAGGCTCCGAAGATTCTACGCCTAGCGCCGGACTCTATGTTCGTCTCCTTCCTCTATCCATTTTTTGCATATGCATTATCTGTCTTTTTCTCTTTCTTCCTTTTATTCTTTCTCAAGGCTTTCAAGGGCCAACTTGTGTCTTGCTTGCACACTATAGATGCGCTAACCGCGCTCATTATACCTGGGGGCTTCTTACACAGAAGCTTAATTATCTATCTGGGCTTCATGCCCCGCACATGTGTTCTTCTTCCGCATGGACCTTTTCTTCGCCATTATATGCATCCATATGACTTAAGTTTTGGCCAAGCTAGGTCGCCTGGCTCTTGTATTTATGCCCTACGTTCCCATTAATTCGGCTAGGGCATAAGGGGAGCACCTCTGCGATTGTTACTGCCGGGTCAGCCGGATGTGTACCTCAGACTGGGTGAAGCCAAAAGCTAGCGTTCTTAAGGGAATATTCGGTCGGCGAACAAAAGATGATTTTTATTTATTTTCCATAAATGCCCTATATGTTTTGGCCTGCGGCTCCGCTCGCAGTCCGGACATGCACTTTAGGGCATGTGTACCTAGGGAAAGGAACCCCTAACGGAACTATTCTCCCTGGAAGATGTTTCTTACTACCCATGTAATATAACATAACTAGTTGGGTACTTGTCTGTTCAAGATCTAATAACCCCTACGCCCGGTTTCCACGCATACCCCGGTTCTTATATAACTGAGCGGGTATTCGGACACACTCCGGACTATCGGGTCCCGAGGTTGAAGCGAAAAGGTCCGCCATGACAAATGATTTATAATCCGGCTAGAAGGCATTATACATGTCACTTTAATTACATAGTCATGCAGACTGACTAAATTCCTCTTCTATACCATCCAACAGGCGGTCTAGCCTACAATCCTGTTGGGAATACTTTGCGGCTAATTCTATCTCTTTCCCATCAGGCCCCATAGGTCCGACCTCGGCCATGTGGTTTGGGTCATCCTTGGTATACCACGTCTTCACCATGGCCCAGGCTTCCCTGGCATCTTGACGGCAGGCCGATATCTTCCATAATTGGAAGCGCCGCCGCGCTCCCTTGAGCTTCTCCGCAAGCTCTCCAATGCCTTCTGGCAGGGATACTGATGGCCACAAGGCCTAGGCAATACCTTGCATCACCTGCCGAACTTGTTCTTGCAGTTGTGAGAGCTCGGATAGAAGATCACCCGCAGACCCGGGCATCTCCTCCGCGGGACGACCCGTCAGCATACTTGCAGACATAACTCTGTTAGCCGGCTTCTCTGCCGTCCCCTTTTTAAGGGTTCGTTCAAGCACTTACTGAAAATGCCGTGTGGAAGCCACTTATTCTCCTTCTCGGAGTCCGCAAGCTGGGCTCGAACATCTTTCAGTTCCACGCTGAGCTTGGTATTGGCGTCTTGGAGATTGTTTTTCTCCTGCATGACCTCAGTTAGCACGCGTTCGCCAGCCTTTAGCCATCGTACGAGATGTTGGTCCTCCGGATTCTCTCCCGATTCATCTACAATATCTATTGTTAGATCTGCAGCCACGCCGCACGCTATATGGTACCTATCATTCTTTGAAACAAATGTTACCTGCTGGGGACTTTTTAGGTTCCTTCAATGCGGCAATGGCGGTCCGAAGTTGGGTCTTGCATTCCTCCAGCTCCTATGACAGTCGAGTATTCTTCTCTGTAAGAACCTGCACAATGGATGATCCTTAAATCAGTTCTGCTAACTGTTTCAAGTCTCAGGGGCTACTGATACATATAACCGTCAGATTTGCTTACCCGTACATCCCTTACATACTGGTCCGTGGCTCTGGCTAGACCATTTTGAGCAGCACGGAGGTACGCGTCTCCAGAATTGAAGGCATCAAATGCCTCTGGGGAGAAGCAAGCGTCACAGAGTACGGCTCGGCGACACCTATGATTCATGGCGCTCTCGAATTCTGAATTTGTAGTGGATAGTCTATCCGCATCCTCTGTAGGAGGAGTATTCGGCGTCCGCCCCATGTCGACTTCCGCCTCTATGTCCGTTCCTGAAGCCCGACTGGTGGAAGCATGATCGACAGCCTCACCGGACACATTCCGGCGAGCGTTTTCTCTGTTAATGAAGAATGGACGCCATTACGTTTTGATAAAGACGACAACCACGGAGAGAGGTTTTTGTCATACCTCTGCGCCGGCGTCTCCGTCCTGACCGCCTTCCTTTTTGGCCTGCCCGGCCTCGGTGCCTCTTGTTGGCGAGTTGCTGCGGGTTAGGCGTGGCGTCCCGAAGGCCTTCCTTGTAAAACACCATATGTATATGGTAGGTGAAGTGTCTAAAAGGGGATCCTAGTTTTTGGAGTTGGGATATTTAGTTTTTCTTACGTACGACGCAGGAAGCAGTCCGGGATAGTCGGCCGTAATGGCCACCATGGCGTCATCACAGCTTAATTGATAGAACTGCCGGTCTATCAGCTCCACGAATATGTCCGGATCTTCTTCGAGTCCAGGACCAAGGGCCCGGTCAGGGTCCTCTGGTTGTGGGGATGAGCTGTTGACCTCCCTTATGGCTTTTCGCAGTTCCTGCCGCACAATGGCAAGGTGAATACCTATGACAAAGAGTGCGGGAAGAATGGGAGTAGGGAGATATAACTCACCCAGCTTGGAGAATTGTACATAGAGAATCCATCCCATGGCTTGATGCGGACGAACTCCTCTTCTTGTCCCTTGAACAACTCAGACAGAATTTTTGCTAAAGCGGCGGCGTTGTCCGGACCCTTACGCCCGCAACGGGTGGCATCATCTTCCCCGTTAAAACGCCATAGGGGTTGCCCTTGATATTGAAGTGGCTACACTCCCCGCATTATGCATATTGACATAACCTTGATTACTGTCAATCTTGATTGAGCCAACGCTTTAATCCGGTTCATCAGGTAAAGGACTTCTCCATTGTCTTCATCCTAGGGGCTCCGTGGGCGCCAACTTCGGCATTTCTTTAGAGGAGCATTGTTGAACTAAGGAAGACCCCGCCGAACAGGGTCCGGAAGGGGGACGTCCTCCATATAAAACCATTCCGAAGGCTAGTCTTCGGACGTCTTCTTTGGAGTACCGGACAGGTATCTGGTTTCGGCGATGCGCCATATTTCGGCTCTGCCCACTTGATAAAGTGACCCCTTTTGTGTGCGGGGGACGAGGCAAAATAACCTTTTCCATAGCTCGAAATGAGCCTCACAGCCTAGGAATAACTCGCAAAGGGCAACATAGATGGCGATGTGTAATATGGAAGCAGGGGTGAAATTATGCAGTTGGAGGCCGTAAAACTGCAGGAGCCCGCGGAGGAACGGATGAATTGGAAATTCGAGTCCCCTTAATAAATAAGGAACAAGGAATACCCGCTCCCCCGTAGAGGGGCTGGGGAAGCTCTCCGCTTGCTCCCCGCCATTGTAGGTGGCGAGCCCTGCTCGGATGGGAACCATATACGCTGGAGGGAGAAATCCCTTAGTCTGCAGTTCGACTAATCGACTGTGTGGGACTAAACACCTCTCCCAATCACCGGTCTTAGGGCTACGGGGGCAGGAGGAGGAGCTGTGGAGGTCGGCCATGTTGGAGTGGATTTTTCCGGAGCGCGCTCCGATGGATTCTCGCTGGGGGAGGATGATATGGATTGGATCTAAGAATCCCCATCCCTTTAATAGACAATTTATTTATCTGGCTAGGGGGCGAATGTAAAAATGCCCTGGCGCCTCGTATTCATTCGACGCGTGGGAGATAGCCCTTATTGGGCGCAGAAGCCAAGAGGTCCAACATTTATTAGGCCGGACACTACTTAACAAATGTTCGAAATCTGGAGAAGAACCCACCGTGCAATGTCGAAGACAACACTGCGCGCCGGACTCATCATCATTGAAGCCTGGTTCGGGGTCTAATGAGGGAGTCCTGGATTAGGGGGTATCTGGATAGCCGGATTATATCCTTTGGCCGGACTGATGGACTATGAAGATACAAGATTGAAGACTTCGTCCCGTGTCCGGATGGGACTCTACTTGGCGTGGAAGGCAAGCTAGGCAATACGGATATGTATATCTCCTCCTTTGTAACCGACCTTGTGTAACCCTAGCCACCTCCGGTGTCTATATAAACTGGAGGGTTTTCGTCCGTAGGACAACATACAATCATACCATTGGCTAGCTTCTAGGGTTTAGCCTCTCCGATCTCGTGGTAGATCAACTCTTGTACTACTCATATTATCAAGAATAATCAAGCAGGACGTAGGGTTTTACCTCCATCAAGAGGGCCCAAACCTGGGTAAAACATCATGTCCCCTGCCTCCTGTTACCATCCGCCTTAGACGCACAGTTCGGGACCCCCTACCTGAGATCCGCCGGTTTTGACACCGACAGGGTCCCTGCTGCACGTCTGCGCCTGTGTCTCCGTTGTGCCATGTCCTGGACGGATGTAGCACGATTGTCATCTGTAAAAGAGAAGAACTTAGGTGAAAGTTGTTGCGCCAAAAAAATGGTTATTCTCGATAAACCATTAAAATTCAAGATAAGTCAAGTTGAGCCGAACTAGCCCTGACTACACACGGGAAGGCCCTGGTATCGTCTATGAGGGTTTAACCATCAAACAAATCTCAGGTATATCTAGTGATGCACCGGACTCATCTAACCGTGTCCGCGGTCTTGACGACCTGTCATTTATTCTGGTTGGTGAGGCCGTCTAGTGCTCGGCTATTAAAGCCGCCGCATGTTCTTCCGCGCGTAGAGAATGCTCAATATTTCCACTAACTGTGATAGTGCCATGTAGACTAGACATCATAAGCTTAAGAGAAGCGTAATGTGGTACCGCATTAAAACGAGCAAAAGCTGTTCTTCTGAGTAGTGCTTGATAGCCGCTTCAGAATGGAGCAATGTCGAAGTCTAACTTCTCACTTCGGTAGTTGTCGGATGAACCGAATACAACCTCTAGTATTAGAGAGCCCGTGGAGCGGGCCTCTGGGCCTGGTATTACTCCTTTGAAGGTAGTATTACTGTGGCTGATTTTTGTCGGGTCTATCCCCATTTTGCGGACTGTGTCCTGATATATCAGATTTAGACTACTGTCTCTGTCCATAAGGACTCGTGTGAGATGGTATCCGTTTATTATTGGGTCTAACACCAAGGCAGCCAATCCTTCATGCCGGATGCTTGTCGGGTGATCCCTACGATCAAAAGTGATCGGGCAGGCCAACCAGGGGTTGAACCTAGGGGTGACGGGCTCTACGGCGCGTATGTCTCAGAGTGCATGTTTTCTTCTCCTCTTCGTCACGTGGATCATGTTTACTGTTTTAACCTCTGGTGGGAATTTTTTCTGTCCTCCAGTGCTTTGCTAGCGAGGTTCGTCCTTGTCTTTGCTTGGTGTCTCCCTCCCCTTGTGTTCGGCGTTTAGCTTACCGGCCTGCTTGAAGACCCAACATTCTCTGTCGGTCTGATTTGAAGGTTTATCAGGGGTGCCATGAATCTAACATAGTTTGTCTACAATCTTGTTTAGGCTACACGGTCCATCTCTGCTGGCTTTGAAAGGCTTTTTCCGCTGACCTGGTCGAGAGCCCCTGAATTCGGCGTTTACCGCCGTATTATCTGGGCTATCTTCTTTATTTCGAAGCTTCCTTTTATTGCATCGTGGTTTTCCATTGCCATCCCTGACTTCAGATGTGCTTGGGTCGCCGGTGCTACTGCGGGCTAACCAGCTATCTTCGCCCGAGCAAAAGCGGGTCATGAGGCTTGTCAGGGATGCCATTGTTCTCGGTTTTTCTTGGCCGAGGTGTCTGGCGAGCCATTCGTCTCAGACGCTGTGCTTGAAAGTTGCTAAGGCTTCGGTGTCCGGGCAGTCGACAATTTGGTTCCCCTTAGTGAGAAACCTGTTCCAAACCTTTCGGGCTGACTCTCCAAGTTGTTGAATTATATGACTTAAATCGTCTGCATCCGGAGATCGGACATAGGTCCCTTGAAAATTAGCCCGAAAAGCATCCTTGAGCTCCTCCCAACTTCCAATTGAGTTTTTGGGGAGGCTTTTCAGCCAGTGTCGAGCTGGTCCTTTAAGCTTGAGGGGCAAGTACTTGATGGCGTCGAGATCGTCTCCGTGAGCCATATGGATATGGAGGATAAAGTCCTCAATCCAGACCCCAGGGTCTATGGTCCCGTCGTATGCCTCTATGTTCACTGGTTTGAATCCTTCTGGAAATTCATGGTCCAGCACCTGACCGGTGAAACATAGGGGGTGTTCGGCACCCCTATATTTGGATGTATCATGGCGTTCGAACGGTTGTAGTATTCGGTTTTGATTTTGTGCCGGAGCGCGCTTCCTAGATCCATAGATGGATCTGGTCATACTGGATTTTTGGCGCAAGTCCTCACGTAGATCGTGTGTTGAATTATGTGCGGCCTTGTTAGCCGCTCTATCGCAGCCACAAGGTGGTTGATCCGGCCGGTTGTCCATTTTATTTTTCGGCTGTCTGGGCTCTACGGCCTCATCGTCGAATTCAGCTAATAGCTTGCGCTTTGGATAGCTCTTTGTGTGGTAACTTCCATCGTACTTTTCTTCATTGTCGAGCACTTTGTTCCACCTGCTGTTGAGCGTATTTTGTCCGGCCTTAAGCACTTGCTTCTGCTTCTTTAGACTCCTCACTGTGGCAATAAGCCTTCTGCGGAGATTCTCTTGTTCCAAGTGCCTTTCCGGGAGGATGTGTGCATCTTCGTCCAGACTGTTTTCCTCCCCAGAGGGGGGTTGATGAGGTTTATCCTCGGAGTCTCCGTATTCGGACATCGAATCCGTACTATGTTCGCCGTTTGCAGTTTCATCATGCTCTGCCGTTGGGTCAATGTGGTCGCCGTTTCCTCTGGAGTCGAGTGGAGTGTTATTTTCTCTTGCGCTGTTATTGCTGTTTTTGCCGAGGCAGGATTTTGAGCGGCGCCTAAGCCGATGCTTTGCTTGCTTCTCAAGGGAGCTATTCTTCACTGCATCCTGCAGTTCTTTGGTATTGTTTTCTTTGGGTGTATCCACCATGTATATGTCATGTGGTGAAGTGGTTGTCCAGTTCCCTGTGGGCACTGGTTCCTGTTCCTCTCCTGCATCATCGTCCATGTCGTCGATGTCTTCGGAGTTGAAATTGAGCATGTCGGTTAAATCGTCGACAGAGGCTACTAAGTGGGTGGTGGGTGGGCAGCGAATTTCTTCATCGTCCGCATCCCATTCTAGCCGGACATAGTTCGGACAAGGATCTACTGACAAGGAGAGAGACCTTAATGAATTTAGCACGCCACCGAAAGGTGAGTGCTGAAAGATATCCGTGGAGGTGAACTCCATGATCAGTGCCCAATCGGATTCTATAGGCACGGACGCAGTCGGCTCGGAGTCTATGGCCGGAGACGAATCTAGTGGTTCGGCAGCACGGCTCTCATAAGGGGTGAAGTCAGTATCCGGCTCTATCGCCATAGAGAATGCGGCCTCCATGGTGGGGTCTATCCACCCATCCTTGGATGGCGCAATTTGCTCCAGATTGAAGGCCGGAGTAGTTGCAGGTGTGATCTCCCGAACACTATCTGACGGCAGAGCTAAATCATGCTCGTCATCATCGTGCGGCGCACCTGACATGGGCTCGAATCCGTCGAAGATCAAGTATCCGCGGATGTCGGCAGTGTAGTTTAAGTTTCCGAACCTGACCTGATGGCCAGGGGCGTAGCTCTCGATCTGCTCCAGATGGCCAAGCGAGTTGGCCCGCAGTGTGAAGCTGCCGGATACGAAGATCTGTCCGGGGAGGAAAAACTCACACTGGACTACATCGTTACCGAGATCGATGGAGCCATCAAGCCTTATGGTGACGGCACAGTGGAACTCTCAATGAAAGCACCAATGTTGGTGTCAAAACCGGCGGATCTTGGGTAGGGGGTCCCGAATTGTGCGTCTAAGGCGGATGGTAACAGGAGGCGGGGGACACGATGTTTACCCAGGTTCGGGCCATCTCGATGGAAGTAATACCCTACTTCCTGCTTGATTGATCTTGATGATATGAGTATTACAAGAGTTGATCTACCACGAGATCGTAGAGGCTAAACCCTAGAAGCTAGCCTATGGTATATTTGTTGTTGTCCTACGGACTAAACCCTCCGATTTATATAGACACCGGAGGGGGCTAGGGTTACACAGAGTCAGTTACAAGGAAGGAGATCTACGTATCCGTATTGCCACACTTGCCTTCCACGCCAAGGAGAGTCCCATCCGGACATGGGACGAAGTCTTCATTCTTGTATCTTCATAGTCCAACAATCCGGCCAAAGGATATAGTCCGGCTGTCCGGAGACCCCCTTATCCAGGACTCTCTCAGGTGACGTCATCCAGTTGAGTGAACTTGTTCCTTGCCTCCGTCATCTATTGTGTAGAAATAAAGAAGAGTTAGGAATGAGTAGAGAAGAGTATCTTGTGGCTTTTCCTAGTGGTCGCGTCCTACAGTCTGCGTGTGCTCCGATACCATCTTGTAGCGACCCGATCCTAATGGACCATAGTCTCTGTGCTTGAGTGTCATCCCTAGATCGGTATTGCTGACACACATAGTAATCGAGGATTTATAGCAGAGTTCAATCACACACTTATTACATCGAGTGTCTCATAAAGAGTACTTATTACAATAATATGGCTAAAGGCCATCTAAATAACTTGTGGAAGCATCGAATATAATTGAGTCCATCCAACTCCATGGCAAAACTGAGTGCATGACAACGACCTATCACACCTTACTCTTCGTCTGAAAATTCTGCAACATGATACGTTGCAGTAGTGTAGGTCAGTACATGGAATATGCTGGCAAGATCACACTATAGAGAATAATGATGCACGAATAACTATCACTACATGCATATTTGGCTGGTGGAGGCTCTAAGTTTATCATTTGCATAAAGCTAATTTTTCCCTACAACAAAGGAATAGATGTTATTTAACTACCAATTTATGTCATTATTGAGAAGGTACCTCCAACTCAATCCCAAAATAATATTTATAACCCAACAATTTCATTAAGTAAAGTGATGAGATCAATCAATAATTCAAATACCAGATACTCAAGATGTCCATAACTGGGGACACGACTAACCATGATTAGTTTATACACTCTGCAGAGGTCTGTAAACTTTTCCCCTCAACACTCGACCACATCCATGATCGGAAGATCGAGACATAGTCTTTCTGATGCATTAACTCTTTACTATGTGTAGACGGTACCACCTACTTTCCCGTACATCTACTAGCCTACCATTGAAAGAGGTCACACAACTTAATCAACTATGCAAGACCCCATAATGGCTTGTGGCTGCACACGAAAGTTTCTAGGAATGAATAATATTATGATCCCTTTGAGCCTGGGTGGCATTCCATAGGATGATCACACGGGAACTCCGGGATATCCTAGGACAACACTGGATTGCTAAAGGTGCCCGCAACCAATCCACCCAGATGTGTATTAAAGTAGCCACCTTACATTTGCCTTAGTTAAAATCTCTCACAACTTGCATGAATCTCACATACCAATCCCGTCTACAAGCATGGCTAAGCAATATGTAACAAACATATATTCACGGGGTGATAAAAGGATAATAGCTTCCTACCTCATCAACTACTTAAGCATAACCACATGTTCACAATCCTACTCATGCAATATTTGATGGTTGAAACTAATGCATAAAAACTGGGTAACAAAGGGATATGATCAAAGTGTAACTTGCCTTGCTGATGATTGAAAAACCCTAGAGATTCGTAGTAGCAAGCTTCGCACTCCAGGTGCTCTATTATAAACAAACAATAGCATACATAAGCACTCTAGCATAAGATGCAAAGGTAAAGCCCAATAAAAAGATCTGAATAGAAAGTATAGGTGAAGAGCTTCGATTTGCAAAAAGAATCAATCAAATCGGAGGTACAAAACTCAAACTACGATAAAAAAAGTTCAAGTTCAAAACTGTTTGAAACCAAATTTTAAACTGTCAAAAACATGTTTAAGTTGGTTATCTGAACAGAGGAGAACGTAACGAAGAAATTGGTGCTGGTGTCGTTGGATTTGGATAAACAAGCAAAAAGTAGTGAGGGTTTGAAGATCAGGGACTAAACTGCGATGAAAATATTTATGGATAGGTCCCTGGCTGAAAGTTAAACTTAAAAGAAAAATCTAATGAACGAATGTTCGCTAACAGAGACTAACGAACGAAAACGTTCACTAACAGATCTAAATGAATGAACGATCTCTAATTAAACTAACCAAAACACATAAACCGTTTTAAAATGAAAAAACGAAAACGAAAACCGGGTCGGGTTCGGTTTATACCGGTTCGGCGGTCGGCCGGAGAAAACTGATGGTGGCGGCGGATCGGACGGCGGCAGCGACGAGGCGGGACGGCGGCTCCGGCGATGGAGCTTGCGGCGTCGGGGCTACACGGGGCGAGGCGGCGGCGCGGCTCGGCAGCGGCAGCAGAGGCGGCAGCGAGCGGCGGGAGTCGGCGCCTGATGAGGGGAGAGGGGGCGGCTGCAGTGGCTTATAAAGAGGGGTCAGTGGGGATCCTACTTCGGGAAGGGGAGACGAGCGAGGCGGCAGCGGCTCGGACTCTAGCGGAGTCCGGCTCGGGCATGACGAGGAAGGTAGCGGCACGCTGGGCCGGCTGGGCTACGATCGAGTTTGGTCTGAGAAAGATTTTTTTAAATAACACCTCAAATAAAATCCAAAATAGGATTAAAAAAAACCTAAAATACCGGAAATAATTTTCACTATCCCCTCCTAATATATGGGACAATGTGAACATTTTTCTGGGCTAATATGGAATATTTAGAAATGCAATTTTCCCCCAATTTAATAAAATTCAACCGAATAAAATTTCAAATAAAAATCTAATAAATATAATTTAATTCAAAATTAGATTTCCAATATTTCCTAGTTGTTTTGAAGAAGTCATATTATCTTCTCTCATTTATTTAAATTGAAATAATTGGAAAAATAATTTCGAATAAAATCACTTTGATCCAATTTACCAATTTTTGAAAATTCAAAAAATGGATTTTTGTGAAAACCTCTAAATCTCTCGATTGGTCCTTGAGTTGCTTAAGGCTTCTAGGATCAAAAGACCGAATAAAACAAATCCAGAAATGCTCAAACTATGGATGCATATGATGACCTAATGATTAACATCCAAATTGAAAATTGGGATGTTACAGCTGGCAACTCAGCAAATTCATCGTACCCGTACTCATCGGCAACATCCTCGACACCTAGTACCCTCCTCTTCCCATGCATCACTATATGGCAGTTCTTATGCAAGGGGTCTTCCGCAAAGAAAATCTGGGTAGCATCACTGGCAAGAATGAACGAGTCTGCGTGATATGCCATCGTTGTCTTGTTAACACAGGTCTTCCTATAATCATCAACCCTTACATGACCAAGAGGAATCCATGCGCACCTGAATAATGCCACCTTAACTTTCACATAGTCAAGCTCCCAAATCAGCTTCATCTACAGTCATGCATTCTATTTGAACATTGTTGTTCTGATATGAGGTCTTCTGATCACGTTCCTCAGTGCAGACCGTGTATCCATTTATGTCATATGCTTGGTACTTCAACACCGTAGGTGATGGCTTTTGTGCCAACAATGTAGCAATGTCATCGATGGATCCTTGTGCCAAACGATTCTTCAGCCATTCGGCGTAGTTCTTAGTGTGCTCCTTCATCTCCACATCTGATGAAGGCACCATTGGTAAGAAGCTTTGGCGTATCTTCTCCAAGTGTTCTTCGGCATAAGTGCTGAGAATTGGGCAATTAAGTAGTACCATCAAATGGGCTTTCTCTGCCAATTCTCCGGGTGAAGCCATTTGCGTGTCAGCAAGGACCGACTTACCTTTCAACCTTCCCTCGTGGCGAGAGAGGGGCAAACCTATAGGTCTTTGTTTGATGCATTCGGTGCAAAACTCAACCACCTCCTCCGCGGTATAACCTTGTAGGATGCTTGCCTCTGGATGGTTTCGGTTCTGACAAAAGCGCTTCAGTATTCCCATGAACCACTCAAAGGGATACATGTTGCGAAGAAACATAGGACCACACTACTTTATCTCATCGACAAGGTGCACAGTGAGATGGACCATGACATCAAAGAATGAAGGTGGGAAAAACATCTCTAGGTTGGACAATATTCTTGCAATATCATCTTGCATGTGATCCAACTCTTCAGGATCTACAACTTTCTGCCATAGTTGGTTGAAGAAATCACAGAGATCAATAAGTGTGCTTCTTATATCTTTGTCCATCAGATTCCTGATGGCCACTGGGAGAATTTGTGTCAACATTATGTGGAAATCATGTGACTTAATGTGTCCAACTTCATTTTACCTGAGCTCACATCCACGAGACTTCTGATGTTTGCAGAGTAGGAATAGGGTGTCTTAACTGACAACAAATAGGTGAAGAAATGTGTTGCTTCTTTCATACTGAAAGTGTAACTCTGGCGAGATTTGATGAATTTGTCATCATCTTCTGCTTCACTCTTGCATTTTGATTGATCAGCAAGCATATCGAGTCGTGAACCATCACCATCCTTTCTTTTACCTTTAATCTTGAGCAGAGTACCAATGATGCTTTCACATATGATCTTCTCTACGTGCATGACATCGATGCAGTGACGTACACGTAGAATCTCTGAGTGAGGTAATTTCTAGAACACTGGTTTCTTCTTAAACACTTGACCCTTGGGTATTTGTTTCACCGTCAAAGGGTGGTTCTTGCCAAGCACAACATTGTTTAGCCATGCCGTAGACCACATCCCCATCATAGGTTCTTGGGCCCACACCTACCTGTGTCGTACCACCAAATTCATCTTTCATCTTTCGGTATGGGTGATTTTTCCGTAAGAACCTACGATGATGTAAATACACAGTTTTGTGCGACTTGGGAAGTCTTCTTCTAGCTTTCCTATCCATGCGTGTGACGCACCCTACATCTCCCTTTGTTTTCTTCCCCGATGTGTTGCCTAATGTCGGCATATCTTGAATGGTGTGCACTAGCATCACATGTAGATCGAAATTCTCCTTTCTGTAAGCATCATAACATTTTACAGCAGGCGCATCTATCCACACTGTCAGCAGTTCTTCTACCAGTAGCTGAATATAAATGTCGATGTCATTTCCAGATTGCTTCGGGCCTTGGATAATCACTGACATCATAATGTATTTTTTTCTTCATACACAACCAAGGAGCTAGGTTATATATGCACAGAAGCACCGGACATGTGCTGTGATTGGTGCTCATATTGCCAAAAGGATTCATATCGTCAGTACACTCCCCGCGCCTTACACTTCTAGGATCCTTGGCAAAGTCTTCAAACTTGTTGTAGGTTAATTCCCACTGAGCCCCATCTTTAGGGTGCCTCATAAACCTGTCCGCAATTTGCTCATCATGATGCCACCGCAACCTCTTTGCCTCTCTAGGGTTTGCAAAACAAATGCCTCAATCTTGGAATTATAGGCAAGTACCAAACAACCTTGAACGGGATTCCTGTCTTGATCTCGTCGTCCAATTTGTACTTGTCATTTGCTCTCCTGCGCTTGTATCATGCATGCTTGCATGTGGGACATGCACGCAAATCTTTGTACTCACCACAGTATAATATACAATCATTCACACAAGCATGTATCTTTTGTACTTCAAGTTCCAATGGGCAAACAATTTTCTTCGCTTCATTCGTTCTTCTGGGGAGCACATTATCTTCTGGAAGAATTTCTTTGAAAATACCTAACATCTCTGTGAAGCCCTTGTTTTATAGACCGTTTGCTGCTTTAAATTTGAGAAGCGCCAGGGTGGCACTCAACCTGGAATATTTCTTTTTGCAACCTGTATACAATTATTTCTTGGAGTCTGCATCAATGGTTGGCAGATCCTTGTACCCAATCATATCCTTTTTTGGGCCCTCAAAATCTGCAATCATAGCAGCATAATCTAGCATATCAAGATCATGCTCATCTGCGTCGACGTCTTGGTTTTCCAGTGGGCGTTTCGGCTTCCAGGTGTTCCATTGGTAGCTTGACACCTCTACCCCGATGTTAGATTCAACATCCATGTGACACTAATCGGGGGTTGGCATCTCGCAGCCCTGTGTATCTCCATCCATGACCTCCTCTTCATCGTGTCTGGTCCAACGTGTATATCCATCCATGAATCCCCAAGAGACTAAGTGCCACTGGACATATCCAACTACATGTCACTCTATATTGGCACAATCAGCACATGGACACAGGATGTAATCCGCATCACCAATTCTCCTATTTGTACTTTCAGCCAAATTCATGAACTCTATCACACCATTGATAAATCCTGGGTTTTCCGTTTATTCATCCATCGAGATCATTCCATCTGCACCACACGAATGGTAATTAAAAACAAAACTACAACATTAATACACAGATTAAATGATGCCCGAAGATGCATGCATAAATCACAAGGTTTTATTTTCATAATTACCGAGGGCATTCCATATTATTATCCATACATGCAATGACAAAAATTAATGGCCAGTCAATTTACACACAGAGTGCTAGTATAACACTACCCTTAGGAATTGAATACCTTAATTAAACCACTCATGAAAAGAATATGTTAATTAATTAGCCACGCGGCGACCTCCACCCAGCAGATAGAGAAGCGCGATGCGGCAGCATGCCAAGACAGCAGGGTCGAGGTGGAAAGATTAGTGTGGCTGTCGCCTGAACTTTGACCTCCACTATCCCGCATCGACCGCGATGGATGTGCTCGAATCACGCCGCCGCTGACCTTGATGGTTGAGCTCCTCATATCTCCCATCGCAGACCGAGGATTGACCTCCTGTAATGCCGCCACCGCCCATCGATCAAGGATTGACCTCTTCTCCGGTAGCCGCTGCCTAGGCCGCCGCTGCCATCTCTATATGCAGAGCGACTATTTTTTTTAACGGATATCCGCAGAGTGGCTGTTTACACGATATCACTGCAATTCAATTATATGTACATGGCAGTACATCGCATACGGTTATGTAACGGCAACCGTGTCTCACCTACATTGTCTTCTCACACGGTTTGGTGCGGAAATCATGTTTGACGTTGTAATACCTAACACAAACGACATGTATAAACAATGTGCCGTATACAACATATAGTCCCATAAGTAGTTCCCGACCGTTAGCTTGTCCCCACAGTTTACCCACTTGCCCCAAATCCCTAGATAGCCTCCAAATTTCCTTGCGTGGCGCTGACATTGGGGGAATGCGGACAAGCGGTGCTGATGGTTTCGGTGCGGCTACTCCCGCTCGTATCGCCGCCGAGCACTTGCCTAAGGTCATCAGAAGGCAGGTGTACTACGGATTCGAATTGTCCTGTCAGGTTCCAATCTATCTCGATATTTTTTAGCATGTACCAAGTAGCTCCTTGCTGAATCCGTCCTAAATGAACCCCCCCCCCCTTAGGAAAGCGATCTGTCGCCGGATCCGTAGCATGACTCTAGACTCCTGCAACATGAGTTCGACTTCGAGTTTTGCGCCACCGAGAAGTACCAAAAGTTGAGTTGTGTGCACGGGCACACTCCCGCTCGATGTGTATGCATAGAGGGATTCAACATTGGCAGGCGGTTTCTCAATTGCCCCTTAGAGTTTAGTGCTAAGTTCATCATTTTACTTGAGTTAATGCTAGTACTCATCCTGAATACTATTTAACATTGGCATGGATAGGAGGCTTGTGCCTTTGTTAACTGGCTGGATGAAGAATGGCATGGCAGGGCTCAAAGTGTTGTCACCAAGCTCGCAGAAGATAACGTAAAGCTGGAGAAGAAACTGGCTGATCTAGAATGTACAATCAGTACGATGAAGCAAGAAAGAATCAATCACACACAATAGATGAAAGCAAGAGACAAGAAGGAACTTGCATGTGTAGTTGTGGTTGTCGCATTAGCCATGTTCTTTGCGCAGTTTGCAATGATGATTAGGGGTTTTGTTTGACATTATTGCTAAAGCACATCTAGATTTGTTCTAAGTAATGCACATCTAGGTCCTATGGCATTGATGTTACGCGAAGATTCGTGTAGATATTTTTCTTTGTCTTTTTTTCTTTTTCTTTGTAGTTTGATTATTACTGGATTTTTCAATAAGAAGAGCTCAATGTATTGCTTGCCAACTGTCCTACTCCATTTGTACCGGTACCAGTGCATAATCCCAAAACTTGTTCCTTGTTTTTGTCCTGAAAAAAGAAACCACCAAATAGCCAATAGGAGTCCTGCGCAACCCCAGGAATTTGGACTGACTTGGTACAAATAATTGCGTTGATTATATCAGCGGTTAGATAATACGTCAACCCCCGCTTCAATTGGCATTTCCTCTTCTCTGCATACCCAGCTTAAATGTCCACCATCTTCATTGTCCCCGGAAGGCCGCGCTACACACTGGAACACACTCTGCTGCCATGTCGAGCGACAGTGAGGACGATAGTTCGACCAGCAATCTGGCGCCCGATGATTGGTCAACATCGGAATCATCCCGCTCATGTTCCATGAGTACGACGTCAAGCCCAGACTTTGATTATATCCGTATCATGGAAGGGACGCCGCCTCCGGAGTCGTCAGACGAGAACCAGACAGACGAGGAGCCGTCGGAGGAGGAAGAAGAGGACAAGATGATGATGATGATGAATGGTCGAACGAGGAGGAGGAGGAGGAGGACGACATCAACGATGATGACGACAGCGGCGGCGATGAAAATCCAATGGTCTGCAGCAAGAAGCGTCCTCGCGAAGATGATGTCACGGAGACATCTAACAACAACAACCACAAGAAGGACTAAATTAAGGAGACTGTATATATCTCTGTTTTCGTTCACTCATATTAATTTGTTATCTCTGTTTATCCTATTAGTCTCATCGCAGACGGTTAGTAATACATATTTGACCGAGATCTTCTTCATTATCGCCCACAGGTTGGTTTGTTGAACTGTGTGCCCTGACGAGCATACAATTCACAAAAAAGACCGTATGGGCTGTCTATAATGATCGCACACAATTCTGATTATCGGCCTGTTTGCCTGGTATCACACACATCTTGTTACGCCGAATCGTTTATGTTCACTTTGATCATCGCAAATGGTTCATCGGATCGAACTTTATGCTATATATCGCACACACCTTGATCTGGCTACCCGTTTCTGTTGTTCTGTCTCATCGCAAACGGTTTGTATGGATCAACTGTATGCCCAACATCACACACACAACTAAATATGAACCGTGTTTGATGTATCATTCATCGCAAACATTTTGCGCCTGTTTTGATGGGTTTTTACATCACCATTTCCGATTAATACATCGCACATAGTTTCGTCAAAGGATCTCTGATTGTAGTGTCGCGTTAGCAGCAACCTGCTGTAGTGCCCCCTGATCAGGAAGAGGCGCTCGTTGACTTCCTCCAAGCGAACAAGGATGTTTCGCGTGGGAAGCAACGGACTTGGTCGATGTTTCGCGAGATGTGATCGAACACCATCTGATGGTGTGCCCCGGTGCGCGCCCGGTGAAGCGGATGGTGCGGCGGCAAGCCCTAGAGAAGCAATCGTTCATTGTCGAGGAGATCCGCAAACTGCAAGAAGTCGACGTCATTCGGGAAGTGCGGCACTCGAATTGGTTGGCCAACCTGGTCATCGTCCCCAAGAAGGGCGGGAAGGAGAGAATGTGCGTCGACTTCACGGGCCTCAACAAGGCATGACATCAGGACGCATTCCCTCTTCCGCGCATTGATCAGATCATTGACTCCACCACAGAGTGCAACCTGCTATGCTTCCTGGACGCCTTCTCGGGCTACCACCATATTAATATGGTGGTACATGAAGTCGATAAGATGACTTTCCTCTCCCCGTGCGGGGTGTACTGCTACACCTGCATGCCCTTTGGGCTGCGGAATTCCGGTGCGACCTTCCAATGATTGATGCACATCACTTTGGGCCAACAGCTTGGGAGGAACGCTGAGGCGTATGTCAGTGACATAGTGGTCAAGTCATGGGAAGCAAGGACCCTTGTCGAGGACCTAGAAGAAACATTCGCCAACCTCTGCAAGGTAAACTTGCGGCTCAATCCAGAGAAATGTGTGTTCGGTGTCCCATCCGGCAAGCTGCTGGGTTTCCTGGTGTCACACAGAGGGATCGAGGATAACCCAAAGAAAGCCAAGGCAATCGAAAGGATGAGTCATCCATAGACCCTCAAGGAAATGCAGAAGCTCGTGGGATGCATGACCTCACTGGGGCATTTCATCTCAAAGCTTGGCGAGCGTGCCCTCCCGTTCTTCAAGCTGATGAAGAAGAAGGTCCCGTTTGAATGGACTTCGGAGGCTGAGGCGGTCTTTAAAGACCTCAAGAGGTATATCACTAGCCCGCCAGTGATGGTGGTGCCTCATCGTCTTGAGCCCCTGGTGCTTTACCTGGCCGCCACACCCCACTCGGCTAGCGCAGCGCTTGTGGAAGTCAGGGAAGAGTGCGCAGGTGCGGATGCACGGCGTAGCACCCCCACGTATAGTCATGACGGTGCTCCTGAGGCCTCGACTACCCCATCGAACGGCAAGGCTCCCGAGGCCCCCTCGCCTCAAGCGAGGCTGGACATGTCGACGCCTCTCCCCTCGTCGAGCACCCCATGTACTTCGTCAGCATGGTTTTGTGCGATGCATGCGCGCGCTACTCCATGCCACAAAAGCTCCTCCTCATGCTTCTCCTCGCCTCCAGGAAACTACGACACTACTTCTGTGATTGCCTGGCTTAATAGTATGATAGACTACTCATATCAATAAGGAATTCCTTCTTTTCCAGAAGCCCATTCGGACAGAACTCCAAAGTTAAGTGTGCTCATCTTGGAGTAGTTTCAAGATGGGTGACCGACCGAGAAGTTTCTCCCGGATGTGCATGAGTGAGGACAAAGTACGCAGAAGAGGCTAGTATTGATCTGGGGGGCCAGTCTAGATCCCGCCAGGAGTAACGACTACCGGCGGGTGTGTCTGGGGCCTTACAAGTTGGTATCAGAGCCGACCCTCGCGGTTACATGGATGTTTGTGGACAGGTGCGCGGTCATGTTGTTCATGATGTTTGTGACCCATCGTGGCACACGGCATGGCACATGTACCGGCTGGATGCACAGACGTATGTGCCAACAGGGAATGTTCCTGTGGCCCGACGAGGATGTCGGTTCCGCTGAGACTGACTAGGAAGTTGCTCTCCGGTGCACACGAGTGAGGACAAAGTGCGCAGAAAAGACTAGTATTTATCTGTGGGGCCAGTCTAGATCCCGCCAGGAGTAACAACCACCGGCGGGTGTGTCCGGGGTGTTACAACTTCCAAGGCCATCTCATCAAGGTCGTCTCCGCGTACCCCTGGAGAGGGTGCTCCGTAACCCCAATGCCGCAGGGAGGGTTGCTGAGTGGAACGTCGAGCTGCAAGCATTCCAGTTAGAGTTCAGCACCACCAGGGTCATCAAGGGTGCGGCTCTCGCTGACTTTGTGGCAGACTGGACTAACGCCCCTGATCGGGGGATGGGTGAAGACCCCTCCCTCGTGCCCGGAGATGAGGCGCTCGATGGTTGGGTCATGTACTTTGATGGTGCGTTCGTGCTCCAGGGTGCAGGTGCTGGAGCCGTGCTCATCTCGCCGACCCAGGACAAGCTATACTATGCCGTGCAGCTCTGCTTTCAGCATGGCGAGAAGGTCTCCAACAACAATGCGGAGTAAGAGGGCTTGATTGCTAGCCTTAGGGCAATGGCGACCCTGGGGGTCAAGCGTCTCACCATCAAGGGCGATTCTCAGCTCCTCGTCAACCTGTCCAACAAGGAATACAAGCCTAAGGACGAGCACATGGAGGCTTACCTAGAAGAGGTACGCAAGATTGAAAAACAATTTTTGAGCTTGGAATTGTAGCATGTCCCACGTGGCACAAACAAGGAGGCAGACGGCATCACCAAGATGGCATCCCGACGCGAGCCCCAGAAGCCTGGCGTCTTCGAGGAATGGCTCTTCAAGCCATTGGTGCCCCCCACCACAGGTCCGGCGCTGCTTCAGGAGGAACCGCCCCTGGCCCCCTCCTTGGGCGCCCCGCCCTGTAGCCCGACCTCTGGAGCCCACCTGCTCCTGGCACTCGAACCTCAGGAGGGATGCTGGACCGAAGAGTTCAAGGCATACCTACTCTAGGGCGCCCTGCCGGAAAGGGTGGAAGATGCGGAACGCGTGGCCCATTAGGCCACCGATTACTGCTTGCAGGACTATAAACACTACCGAAGACGCCCAAACGATGTCTCGCTGCGATGCATCTCCAAGGAGCAAGGGCGCGAGTTGCTGGCTGACATCCATGCCGGGAATTGCGGGCACCATTCTTCATCGCGCACCCTTGTGGGCAAGGTGTTCCGCAGTGGGTTCTATTGGCCCACAGCGCTCAACGATGCCATAGAGCTGGTGCGATCCTATGAGGCCTGTCAATTCCATGCCAAACAGATCCACCAGCCTGCTCAAGGCCTCCAAACCATCCCACTCTCGTGACCGTTGACGGTCTGGGGGCAGGACATCCTGGGCCCATTTCCCCAAGCAGCTAGGGGCTACCGCTACCTCTACGTTGCCATAGACAAATTCACCAAGTGGGCGGATGTGGAGCCCGTGTGCACCATCCCAGCTGGCTCGACCGTCAAGTTCATCAAGGGCCTCATGAGCTGCTTTGGGGTCCCTAACCATATCATCACTGACAATGGCTCTCAGTTCACGAGTTCAAAACATATTGTGCTAACCTTGGAACGCAGATATGCTACACTTTAGTGGTGCACCCACGGAGTAATGGCCAAGCCGAACGCACTAACACCGAGGTCCTGAGGGGTCTCAAGACGAGGAGCTGGGGTTGGATCGGTGAGCTCCAGTCTGTGTTGTGGTCCATAAGCACCACCGCGACTAAGCCCACCGGCGATACCCCGTTCTTCCTCGTCTACGGGGCTAAGGTTGTCCTCCCACATGAGGTCAAACATCGCTCCCCGAGGGTCTTGGCATTTGACGAGGCACACCAGGATGCCTCGCGGGGGATAGATCTCGTGCTCGGGGAGGAGGACCGCCGCCAGGCCTCGCTCTGTGCCGCCAGGTACCATCAGGTGCTGCGGCGGTATCACTGCCGCAGCGTCCGCCCCAGGATCCTCGAGGTGGGTGACCTCGTACTGAGGCGGGTGCTCGCCAGGGAGGGGCTTCACAAGCTCTCACCCATGTGGGACGTCCCGTTCAGGATCGCCCGTGTCTCCAGGCTTGGCGCCGTGCGCCTGGAGACGCATGAGGGGGTCCCCATCTAGAATGCCTTGAACATCCAGCACCTCCGGAAGTTCTACCCGTAACAGGCGAGCATCATGCGCCTCTCAAGTCTCCGCTTGTGACACTCTCACGTAATAATGAGTGGGGCTGTACACACCCCGGAGTCTCCTGAGTGCTTCCCTTGGGCCTCATGGGGGCTCCCACCCATGTCTTAGTGGAAGCCCCATGCTCCGCGCTAGCGGGAAGACCAGAAGACTAGTGTAGGTGCAGGACGCGGCTGTTCTTTTGCTCGCTTCACTAAAAAAAGACACATTCGTGACATTTTGGGCCGAACTTATTTTTTTCTGTCATGCTTATGACACTTCTATGACGATAATTGTGACAAAACCCGGTATCATCATAGATGTGGCGGGCTCCTACTTCTATGACAAAAAATCATGACAGAAAATGGGCTTTCCATCCTGGGCGGACCGGAGACGCAGCTGCATGACATTCTTTGGGCCGTCCATGATGGAAAAAACCGTGGTAGAAGCGCGTGCGAGGAAAATATCGGGGAGTTCTCGGTTACGGTGGGTGGTCGGGAGGCGAGCGATGCACGGAGGGATTGCGTGTTTCTCTCGTACACGTACACGTCTGGGTGCAAGGCGTTGGGCTCTAACTGAACCCGAGCGAGGCGTTCGCCTACTGAACCCGAGTAATTGCACTGCAAGCTACGTGTTACTGAACCCGAGCGATCGATCGATGTAGCTGTTAACTGAACCTGATCGAGCGATTCCTTCGCTACTGCTGCTAACTGACGCCGATCGAACCTGCTGCCTCTTGATGAATAGTGAGTGTTGTTGGGGGTTGGATGAACAGTTCCCGGTGGGGGTTGGATGAACAGGAACCTGTGGTAGTAGAGGTTGTTGCTGCTAGATGAACAGGACCCTGATCGAGCCGGTTGGGGGTGGATGAGCAGGACCCTGTGGAGGGCTGGATGAACAGCAGCCGGTGGAGGGCTGGTTGAACAGTAGCCAGTGGAGGGCTGAATGAACAGCGTCCCATGGAGGGTGGTTGGATAGGACCCTGTGGAGAGGGCTGGTTGAACAGTAGCCGGTGGAGGTTGGATGAACAGTAGCTGGTAGGCAGGAGGGAGACACCATTAATGAACTGTCGCAGGTGGAGGCTGGAGGAGGTCAACAATGGAGGAACAGTAGCCCGTGGAGCCTGGAGTGAGGCAGTAGACGGTGGATGAACAGTAGCCCGTGCAGTCCCGTTTTGCGGTACGCCACAACCCTCCCGATGAACAGGACCGCCGTTTCGACTGTACGAAGTCGAAGAGAAGTCCGTTTCCTCCGTTTTGTGGTACGCCATAGCCCTGCCGATCAACAAGATCCCGTTTAGACCGTGCGAGGTCGAACAGAAGTCTGTTTCCTCCGTTTTGTGATACGCCAAACTGATAACCCACAAGTATAGGGGATCACAACAGTTTTCGAGGGTAGAGTATTCAACCCAAATTTATTGATTCGACACAAGGGGAGCGAAAGAATATTCTCAAGTATTAGCAGCTGAGTTGTCAATTCAACCACACCTGGAAACTTAATATTTGCAGCAAGGTATTTAGTACCAACTAATATGATAGTAGTGGTAACAGTGGAAAAAAGTAACGGTAGCAAAAGTAATATTTTTTGGTTTTATAGTGATTGTAACAGTAGCAGCAAAAAAGTAAATAGGCGAAGAACAATATATGGAAAAGCTCGTAGGCAATGGATTGGTGATGGAGAATTATGCCGGATGTGATCGATCATGTAATAGTCATAACATAGGGTGACACAGAACTAGCTCCAGTTCATCAATGTAATGTAGGCATGTATTCCGAATATAGTCATACGTGCTTATAGAAAAGAACTTGCATGACATCTTTTATCCTACCCTCCCGTGGCAGCGGGGTCCTATTGGAAACTAAGGGATATTAATGCTTCCTTTTAATAGAGTATCGCACCAAAGCATTAACACATAGTGAATACATGAACTCCTCAAACTACGGTCATCACCGGTAATGATTCCGATTATTTTCACTGCGGGGTTAATGGATCATAACACATAATAGGTGACTATAGACTTGCAAGATAGGCTCAAGAACTCTCATGTATTGATGAAAACATAATAGGTTCAGCTCTGAAATCATGGCACTCAGGCCCTAGTGACAAGCATTAAGCATAGCAACGTCATAGCAACATCAATCTCAGAACATAGTGGATACTTGGAATCAAACCCTGGCAAAACTAACTCGATTACATGATAAATCTCATCCAACCCATCACTGTCCAGCATGCCTATGATGGAATTACTCACGCACGGCGGTGAGCATCATTAAATTGGTGATGGAGGAAGGTTGATGATGATGATGGTTATGGATTCCCCTCTCCGGAGCCCCGAACGGACTCCAAATCAGCCCTCCCGAGAGAGTTTAGGGCTTAGCGGCGGCTCCGTATCGTAAAACGCGATGATTCCTTCTCTCTGATTTTTTTCTCCCTGAAAGTGAATATATGGAGTTGGAGTTGAGGTCGGTGGAGCGTCAGGGGGCCCACGAGGCATGGGGCGCGCCCAGGGGGTAGGCACGCCCCCACCCTCGTGGACAGGGTGTGGGCCCCGTGACGTGGATTCTTCTTCCAGTATTTTTTATATATTCCAAAAATAATCTCCGTTGATTTTCAGGTCATTCCGAGAACTTTTATTTCTGCAACAAAATAACACCATGGCAATTCTGATGAAAACAGCGTCAGTCCGAGTTTGTTCCATTCAAATCATGCAAGTTAGAGTCGAAAACAAGGGCAAAAGTGTTTGGAAAAGTAGATATGACGGAGACGTATCAACTCCCCCAAGCTTAAACCTTTGCTTGTCCTCAAGCAATTCAGTTGACAAACTGAAAGTGATAAATAAAAACTTTTACAAACTCTGTTTGCTCTTATTGTTGTAAATATGTAAAGCCAGCATTCATGTTTTCAGCAAAGATTATGAACTAACCACATTCACAATAACATTTAGGTCTCATGTTTACTCATATCAATGGCATAATCAACTAGCGAGCAATAATTAAAAATCTCAGATGACAACACTTTCTCAAAACAATCATAATATGATATAACAAGATGGTATCTCGCTAGCCCTTTCTGAGACCGCAAAACATAAATGCAGAGCACCTTTAAAGATCAAGGACTGACTAGACATTGTAATTTATGGTAAAAGAGATCCAGTCAAGTCATACTCAATATAAACTAACAGTAATGGATGCAAATGACAATGCTCTCCAACTAGTGCTTTTTAATAAGAGGATGATGACTCAACATAGAAGTAAATAGATAGGCCCTTCACAGAGGGAAGCAGGGATTTGTAGAGGTGCCAGAGCTTGGTTTTGAAATAGATATGGATAATATTTTGAGCGGTATACTTTCATTGTCAACATAACAACTGAGAGATCTCGATATCTTCCATGCTACACACATTCTAGGCGGTTCCCAAATAGAATGGTAAAGTTTATACTCCCCCTCCACCAACAAGCATCAATCCATGGCTTGCTTGAAACAACGAGTGCCTCCAACTAACAAGAGTTCCGTGGGAGTTTTTTTGCAGTTATCTTGATTTGATTTGCATAAAGCATGGGACTAGGCATCCCGATGACCAGCCATTTTCTCGTGAGTGAGGAGCGGAGTCCACTCCTCTTGAGAATAACCCGCCTAGCATGGAAGATACAGACAGCCCTAGTTGATACATGAGCTATTCGAGCATAGAAAATAGAATGTTTATTTGAAGGTTCAGAGTATGGCATATACAAATTTACTTGGAACGGTAGGTAGATACCGTATATAGGTAGGTATGGTGGACTCATATGGAACAACTTGGGGGTTTATGGAGTTGGATGCACAAACAGTATTCCTGCTTAGTACAAGTGAAGGCTAGGAAAAGACTGGGAAGCGACCAGCTAGAGAGCGACAACAGTCATGAACATGCATTAAAATTAATCAACACCTCATGCAAGCATGAGTAGGATATAATTCACCATGAACATAAATATCGTAGGGGCTATGTTGATTTTGTTTCAACTACATGCGTGAACATGTGCCAAGTCAAGCCACTCGAATTGTTCAAAAGAGGATACCACCCTATCATACCACATCACAACCATTTTAATAGCATGTTGTTACGCAAGGTAAACCATTATAAACTCCTGGCTAATTAAGCATGGCATAAGCAACTACAATCTCTAATTGTCATTGCAAACATGTTTCTTTCATAATAGGCTGAATCAGGAACGATGAACTAATCATATTTACAAAAACAAGAGAGGTCGAGTTCATACCAGCTTTTCTTATCTCAATAAGTTCATCATATAGTCATCATTATTGCCTTTCACTTGCGCGACTAAATAGTGTGGATAATAATAATAGTGCACGTGCATTGGACTAAGCTGGAATCTGCAAGCATTCAATTCAAGAGAGAAGACAAGGTAATATGGGCTCTTTGTTAGATCAACAATAATGCATATGAGAGCCACTCAACATTTTAATCATGGTCTTCTCAACTCGACCCCCAAACGAAAGAAAAGAAACAAAACTATTTACACGGGAAAGCTCCCAACAAGCAAAATAAGAACAAGAAATCTTTTTGGGTTTTCTTTTTAATTACTACTACTACGGCTTGAAAAGTAAACTAGCTAAAATCTCCAACTAATTTTTTTGTTTTTCTAAGGTTCATCAAACACACAAGAAGGAAGCATAAAAAGGGAAATAAACTAGCATGGATATTACAATGAAAAAGTATGAGCACCGACAACTAGCATGACTGTGTGAACAGGAATGTAATGTCGGTGAGAAATACGTACTCCCCCAAGCTTAGGCTTTTGGCCTAAGTTGGTCTACTGCCACAGCTGGCCTGGCGGATATCCAAAGTTGTAGTTGGGGTCGTACTGTGACGCAGCAGCTATTGCCTCATGAGCTGCCGCGTGGAGGCGAGCTGTCTTCGTCCTCCTCTTATACTCGTTCGCCTCCTCCCTGGTTATAACATATCTCCCCTTTGCCTGAAAGTCAAAGAAAGCGGGAGCAGGGAGAGCGACATGATAGGTGCGTCGTCTGTCAAAGATTAGTCGGTACTGGAGGGACTGGTCGTTCCTCTCGACAAACTGATGACGAACCATAGCATCATAATCTAGATAAGAAGGAGGCAACTCAATATCATCTCCACGTATGGGTATCTCAAGAAAGTTAGCTGTACGGGTTGCATAAATTCCACCAAAGAAATCTCCATGAATTCGATTATTATGCAACCTACGTGCAACAATAGACCCCAAGTTGTATTGTTTATCTCCTAAAACAGCGCTCCTGAGAACGCTAAGATCAGGTGCACACATGTGACATGCTTCATCTTTACCGTTTATGCACCTTCCTATGAAGAGAGCAAAATAATGTACAGCGGGAAGATGAATGCTCCCTATGGTGGCTTATGTTACATCTCTATATTCCCCCACTATAATACTAGCAAGAAAATCTCTAAGCTCAGATTTGCTAGGTTCACTAGCACTACCCCATTGTGGGAGTTTGTGGACAGTATTAAAATCCTCTAAATCCATGGTATAAGATTTATCATAAAGATCAAATAGGACAGTTTGTGAATTGCACGAGGATGAAAATTTAAACCTTCTCACAAATGAATCCGTTAATTAGAGGTATTGTCAGCACTTATCTGCCTCGAAGCTTGATACGTCTCCGTCGTATCTATAATTTTTGATTGTTCCATGCCAATATTCTACAACTTTTATATACTTTTGGCAACTTTTTATACTATTTTTGGGACTAACATATTGATCCAGTGCCCAGTGCCAGTTCCTGTTTGTTGCATGTTTTTTTGCAGAATATCCATATCAAACAGAGTCCAAATGGGATAAAAACTGACGGAGAATTGTTTTGTAATATATACGATTTTTGGGAAGAAAAATCCTCGCGAGACGACGCCCGAGGGGGCCACGAGGCAGGGGGGCACACCCCAGGGGGGCAGGCGCGCCCCTGACCCTCGTGGACACCCCGTAAGGCGGCGGATGCCCTTCTTTCACCGCAAGAAAGCTAATATCCGGATAGAGATCGTTTTAAAATTTCAGCCCAATCGGACTTACGGATCTCCGGAATATAAGAAATGGTGAAAGGGTAGAATCTGAGAACGCAGAAACAGAGAGAGACAGAGAGACAGATCCAATCTCGAAGGGGCTCTCGCCCCTCCCGTGCCATGGAGGCCATGGACCAGAGGGGAAACCATTCTCCCATCTAGGGGGAAGGTCAAGGAAGAAGAAGAAGGAGGGGTGCTCTCTCCCCCTCGCTTCCGGTGGCACCGGAGTGCCACCGGGGGCCATCATCATCGCCGCAATCTTCACCAACAACTTCACCGCCATCATCACCAACTCTTCCACCCTCTATGCAGCGGTGTAACCTCTCTCTTACCCGCTGTAATCTCTACTTAAACATGGTGCTGAACACTATATATTATTTCCCAATGATGTATGGCTATCCTATGATGTTTGAGTAGATCTGTTTTGTCCTATGGGTTATTTGATGATCGTGATTGGTTTGAGTTGCATGTTTTATTATTGGTGATGTCCTATGGTGCTCTCCGTGTCGCGCAAGCGTGAGGGATTCCTGCTATAGGGTGTTGCAATACGTTTATGATTCGCTAATAGTGGGTTGCATGAGTGACTGAAACACAAACCCGAGTAAGGGGGTTGTTGCGTATGGGATAAAGAGGACTTGATACTTTAATGCTATGGTTGGGTTTTACCTTAATGATCTTTAGTAGTTGCGGATGCTTGCTAGAGTTCCAATCATAAGTGCATATGATCCAAGTAGAGAAAGTATGTTAGCTTATGTCTCTCCCTCATATAAAACTGCAATAATGATTACATGTCTAGTTATCGATTGCCTAGGGACAAATAACTTTCTCGTAACAACAAGCTCTCTACTAAAACTAACTTAGTTGTGTCTTTATCTAAACAGCCCCTACTTTTTATTTACGCTCTCTTTATATTCTTGCAAACCTATCCAATAACACCTACAAAGTACTTCTAGTTTCATACTTGTTCTAGGTAAAGCGAACATCAAGCGTGTGTAGAGTTGTATCGATGGTCGATAGAACTTGAGGGAATATTTGATGCCTTTAGCTCCTCATTGGGTTCGACACTCTTACTTATCGAAAACTGTTGCGATCCCCTATACTTGTGGGTTATCAAGACCTTTTTCTGGCGCCATTGCGGGGGAGCAATAGCGTGGGGTGAATATTCTCGTGTGTGCTTGTTTGCTTTATCACTAAGTAATTTTTATTTGCTGTTCCTAGTTGTTTTCTATCTTTAGTTATGGGTAGGAAACGCAAAATACCAAAAAAAAATAGTTGTACCTACTGAACCAATGGTTGAAGAACCACTCAAAATCTATCACACTCCTGAAGCTTATTACTTGGATCATCTTCGATCCCTTTGTGCTCGTGCTGAAACCCCAACTAGCTTAGTTGAGGGCAAATCTTTAGATGAGCATGCTTGTTATGTGCGACACTGTATATCTGAAAAAGGGAAACTTTTACTGGGTCAAATTCATCGTTTGCAATGCTATGCTTGGAATTTATGTGAAATATATGATTTTACTTGTTGTTCTGAAACCCCTAAGAAATACCTTCCCTATCAATGTGAGTTTAGTGATAATGGAATCGTATCTTTGTATGCTAAAGGTGTTTATAGTTACTATGATGTTCAATAAATTGAAGAATTTGTTGCTTTTAAGGGTGCTTATGAAATTGCTTCTTTGATTGAAAAGTATGATGCTACTCTTTACAAATCTGAAAATTTTGCCATACTTAAATATTGCTATGATAATTATGCTTCTAATGCCTATGTTGAACCATATATGGAGGACTACTCCACTGTCCAAGAAGAGACTAATATTTTGCAGGAGTCTATGGAAGAAGAAATTGACGAAACTGTGAGCTCATTTGATGAAAAAGATTATGAGGAGAGCGAAGAACAAAAGGAGGAAGAGCGGATTAGCTACCCGTGCCCACCTTCTAATGATAGTAACTCTTCAACTCATACATTGTTTAATTTCCCTTCGTGCTTACCGAAGGATGACTGTTATTATCCCGTTGATTTTTCTTGAAATATCCCTTTTTGATGATGCTTGCTATGCTTGTGGCCAAGATGCCAATATGAATTATGCTTATGGAGATGAACTTGCTATAGTTCCTTATGTTAAACATGAAATTGTTGTTATTGCACCCACACATGATAGTCCTATTATCTTTTTGAATTCTCCCGACTACACTATATCGGAGAAGTTTGCACTTATTAAGGATTATATTGATGGGTTGCGTTTTACTATTACACATGATGATTTTGATGAATATAATATGCATGTGCTTGCTGCTCCTACTTGCAATTACTATGAGAGAGGAACTATATCTCCACCTCTCTATGTTTCCAATACGATAAAATTGCAAAAAAACTGTTTATACTATGCATTGGCCTTTACTTTCTGTGCATGAATTGTTCTTTTATGACATGCCGATGCATAGGAAGAGAGTTAGAATTCATTGTTTCATGATATATGTTACTTTGTGCTCACTACTAAATTACAAATCATTGTTAATTAAAACTGGCTTTGATATACCTTGGGATTCGGGTGGATTCACTACTTGAGCACTATATGCCTAGCTTAATGGCTTTAAAGAAAGCGCTGCCAGGGAGACAACCCGGAAGTTTTAGGGAATCATTTATTTCTGTTGAGTGCTTTCATATAGTTTAAAAACCAAAAAAATAAAGAGGGGAACCCAATACTTTTTCAAAAAGGAAAGTGAAAGTGAGAAAGACAAGCATTGTTGAAGTGGGAGAGCACCTTGAACTTTGTTCATGCTCACGGCAACTTTGTGAATCTTGATTACAGAAACTTTTCAATAAAAATAATTATCCCCTTGTACAATTCCATTGTATTATAAAAATAATGTGCCAAGGTTTGCCTTTAGGATGTTTACTTTGCTTGTTGGTTTGTATGGTGTAGGACAGAAACTTTGGCTGTAGTGCGCGATTTTACATTTTTAGCTGGAACGTCAAATGGTTCTGATTCTTTTTGAACTGTCTTTCTATACAAATTGTTTATTTTTCCTAATGTTGGCAGAATTTTTCAAGTATCAGAAGTATGGTGAATGTTCAGATTATTACAGACTGTTCTGTTTTAGATAGATTCTATTTTTGATGCATAGTTTGCTTGTTTTGATGAAACTATCGATTTATATTAGTGGATTAAGCCATGGAGAAGTTATATTACAGTAGACACAATTCCAAAACAAAATATGAATTGGTTTGCAACAGTACTTAGAGTAGTGATTTGCTTTATTATACTATCAGATCTTACCGAGTTTTCTCTTGAAGTTTTGTGTGGA
Organism: Triticum dicoccoides; assembly: GCF_002162155.2. NCBI lineage: Eukaryota > Viridiplantae > Streptophyta > Magnoliopsida > Poales > Poaceae > Triticum > Triticum dicoccoides. The sequence goes on along the minus strand of NC_041382.1, from coordinate 159,730,189 downwards.
TGAAGTGTTCGATGATCGAGAAGGTCTCGATGTGAGAAGAAGTAAGAGAGGAAAGAGCTCAATCTTGGGGATGCCCGAGGAACCCCAAGTAAATATTCAAGTAGAATCAAGCGTCTAAGCTTGGGGATGCCCCGGAAGGCATCCCCTCTTTCTTCAACAAGTATCGGTATGTTTTCGGATTCATTTCGTTCATGCGATATGTGCAATCTTGGAGCATCTTTTGCATTTAGTTTTCATTTTTATTTTATGCACCATGCTGGTATGAGATAGTCCTTGGTTGATTTATAGAATGCTCATTGCACTTCACTTATATCTTTTGAGTACGGCTTTATAGAATGCTTCATGAGCTTCACTTATATCATTTGAAGTTTGGATTGCCTCTTTCTCTTTACATAGAAAAGTGCCATATGTAGAATGCTCTTCTGCTTCACTTATATTTGTTAGAGCGTGGGCATATCTTTTGTAGAAAGAATTAAACTCTCTTGCTTCACTTATATCTATTTAGAGAGATGACAGGAATTGGTCATTCACATGGTTAGTCATAAAATCCTACATAAGACTTGTAGATCACTGAATATGATATGTTTGATTCCTTGCAATAGTTTTGCGATATAAAGATGGTGATATTAGAGTCATTCTAGTGGGTAGTTGTGGATTGTAGAAATACTTGTGTTGAGGTTTGTGATTCTCGTAGCATGCATGTATGGTGAACCGTTATGTAACGAAGTCGGAGCATGCGGTATTTATTGATTGTCTTCCTTATGAGTGGCGGTCGGGGATGAGCAATGGTCTTTTCCTACCAATCTATCCCCTAGGGGCATGCGTAGTAGTACTTTGCTTTGAGGGCTAATAAACTTTTGCAATAAGTATGTGAGTTCTTTATAACTAATGTTGAGTCCATGGATTATACGCACTCTCACCCTTCCATCATTGCTAGCCTCTTTGGTACCGTGCATTGTCCTTTCTCACCTCGAGAGTTGGTGCAAACTTCGCCGGTGCATCCAAACCCCGTGATACGATGCACACTATCACACATAAGCCTCATTATATCTTCCTCAAAACAGCCACCATACCTACCTATCATGGAATTTCCATAGCCATTCTGAGATATATTGCCATGCAACTTCCATCATCATCATCATATACATGACTTGAGCATTCATTGTCATATTGCTTTGCATGATCGTAAGATAGCTAGCATGATGTTTTCATGGCTTGTCCGTGTTTTGATGTCATTGCTACGCTAGATCATTGCACATCCCAGTACACCGCCGGAGGCATTCATATAGAGTCATATCTTTGTTCTAGTATAAAGTTGTAATATTGAGTTGTAAGTAAATAAAACTGTGATGATCATCATTATTAGAGCATTGCCCGCAAAAAAGAGAGGCCAAAGAAGCCTAAATAAAAAAAGGGGGCCAAAGAAGCCCGCCAAAAAAGGGGGCAATGTTACTATCCTTTTACCACACTTGTGCTTCAAAGTAGCACCATGTTCTTCATATAGAGAGTCTCTTGAGTTATCACTTTCATATACTAGTGGGAATTTTCATTATAGAACTTGGCTTGTATATTCCAACGATGGGCTTCCTCAAGTGCCCTAGGTCTTCATGAGCAAGCAAGTTGGATGCACACCCACTTAGTTTCAGTTTGAGCTTTCATACACTTATAGCTCTAGTGCATCCATTGCATGGCAATCCCTACTCCTCGCATTGACATCAATTGATGGGCATCTCCATAGCCCATTGATTAGCCGCCGATGTGAGACTTTCTCCCTTTTTTGTCTTCTCCACACAACCTCCATCATCATATTCTATTCCACCTATAGTGTTATATCCATGGCTCACGCTCATGTATTGCGTGACGGTTGAAAAAGCTGAAGCGCGTTAAAAAGTATGAACCAATTGCTCGGCTTCTCATCGGGGTTGTGCATGATTTGAATATTTTGTGTGGTGAAGATGGAGCATAGCCAGACTATATGATTTTGTAGGGATAACTTTCTTTGGCCATGTTATTTTGAAAATACATGATTGCTTTATTAGTAGGCTTGAAGTATTATTCTTTTTATGTCAAATGATAGACTATTGCTTTGAGTCACTCGTATCTTAATATTCATGCCATGATTAGATATGTGATCAAGATTATGCTAGGTAGCATTCCACATAAAAATTATCTTATTTATCATTTACCTACTCGAGGACGAGCAGGAATTAAGCTTGGGGATGCTGATACATCTCCATCGTATCTATATTTTTTGATTGTTCCATGCCAATATTCTACAACTTTTATATACTTTTGGCAAATTTTTATACTATTTTTGGGACTAACATATTGATCCAGTGCCCAGTGCCAGTTCCTATTTGTTGCATGTTTTTTGTTTCATAGAATATCCATATCAAATGGAGTCCAAACGGGATAAAAACTAACGAAGAATTGTTTTGGAATATATATGATTTTTGGGAAGAAAAATCCACGCAAGATGATGCCCGAGGGGACCACGAGGCAGGGGGCGCGCCCTAGGGGGCAGGCACGCCCCTGACCCTCGTGGCCACCCTGTAAGGTGGTTGATGCCCTTCTTTCGTCGCAAGAAAGCTAATATCCGGATAGAGATCATGTTAAAATTTCAGCCCAATCGGAGCTACGGATCTCCGGGAATATAAGAAACGGTGAAAGGGTAGAATCTGAGAATGCATAAACAGAGAGAGATAGAGAGACATACCCAATCTCGTAGGGGCTCTCGCCCCTCCCGTGCCATGGAGGCCATGGACCAGAAGGGAAACCCTTCTCCCATCTAGGGGGGAGGTCAAGGAAGAATAATAAGGAGGGGGCTCTCTCCCCCTCGCTTCCGGTGGCACCGGAGTGCCACCGGGGGCCATCATCATCACCGCAATCTTCACCAACAACTTCACCGCCATCATCACCAACTCTTCCACCCTCTATGCAGCGGTATAACCTCTATATTACCCGCTGTAATCTCTAATTAAACATGGTTCTCAATGCTATATATTATTTCCCAATGATGTATGGCTATCCTATGATGTTTGAGTAGATCTGTTTTGTCCTATGCGTTATTTGATGATCGTGATTGGTTTGAGTTGCATGTTTTATTATTGGTCCTGTCCTATGGTGCTCTCCATGTCATGCAAGCGTGAGGGATTGTCGATGTTGGGTGTTGCAATACGTTTATGATTTGCATATAGTGGGTTGCGTGAGTGACTGAAACACAAACCCGAGTAAGGGGGTTGTTGCGTATGGGATAAAGAGGACTTGATACTTTAATTAATGCTATGGTTGGGTTTTACCTTAATGATCTTTAGTAGTTGCGGATGCTTGCTAGAGTTCCAATCATAAGTGCATATGATCCAAGTAGAGAAAGTATGTTAGCTTATGCCTCTCCCTCATACAAAATTGCAATAATGATTACCGGTCTAGTTATCGATTGCCTAGGGACAAATAACTTTCTCGTAACAACAAGCTCTCTACTAAAACTAACTTAGTTGTGTCTTTATCTAAACAGCCCCTACTTTTTATTTACGCTCTCTTTATATTCTTGCAAACCTATCCAACAACACCTACAAAGTACTTCTTGTTTCATACTTGTTCTAGGTAAAGCGATCATCAAGCGTGCATAGAGTTGTATCGGTGGTCGATAGAACTTGAGGGAATATTTGTTCGGCCTTTAGCTCCTCATTGGGTTCGACACTCTTACTTATCGAAAACTGTTGCGATCCCCTATACTTGTGGGTTATCAAGAAAGCTCTCCAGATCAGCATTACGCACATATGCATCAAATTCCTCTTTAATTCCTGCTTGGACCATGAAATCCTCTAACGGCCATTCACAAGGTTGCACTTGAGCGTCCCTTGGTGGTTCATTGTCCGCATCGCGTATTGCGGGTCTGGGTCCTTGCTTCCTTGAAGAACCACCTTTGTACATTTTCCTAAACATTTTTCTTCCTCTGAAAAATTTCTGAAATTTTTAGTAACTCGAAATAAAAGTGAACCAAACTCAACAAAATTGATAGCAACTACTCCCACAAGTGCCTAGAGACTATATCATGCATTAAAACTACTTTTGACCTCATAAATTTGACATGCAAGCTCAAGAACAGGGTCACCTAAGCAGCAAAAATTTGCAATGAATAAAGAACTAGAACAAAAACTAATTGGACCATTGGAGGAGTCACATACTAAAGAACAATCCCCCAAAGTAGTTTTGTGAATGGAGCTTTGAGCTAGGAGATCGAAAATGGCAGCAAGATGAGCTAGAACTCGTGCTTGAGCTGGTTGGTGATTTTTTGGGAGGAGGAAGGAGTGTGTGGTGGCTGGAATAAGTGGAGGGGAGCCACCACGGGCCCACAAGGCAAGGGGGCGCACCCAGGGGGTGGGCGCGCCCTGGACCCTCGTGGCCAGGTGCTTGCTCCCCCTGGTATGTTCTCAGTGCTAGATATTCTCAAATATTCTAGAAAAAATCATATTTAATTTTAAGGGCATTTGGAGAACTTTTATTTTTGGGCTATTATTTTATTACATGGATAATTCAAAAAACAGACAGAAATTACTATTTTTTGCTTTATTTAATGTAAATAATAGAAAGTAAAAAGAGGGTACAGAGAGTTGTGTTTTCTAAATTCATTCATCTCATGCTCATCAAAAGGAATCCACTAACAAGGTTGATCAGGTCTTGTTAATAAACTCATTTCGAATAACATGAAACCGGAGAATTTTCGAATGACACTATGTTACCTCCACGGGGATATGCACATCCCCAACAATAAGAGTATCATATTTCTTCTTAACAGTAGGAAGAGGAAATTCAAAACCTCCAATAGTAATCGATGGAATTTTTCCAATAGAATTGACACTGTGGACTGGAGCTGTTTCCTCGGAAAGTGTACCGTATGCTCATTACCATTAACATGAAAAGTGACATTGCCTTTGGTGCAATCAATAACAGCCCCTGCAGTATTCAAAAAGGGTCTTTCGAGAATAATAGACATACTATCGTCCTCGGGACTATCAAGAATAACAAAGTCCGTTAAAATAGTAACGTTTGCAACCACAACAGGCATATCCTCACAAATACCGACAGGTATAGCAGTTGATTTATCAGCCATTTGCAAAGATATTTCGATGGGTGTCAACTTATTCAAATGAAGTCTACGGTATAAAGAGAGAGGCATAACACTAACACAAGCTCCAAGATCACATAAAGCAGTTTTAACATAGTTTCTTTTAATGGAGCATGGTATAGTTGGTACTCCAAGTCAGCCATGCCGCCCGACCTCCGCACCGTGGCCACCGCGCTGAGTCCCTTGTTGTCGACATTCCTGGCCACCGCGCCACCGCCGCCGTGGCCTCCATGCCGCCATGCAATGCATCCACGCCGCCATGCCATGCTGCGCCGCTGCGCCGCCACGCTGCACCTCGGCCGCCTCCGCGGTCGCCGCATGTACGACGTCACTGCCCGCACCTTTGCCACGCGCCATGATAGCCGTAGCGCCGCCCACCTCCATAGGCCGACACACGGCCTGGAGCTCCATCGCGCAGCCGCCGGCGAGCGCCGCCATCACCGCCACGCCTCCGGCATGACAAGAGCGCCCAAGACACCAAGCTCATGCTACCAAATGTTGGGACAAACCCCAGACCAGCTCACCACTCATCTCCTCTCACTCGCTCGGACGAAGGTGGAAGAAGGTGCACACTAGATTTTTTCGGCACAGAAACGCCCCGCCGCACGAACGGCGCCTCGGTCGCACGAACGGCCTTACTTTACTGGGCACATACCCTCGGCTCGGCTTATACCATCACCGCGGCTCGGCAACAGACTGGCACGCTTCCATCAGTACATGGGGAGAGGTATTAATACCCAGGCTAGCACACAAGCGCATGCACACCTACCACTCTTGGCCACGCACACACACGTTCAACACTACCTGGCCTAACCTCACGCAATGGCCACACATGAGCTAACCAGCTAACAACCATGCATGCACACGATTGCTTCCAGTCCTATGCATGTGATAACTGACTAACTACACGCACCACATCCCCCAGTCGTGTTGGTTCTCCACAACGGCACAACCACGTCCGCCAACGCACGCGCTAAGTCAGGATTATGGCTGACAGAATGCTGCCTAACATGTCATCTCATATTCTCTTCTTTATAGCATGGAAATTTGGACTTTTATGTTGTTCAAAGCAATAGTCTAGTTTCCACGTGATAACTTAAATACTCAAGCATATCAACAAGAAACCATGTCTTTCAAAATATCAATGCTAAAATAAGCTATCCCTAGCCCATCATGCTCAATCACTGATTCATTCATGAAACAACTCACATATTAACTACACCCAATGCTCAAGTACGATCATAGTGCCTCCTAGTTGGTGCTTTTATAAGAGAAGATGTTGACTCAAATTCAAAAATAAAAAATGCATAAAGTAAAAGAAAGGCCCTTCGCACAAGGAAGTAGGGATTTGTAGAGGTGCCAAAACTCAAAGCGAAAATTTAGAGATGATTTTTTTGTGAGGCATACTTTTCCCACCAACGAAAATGACTTAGAGTTCCCAGCACTTTCCATGCTAGATATATCATAGGCGATTCCCAAACAAAAATTAAAGTTTATTCCTTTTTCCACCATACTTTCACTTTCCATGGCTAACCGTATCCACGGGTGCCTTCCATACCAACACTTTCCAAGGAATTTATTATTTGACAACATAAAGTAAATTCATTTTTCATTTTGCGACTGGGCATCCCTAATAAATTCGCCTTACTCTCGTGCAATGACAAGTGAATAAAGACTCATCGTGATAATAGCACATCTAGCATGGAAAATATTACCCAACCCTTACCGCCTCGCGAGCGGTACGAGCACACAAAAGAGAAATTTATATTGAATATTAGAGATGGCACATACAAATTTGCTTAGAACGGCAAAATAATACTACATATAGGTAGGTATAGTGGACTCATGTGGCAAAACTAGTTTAAATTATTTTGGATGCACAAGCAGTGATCATACTTAGTGCAAAATGAAGGCTAGCAAAAGATTGAGAAGCGACCAACCAAGAAACGAATAATCTCATAAGAGAGCATTAAGCATAATTAACACCGAATAATACACCACAAGTAGGATCTAATGTCATTGCATGACTATTGACTTTCGTGCTTGCATAGGGAATCACAAACCTTAACACCAATATTCTTACTAAAGCATAATTACTCATCAAGATGACTCACATATCACATCATCATATCTGAAAACTATTACTAGGAATCAAGTTTATTTTGTCCAATGATCTTCATGAAAGTTTTCATTATATCCTGCTTGGATATCTATCACTTTGGGACTAATTTTCATGTGTTGCTTTTGATAAGCTCAAATAAATATAAATGAAGATCATGAGCATAATATTTATTTCTCTCAAATTAATTTAAGTGAAGCAAGAGGGGATTTCTTCAAAAATACTAAAGCACACCGTGCTCAAAAAGATATAAGTGACGCAGTAGAGAAAATCCATACCTCATAAAAATTTGAAGTGAAGCATAGAGAGCAATTGTAACAAGTCATGGCATAATTTTGGCTCTCTCAAATAGGTGTGTCCAGCAAGGAATCAAGACTTAAAACACAAGATAAAACAAGCAAAGACTCATATCATACAAGATGCTCCAAGCAAAACACATAGTATGTGATGAATAAAAATATAGCTTCGAGTAAAATATCGATGGTCGTTAGAAGAAAGAGGGGATGCCACTCGGGGAATCCCAAGCTTAGTTGCTTGTTCTCTTCGGATAATAGCTTGGGATGCCAGCGCACCCCCAAGCTTAGGCTCTTCTTACTCCTTATTCCTTCATCCATTGTAAGATAACCCAAAACTTGAGAACTTCAGAATCTGTCAAAAACAGAACAGTCTGTAGCAATCTGGATATTTTTAATACTTCTGTAACTCCAAAAACTCTGAAAACTTAGGGAGACCTGGTAAATTTGTATATTAATCTTATGCAAAAAAGAATTGGTATTTTATTGCCCTCTGGTTATAAATGATAATTGTTTTCGTGAGCACAGAAGTTTCTGTTTTTCAGCAAGATCAAACAACTATCACCCAAGAAGATCCTAAAGGCTTTACTTGGCACAAACACTAACTAAAACACAAAAAACACAATCATAATAGTAGCATAATTTTTCTAACACTCAAGAACAGGAAGCAAAAAGAAAAAAGAAAATTTATTCATTGGGTTGCCTCCCAACAAGCGCTATCGTTTTACGCCCCTAGCTAGGCATAAGATTTCAACGATGCTCACACGAAAGATAAGAATTGAAACACAAGGAGAGCATCATGAAACATATGACAAACACATTTAAGTCTAACGTACTTCCTATGCATAGGAATTTTATAAGCAAACGAATTATCAAGAGAAAAAATCTAACATATGCAAAGAAGAGGAATAAAAATTTGACGATCTTAACATAACTAGAGGTAATTTAGTAACATGAAAATTTCTGCAACCATATTTTCCCCTCTCATAATAATTACATGTTGGATCATAATCAAATTCAACAATATAAATATCACATAAAATATTTTCTTCAAGATCCCCCAGCATGGAAAGTTGACACTCTTCCAAAATAGTGGGATTATCATCAAATAAAGTCATGACCTCTCCAAGCCCACTTTCATCAAAAATTTAATAAGATTGAACACTCTCCAAATATGTGGGATTATTTTTACCTAAAGTTGACTCTCTTCCAAACCCACTTTTAATATTATTGCAATCATATTCATCATGCAGTTTAAATAAATTTTCAAGATCGTAAGAATCATTATCACCCCAATCATGATCATTGCAATAAGTAGTGGACATAACAAAACAAGCATCCCCAAGCTTGGGTTTTTCATATCACTAACACAATTGAAATTAATAGAATTTATAATATAATCATTGCAATCTTGCTTTTCATTCAAGGATCTATCATGAATCACTTTATAAATTTCTTCATTTAACACTTCATCACAATTTTTAGCTTCATAAATATCAAGCAAAACTTCATAAAGATAATCTAGTGAACTCAATTCACTAGCAATCGGTTCATCATAATTGGATCTTTTAAAAAGATTAGCAAGTGGATGAGGATCCATATCAATATATTTTTAGCAAGCGAAGATGCGAGCAAATAGAAGGCACATGGTAACACAAGAAAACATGAGATCTGACGAGAAAACGGCGAACGAAAAATAGGGCGAATAAAGCGGCAAATTTTTGTGAAGCGGGGGAGAATAAAACGAGAGGCAAATGGCAAATAATGTAAATTGTGAGGAGATGAGATTTTTTATTAGGAACCTGGTATATGTTGAAGATTTTCCCCGGCAACGGTGCCTGAAATTCCTTTTGATGCGGCTTGAAGCTACGTCGGTATTTCCCCAAAGAGGAAGGGATGATGCAACACAGCGACGGTAGGTATTTCCCTTAGTGATGAAAGCAAGGTTATCGAACCAGTAGAAGAACCAAGCAACAATACATAAACGACACCTGCCCACAAATAACAAATACTCGCGACCCGACGTATTAAAGGGGTTGTCAATCCCTTTCGGGTAACGCGCCAGAAATTGGCAAACGGGCGTGAATAAATTGTAGTAGATTGATAGATCGAACCTCAAATAAAATAAATAAGAATAAATTGCAGCAAGCTATTTTTGTATTTTTGGGTTTAATAGATCTGAAAATAAAAGCAAAGGAAAATAGATCGCAAAGGCAAATAATATGAGAAAGAGACCCGGGGGTCGTAGGTTTCACTAGTGGCTTCTCTCTAGAAAAATAGAAAACGGTGGGAACACAAACTAATGTTGGTAATTGATAGAACTTCAAATAATAATGATGATATCCAGACAATGATCATTATATAGGCATCACGTCCAAGGTTAGAAGATCAACTCATGCCTGCATCTACTACTATTACTCCACACATCGACTGCTATCCAGCATGCATCTAGTGTATTAAGTTCATGGAGAAACGGAGTAATGCAATAAGAACGATGACATGATGTAGACAAGATATATATATATATATATATATATATATATATGTAGAAATAGACCCCATCGTTTTATCCTTAGTACCAACGATACATACGTGTCGATTCCCCTTCTGTCACTAGGATCAAGCACCGTAAGATCGAACCTACTACCAAGCACCTCTTCCCATTGCAAGATAAATAGATCAAGTTGGACAAACAAAACCCAAATATCAGAGAAGAAATACGAGGCTATAAGCAATCATGCATATAAGAGATCGAATAAACTCAAATAAATTTCATGGATAAAAAGATATATCTGATCATAAACTCAAAGTTCATTTGATCCCAACAAACACAACGCAAAAAGAGTTACATTATATGGATCTCCAAGAGACCATTGTATTGAGAATCAAACGAGAGAGAGGAAGCCATCTAGCTACTAACTACGGATCTGAAGGTCTACAAAGAACTACTCACGCATCATCGGAGAGTGTCGGGGTTGTGGTGCGACATATGCCAAAGGATGGCTAATCATGGAGAGGGACAAGAGTACGTCCCCGGGCTCTAGAAGCGGGAGTGAGCGAGATCGTATACGCCTACAGATCTTACCCAGGTACGGGGATCTCCTAGAAGATAACACCCCTAGTCCTGCTCTACGGGGTCTCTGCATGATCACTATCTCAACAATGGTAGCTACAAGATTGCTCCTTGAGATATTTGACTAGAGGAGGAAGATGCGTAAGGCTAGCCCTACTTTCCCTCTCTATGTGTGTGTGTCTACTCAGGTTCTGAACCCTTTGCATGGGTGACCTGGGGGGTTTATATAGGCCTACCCACCAAGGGTACAATGGTAATCAGGCCGGGCGTAGGTCCCGGCTATCAGTCTCTCTAGACACCGGCTTCTCCGCCGGCTGCTGGAGCCCACCGCTTGGTGGGTCCCATCGGCTGTCGTGTACTCGGCCGACGGGCCGTGCCCGCCACTCGCGGGTCTGGTTGATCACTCCGCACTATAGCCTTGCTACTGATGATGGAGGCTTTGTCGGGGGAAGCGTGGTTGTAGTACCGCCGCCTGGTGGGCGTTCGCTGTAGCCATTCCCTGTTTCTTCTGGTTAATGACGCACAGACTTTGAGGAGGGAAGGGGGCCGCCTGCTAGGAGGCGGCCGGCCCCCGCTGCCGCCTCCTGGAGATCTGCCGCCTACTGGGGCTCGCCAACAGGTAGGGCCCGCCGCCTGCGGTCCATACCGACAGGCCATCGTGGAGCATAGCTCCCTAGGCAATAGGTGACGTCACGGGCAGCGTGGCTACAGTACCCCGCCGGTTGGGGGCGTCCACCAGGTACGCCCGTAATATAGCCGCGCTCAGCCCAGGATTCGGGGGTGGCAGGGTGCACTGTAGCCACACCCCGTCCCGTCATAGTGATGTAGGTGCAAACTTTGAGGGCACGAGGGGCCGCCTGCTGGAAGCCGCCCGCCTCGTAGCCGCCTTCTGGTATGCTGCTGCCTTCTAGCAGCCAGCCGCTTGGACTAGCCGGATCAAGGGAGAAGTTGTTCGTCTGGGAGGTGTGAGGGGCGCAGTTGGCCCCGATGTCTTGAAATACCATAGGGAGCTGATGAGGCTACCCGTGGTCATTTACTCCCATAGTAGTCCCCGAAGCTGGTGGGGCATCGTGGCTGGAAACGCAAGGAGCCCCAAGAACTTCCTACTCTGAGTTGTCTAGTCAACTTGCTTCATCCGCCTTCTGGGGGCGCTGACAGCTAGGAGCCGACCATGACCAGGCCGACCCCCTGGTGAATTTGAAACATCCACTACAAAAAAAAGACACATCCGTGACATTTTGGGCCGAACGAAATTTTTTTCTGTCATACATATGACACTTCTATGACGATAATTGTGACAAAACCCGGTATCATCATAGATGTGGTGGGCTCCTACTTCTATGACAAAAAATCATGACAGAAAATGGGCTTTTCGTCTTGGGCGGGCTGGAGACGCAGCTGCATGACATTCTTTGGGCCGTCCATGACGGAAAAAACCGTGGTAGAAGCGAGGGCGAGGAAAATTTCGGGGAGTTCCCGGTTACGGTGGGAGGTCAGGGGCTGAGCGATGCGCGCTTCTCTCATACAAGTACGCGTGTGTGTGCGAGGCGTTGGCTCTAGCTGAACCCGAGGGAGGCGTTGGGCTCTAACTGAACCCGAGCGATTGCACTGCAGGCTACGCGTTATTGAACCCGAGCGATCGATCGATGGATGTTAATTGAACCCGATCGAACGATTCCTTCACTACTGCTGCTAACTGAAGCCGATCGATGCTACCTCTGGATGAACAGTGAGTGTTGCGAGGGGGGTTGGATGAACTGTTCCCGGTGGGGGTGGATGAACAGGACCCCGTGGTGTTGCCTCTGGATGAACAGGACCCCGATCGATCGAGCCGGTTGGGGTTGGATGAACAGGACCCCGTGGAGGGTTGGATGAATAGGACCACCCCGTGGAGGGCAGGATGAACAATAGACGGTGGATGACATGATGAACAGTAGCCCGTGGAGGGGTGGTTGAACAGGAGCCCGTGGAGAGGGCTGGTTGAACAGTAGCCGGTGGAGTAGCGCGCGGTGCAGGCTGGATGAACAGGAGCCCGTGGATGAACAGTCGCAGGTGGAGGTTGGAGGAGGTCGATGGTGGATGAACAGTAGCTCGTGGAGGCTGGAGGGGGTCGATGGTGGAGATGAACAGTATCCCGTGGAGTCCCGTTTTGCGGTACGCCACACCCCTCCCAATGAACAGGACCCCCGTTTCGACCGTAGCGCTCCAACACAAGTCCGTTTCCTTCGTTTTGCGGTATGCCACACCCCTCCCGATGAACAGGACCCCCGTTTCGACCGTAGGAGGTCTGGTTCCTCCGTTTTGCGGTACAGCAGACCCCTCTCAATCAATAGGACCCCGTTCCGAACGTAGGAGGTCTGTTTCCTCCGTTGTATGGTACGCCAGGCCTCGTTTCCATTGCATGTTTCGTCCAAGCCCTCCCGATGAACACGACCACGCATTCCGTTCCGACCCAGCCGGTTGGCTCCCACGCGTTCTGTTGCCTCCCGATGAACACGACACATTTCGTTGCCTCCCCATGAACACGACGCATTCCGTTGCCTCCCCATGAACACGACGACGAAGCTGTTTCTCCGTTCTGACCCAGCCATGTACACGAGCCCTCACTGTCCGTATGCGCGAGTAGGCATTCGAGACCCTGCCCGTATGTACACATACGTGGCCGTATTTTCTTTCTTGCACCATGGCCGCTGTACGTATGTGTACATGCTACGTGCGTGCAACTACGACACGTGCGCGCCTCTACTACGACACGTGTGCGCCTCTACATCGACTAGTATGTACGTACATGTTCGCGACTAGAATGACAACACTACGTACGCTTTGACCAGGTGGGTCCCGACTGTCAGGCACTTCCTTGCCTGCGAAGATGTAGCTGGTGGGTCCCAGCAGTCAGGGGGTGAATCGTTTTTTCGGACGCACTTCCTTGTGTGCGAAGATGTAGCTGGTGGGTCCCAGCAGTCAAGGAGAAACGTTTTTTTCACGAAATACAGTGGCCCGTCCGGTGGGTCCCAGCTATCAGGTGGAGGAATCATTATTTTCCGCATAATAAGGAGGCACTTCCTTGCTGCGGTCGTGGACCCAGCTGTCAGCCTCTCCACGTACAGTCCACGTCCGATGGAACTCGTTCCTTGACCATGTTTACCACGCCGCGCCGAGAGCACCAGGGCGATGGACGACGGCGAGGCCTAGGAAGGGGACGACAGGGAGGCAGGGAAGACTCGGCAGTTGTTTCCCACGCGGAGGGGAGTACGACTGTACGAGGGTTTACTGGTTCGTCTGCCGTCTCCGGAGAATAACAACAGGTGTGGGTGAGTAGAGGGATGGCTAGGCCAGCGATGGGAGTACAGTCGGGCGGTGAGGCCTGCGCGGCCGCACAGCCGGCCGCGAGGAGGAGGGAGCAGCAAGTCCCGTCGGTGCTTGTTTGAGCGGCTGGAGCAGGAAGAGCAGAGATTAAAGAAGTACGATGGCCGTTGGATGGACATCAAACAGTCAGTGCTTGTGCGTCAACCTTTTTTTAGGAAAGCCTCAAATCTGTGGAAAACAGTATACAACCCATCTGCCATTATTTCTAATAATTTACAGCCCATTTGCTAATTCTTAAGGGTTTTTTTTGGAGCCCATATTCTTTTTGTTAGCATTATAGCCCATATTGTGGCAACGATTAAAAAATTATACAGAATTTTGCATATTTCGGTGCGTTCCGAATTGTTTTTAATCCCAAAATTTTGACTCACATTCAAACTGATTTTAAAAATAAACGTATATCAATATAAAATCCAACAAAGTCTCCATGCATAAAAATTAATGTTATTTAAAATCTTGAAATGAAAAAAAAGATATTTGAAACTAATTGCCGGTTTGATGTATTTTAAAAATGTACAACCCATTTCTCATTACTGATGGGCCATTTTCTCGGCCAGCTGAATGAAAGCTCTCCTCGTCTTGAAAGATTTGCAGCCCAACAGGCCTGACAAAGCGACTTACTTGGCAAATCACAAAAAAATTGGGCTGTGGCCGTGGACCCAGCTGTCAGCCTCTCCACGTACAGTACTCTTCAGATGGAAGTCGTTCCTTGACCACGTTGACCACGCCGCGCGGAGAGCACCACGGCGGTGGACAACGGCGAGGCCTAGGAAGGGGACGACGCGGCAGTGCAAGCCCGTGCGGAGAGGACTACGAGGGTTCACTGGTTCGGCTGCGGTGTGAGGCTGCCGTCGCCGCAGGGCCTGGCCAGCGGTGGGAATAGTAGGGGGCGGTGAGGCATCTGCGGCAGCACAGCCGGCCACGGGAGGCAGGAGCATGCGGCACCACCGGTGCTGCTTTGGGCGGCTGGAGGAAGAAGACCAGAGGTTGAAGAAGCACTACGGCCGTTGGATGGACATCGTACAGTCACTGGAGCTAGAATCGTTCATATTGACTAAGTTGACAAACCCCTTCGTCCCCGTCAACTTAGTAGGCCCACAAGTCAGCCTCCCAGCAAGGTGGGTCCCAGCTAGCCGGGGGAGTATTCATTTTTTTGTACGTAATAAGGAGGCACTTCTGGTAGGTCC